>NC_133368.1:28105785-28260568 GCF_049309525.1 Garra rufa | reverse complement strand
AAATCTTTTATCTCTTACACATTTGATAGTAGTTTGAGTTAGGATGCAGATGTAAATTTATGTTCATTATCAAAATCAGTAATGTCAGTAAAAATTGTAGCAACCTAATTTTTATATATTGACAGTGTTGGGGAAAGTTACTTTTAAAAGTAATGCATTACAATATTACTCCCTAAAAAAAGTAACTAATAATGTTACTTAGTTACTTTTCACGGAAAGTAATGTGTTATGTTACTTTTGCGTTACTTTTTAAATCTGGGCAGGGCTTGCTTGTTTGTTTTTAATATAAAAAGTTCTATTTTTGGCAAATGTAAAAGCCTTTTTACACCAAAAGCCTCAGGCTTAGAGAAACGCAAATTCATGTCTGTACAGTAGGACGCAGAAGAAAAATGTCAAACCTCAGCAATAAAAAAAGGAAAACAAATGTTGGATCATCGAAGGTCGGCAGCAAAGACATCGGTTACTAAAATGGGATTAAATATATAAAGAATATTTGTATTAACTAACATATATATACTTGAGCTGAGAGTATAAACAGTCAGAGTGGTGTGCTTCAAATGACTAGCGCTCTTTTGTTACGCATTTGCCGCATAAACATTATACCGAATATTTATCGAACTCTTGTTATCATTTATATTGCGCAATAATTATTATCATCAATTTATCACCCAGCCCTACTGTCAAGTACTATGTCAGTACGCAAATGAGCTGTCTGAACTTGTTTACACAATGCATTTTTATATTTTGGATGCACATGTGCACCACTTATGTGCACCCCTGATTATAATTTTATTTATTTTATTTTTTTTAAGTGTACTATCCCTTTAAGATTGTTAGCTAATGTGCTAAGCCAAAGCCAATTTCAACAAACCTAAATGGAAAAGATTCTATAACATTTCCTTTAAAAAGGCGACCACCCTCAAAGTGATTCTATAATTTGCACATTGGGCTCTCCATCATATCGCCTATGGATAGTGTGGGCAGTTGGGATGTGCGGTCTGCAGAGATGCTACCAGCACTGCTCCTGGAGCCTTCTTTAAATATTTACACTCGGCAGAGCAGAGATAAGGCACAGAGATGATGCGATGGAGAAGACGGCCACCTCCACATGGTATGTATAGGGAGGCAATTCGCCATCAGTGTGTTACTGTGTTTTTATCTTGATTCTCACACACTAACATTGAGTCAGAGAGACTGATCAGGATAAAAGGTGTGAGATAGAAAGCGCGAGAAAGAAGAGAGGTGATAGACGGAGAGAAAGACAACAAGCTTTCGTGCTTTCGGTGACAAAGATGGAGGAAGTATAGTGATACGGCGGGATAAAAGAGGCAAAGATAAAAGTGAGATTAGATGCAAAAAAGAACAAATACCAAAAAACAGTCTGAACATGTGATTAAGGGCTTGATATAAAAGGAAAAAGGAGGAGAGTGTTTGAGGGGACAGTGTGAGGGAGTTCTAAATGTGTCAAATGGATGGATGTGATGCAGGGCTGTGTGGCCCACTCTCCTCTCCCCCATAATGCCGTGAGCATGGCGAGCACCACCGGGTCAGCCTTATAGCATACTAATGAGATTACAGCCCAGTGTGCCACATCAATAGAGCTGCACTGAATCCCCCTCACTCCATACATGCTAAACCAGAGATGCTCCAGCGCACTCTCACGGTTTCGGATCCATTTGGAGGAATTCCAGGCTGAATTTGTATGGCTCCCTTCGCCTAGTAAAAGAAAAGAAGACAGTGATGTTTAGCAGGAATGTTTGGCTAGTCATTCAGGTAATAAAAAACACAATTTCTGAAAGACATGGACTCCGTTTTTTTAATTGCGACTGAACTACGCAATACCTCAAGGTTTCCCGGGCCCTCCTGCACACAGTCAGAGACGACTGGATGAAAGCGAAAAGATAAATGTATTCCCTTTATCATCCAAAGTATTATTCCTTGTGCTAAATTAATCATTCTTTTCTCAAGGGGTCCGAATCTGAAAACCCTCTTTTCAAAGAGGACCTTTTTTGTGCCATAGCGAACCCCCCTCCAAAAACCCGATAATAATGGTGAAGGACGGCGGCCTGCTCTTCATTTCTCATCTCCTCCTCTTGCTTCTTCCATCTAAAGCCACATAAAAGGTGTTGTCTCATGCAAGAGCAAAGGTGTTAGAGATCAGGGTCATTTCAGTGCACGCGCCTGGATGGAAAGAGAAGCGAGGCTGAATGAGGAACAACAACACAGGCCGAGAGATTCTCGGGACATCTACAAGAGGGCCGGTCTAATGCAAGTGGACGTTTTCATCTCCGTGGCAGAGCTCCAGTCCAACCTAATTGGGACAATTCCCACTAGTGATATAATTTCATTCCTACCTCAGTGTGACTCCTATGATCTCATGCTGCAACCTCTTAGTTCTCCTCTGATTCCTCTTCCCGCACTCTGCCACGTCGGCGACCGCCGCATTGCCAACTGGGGTTTGATCTATAACCAAAAGAAAGTCCGGCATCTCATCTGAAATCGGCGATGACAAATTAATACACTCGTAAAACACAGCGCGGTGCATGAAATACAACTTCGCTACCGTCTTATCGTGGTAAGCTTGTGTTGTCACAACCGAGCAAGCAGGATTCATCATAACTAAAAATGAGTCTGTGTTTGCCTTCCTGTTTCATCTCACTAACATTTATGCTATGCTGCGAGTGACTCCACTGCGTTGTGAGCTTGCAGCCGTAAGCGCCCGCTGTGCAAGAACACTTAAAAGGATGTCAGAAAGTCGAGTGTGATCACAGGTCACAGATGAGAGGGTGGAGGGCTGTGATGTAAGTGCTGGAGGCTGGGGGGGATGTCGTCGACGAGGGGTGTTGGGTGAAGAGCGCCCCGGGGTCGGCTGGTAGGGGTCGCTCTGGGAATTGGACCGGCTGTACAGACAGGAGTGGCGCCAGGCTCTCCCCTGTGAGTGTGTGAAGCAGCAGGGTGCAGTAATGGTACAACCCTGTAGCTGCTAGGATCTGTGAGAATCCCAGTGACACGGAAGACCGCAGGGGAGGAGAGTCAGCCCCATGTGTTTATGCAAACAGATCAGTTGCCATGACTATCCAAGCAGCGGCAGATTCGCATGATGTCACCTTGGCGGCGAGGGGAAAACAATAACAGTGAAATGCGGCTAATTTAAGACCATGCAAAGCAGGACTATCAACATAACACCCACAAATCAGATTCGCTGGTGATGTCTTGATTAAACACCACACCTGTTTAAAAAGAGCAGTTCACTTTAAAAATATATTTTTCTAGTATATAAAAAAACTAAGTTCATGCTGCTCTTTTCCATACAATGAAATCATACAATAAGAGGCATACAAAAAAGCACCATAAAAGTAATCCATATGACTAGTGTATTGCATTCCAAGTCTTCTGAAGCCATAAGATTGCCCTTAAATTATTTAGGGCTCTGCAATAACATTGTTTATTGATCTTGCATATCCATTTTTATGTCTTGAAACCTTAAACATTTGTTTTTCTGTAATGTTTTCTACATTGCTGTTGCAGATTCTGCCTGCCAATTGGTCACAAAGATAACGTAATCTAGCTGGCCAGCATAAATGAGGTTTTGTCAAATTTGGAAAAATGATATTACAAATGTGATGAAGAATACAAACCAATCCGTGATGCTTTCCATCGTATGACATTTTCCAGCTAGAGTGTTTGTTAAATGATGCAGTTAAGTTAATTATAGCTGTATAATTTCAGCTTGTTGCCAATTTTCTTTTTGCAAAGAAAATATTTGTGAAGAAAAAATGAAAAGAAAACTAATCTAATACAGCAAATATAACAATGTATTGCCAGAATGAAAATGAATTTATTAATTATTATTTATTCATTCACTCATTATTTTAATTTTGTAATAGGGGAAGTAAAATGCTGGCATGGCAAGTCAAAATTATAAAAATGTAATACTCTCATGCAAGAATGTACTTTTAGTGAATGGTTAAAAAGCAGCATGAACATTTTTCATTTGTGTTCCACATAAGCAAGAAGTGTGGAACAATATGTGACCCTGGACGACAAAACCAGTCTTTAAGTAGCACGGGTATATTTGTAGCAATAACCAAAAATACATTGTATAGGTGAAAATTATAGATTTTTCCTTTACGCTAAAAATAATTAGAATATTAAGTAAAGATCATGTTCCTTGGAAATAGTAAATAGTACATTAGTAAATTTCCTATCATAAATATATAAAAACTTAATTTTTGATTAGTAATATGCATTGCTAAGAACTTCATTTGGACAACTTTAAAGGCGATTTTCTCAATATTTTGATTTTTTTGGCACCCTCGGATTCCAGATTTTCAAATAGTTGTACCTCGGCCAAATATTGTACTATCCTAACAAACCATACATCAATGGAAGCTGTATTAATCTAAATTAAAAACAAAACATTGTAACCTTATGACTGGTTTTGTGGTCCAGGGTCACACAGAGAATGAATAAACCAAAAAAATGCTAAAAATTCTCATTTTGTGGTGAACTGTCCCTTTTAATACCTGTGTGTATGAAGTCCAAAAGAATCATTTCTGATGCTCAGACACAACTACATGTAATATCATGCATCATACATGTAGTTGTGTCTGAGCATAACAAATGATTGCCCTGTTGACGTCATACAGCCTTTAAAATTTAACGCTTCAGCCTCTAAGGTACATGTGTGAGGAAGCAACTGTAGGGCACCCTGAGTGTGTTTTATTCCATGTCCATGGCCCAGTTTGGAAGGTGCAGGGTTTGCCCCGGTCAGGGCTAGGCTCAGTGGGAACCAGCTGTTTCAGACTCGGTGAGACAGAGGGTTAGCGATGGGAGGGAGCGATGAGCCAGTCATCAGGGCTTACACTGCCCAGCTGTGCCACCGAGCCTGGCAGACTCGCACCTGCCCTTAACCCGCTGCGCAATAACACCAAAGCACACACCTGCTTCTACTTTCCAGCCTCCTCTGTCCCTCGGTAGAGCTCTCTGGCCAATGAGGAAGAGGCAGGACTCTGTCTTGTCCCCCGGCATCTGACCCGCTGCATGGGCCTGTAGCAGAGGAAATCACATGCACTTTGACATTCAGCTGCAAATCTTTCAGTGTATATTTCTGATATAGACAGGCTAGTGTGTCTTACGGAGCAGCTTCCACCCCTCCATCCAACCCCCATTCTGGCTAATTCTCTCTGGCAGGGAGACCTGTAAAAATCAATATGGAAAATGTCCTGAAACAGCCAATCTAGCAACCATCTGCCCTGGTACTCCACTGAGACAAAGACCAATGTCCCCTGGGAAAGTGACGGAAGAAACAGACAGCACAACGCACATACAAACTCAATTACTTGCTACAACTAAAACACTCTTTCACATTGCAAAGTCAGGCTTACACTTTTCTACTGCCTGTCACTAATTTTAACTGAAGAAGTGTTTACATTTATATAAACATTGTATTTGGTGTGTGTTTGCAGTGTTACATTTCAAGCAGCGTTTCTTACAAACTACAGCTAACAAGAACAGATTACGTTTATATACTCATTTTAACAGGGAACAATAAACCCGTGTTGGCTGCTGTTGTGCTATCAGAACTTAAATGATTGAATGTAGCATTTGCTTTGTTAATCAAACATGTAATTAAATGATTCTTTATCATGGCATTTTCTCTCACTCAGTCCACAGATTATAGTAATTTAATTGCCATATGTCACTAATTCATTTAAATGAAAACTGTTCGATTTCCAAAGTAATGATGGCAGCTACGAATAAAACAAAGTCAGTTGAATTGTTACCTTCAAAACACACCACAAATACCAGAACAGCAACATACTAAAAATATCTGGTTTATAGATGAGGTGAGTTCTCAGTCATACACACACATACATATATATAGACCCTGTAGTGGTGTGTACTGTTTATGAAGAAAAAGATCTAATACTAGATCACTTCTAGTATTCTGACAGAAATCATTGTCACAAGTTTGTTCATGTCAGTTATTACATTGTTAAGAAATAACAATTTGGTTTACTTCAGCCAGTTTGGCAGGTTGCTGGTTTTTACAATAAAGGTGTAAATTAGACTTAAATGGGGAAAATAGGTTTTACAAATCAAAAAGGAGAAATAATCCATGCCGTTAACTTAAGACGGATAGAAGTGTATTCACATTTCACAATAAATAAAAGAATGTACAGTAACTGAAGTCATTATTTTAGGATAAAGACTGATTGACTTTTCATTTTTTGCACACATTACATGACTACTTATTATATAATTTAGTATATGTGACCCTGAACCACAAAACCAGTCATAAGGGTCAATAAAACATCACCAAAGCTGAATAAATAAGCTTTCCATTGATATATGGTTTGTTAGGATAGGACAATATTTGGCTGAGATACAACTATTTGAAAATCTGGAATCTGAGGATGCAAAATAATCAAAATATTAAGAAAAACACCTTTAAAGTACAAATAAAGCTCTTAGCAATGCATATTACTAATCAAAATATTTTTTATACATATGTTTATGAGAGCAAATTTACAAAATACCTTCATGGAACATGATCTTTATATAATATCCTAATGATTTTTGGCATAAAGGCATAAATCGATAATTTTGATTCATACAATGAATGTACTGTTGGCTACAAATATACCCATGCTACTTAAGACTGGTTTTGTGGCCCAGGGTGACATATGATTATTAAGCACTGTTAAACACTTAAATGTATTTACTTGTAGAGTCCATGTAGACAAAATCTAAGCACAACTATGAAGAAAACATAAGCATTGCAACGAGCCAAAGTCATTATTCAAAAAAATTACACTTTTTTTAGGTTTCGGTTATATGGATTTCAGGATTTAACTGCTTTTAGAAGTGATTCTGGCTTGCCCACAGGGATGAAAAACATCCTGATGAGTCAATTACCCTTTACACAACAATAACCAGATCAGTACTGCAAATCAATGCCATCAGTTGGCGAAATAGTCGCAATTACAGATGTTCTTTGAGGTAATTTGCGCAATCAGAAGAGCTAAAACTCTCATTTCTATGTGTAAATCCTCTTACTTCAGAATTAAAATATTTAAAGTCGCCCTGATCTTGCCTGTGAACCACCTAATCCCAGTGACTGTGGAATATCTGAGAGGATCTCCACACTTATTTCGGCATCTGCCTGTGCCAAACTATTACATCACAACGTCATTCTAATTTTCTGAACTACAGCTTCTGACTTTATCGGCAGCTCTGTGGTGTAAGTTACCCGTAATGTATTATTTCCAACTGATATGACTTCATAAAGACGGAGAATTGCTTCATGTTACAAACTGCAACTTCTACTTCTGTTTGTTGCGTTCTCTCTGGCCGTATGAGAGACGCCAGCTCTCTGCCGCTGCTATATAGCTCTCTAAAAATAGCTCACCTTTCACTGCCTTCTACGGCCTGATTGACAAGTGTCATGAGCCAATCGCGCTGGAATATTCAAATTACACTCCTCCTCTTTGGCCATTTAAGCGCCGCCTTGCTGGACGCCAGTGAGATCATCAACCCTATTTACCGTATATGGTCACGCACGGAATTGATTGACAACAAACCACGCCCCCTCAGTTCCCTTGGCTTCCTCTCGCTCGCGAGACAGCGAGCCCAGCAACTTGCCTTGGTGATCCACGGCATTCAAGAGAAAGGCTACCTGGAATTTATAGCGCAAAAGAGACAGAGGCAATGCGGAAATAGGTGGACAGTTCATGTCACCGAGTTTGCATCCCACTCCCAGGCTGAGGATCTGAGAGTTCGCGGGGATTGCAATTAAGTGACAAGAATTATTTTTATTTTCATTCCTTTTTCTCAGCGCGTAAGATTGCCAGCTTTAAACTACACTTCACGGAGGATTTGAAGCATTCTTTTGCATTTGACATTGGGCTGAGAAGAAAACAAATTATACCTGAGGATCAAAGCAACACTTTTTTTCTTGTGAGCATCAACATGGACGTGTTGGCGAATTACAGTATTTTTCAGGAACTTCAGCTGGTGCACGACACGGGCTACTTCTCGGCGATGCCGTCGCTGGAGGAGAACTGGCAGCAGGTGAGAGAGTTTGCGCGTAACTACTTGCACTGTTAGTTCGCATAAATAACCCATGCGTATTTGCGCACATGTATCTAATGGAAACATCCACAACTTCACAGTGCGCTCTTATGCCCAAACACGCTGTTTTCCTAGTCCAAATTATTCCGCGTAGTGGTTTTAGTGATGCAAGTGCTGTTTTGATTCTTTCACGCTGAAGCATGGCTAGAACTCCGCTCTTTTTATTTAACCAAGTGTCTGTTAGTTAGAAGACTAATGTATAATATGCTTTAAGGAATGAAATGCATATTTAGTACTCTTTTATGCTGTACACTCAAGGCAAAATAGATGTCAGTGACAGAATGAGACACGAGATGATTCATGTGCATTACAGGCTACTTCCAACTGGAACTGACTGAATGGCGTTTTGTTAAGGCGCACGTAATGTGGCTAGAAAAAAATAAGGGCTTGGCTAACAATAAGCGACTTGTTATTAAATAATGCATTCGCATCTGTCAGATTACTTCATGTTTTTCTGTCCGACGATATCAAGAGCAGTTCCCGATCGTCATGTATTATGTATTACCTCCGCCGCGAGGGTGCGCGCTTGAGTGGATGTGAGAAGAATGCATCCCTCTGCCTCTGAGAGCTGGTGTGCATCTGTATGACGATTTGCTGACTCTTTTAGTGGTAGAGATAATCAATGATAATAGTAGTGTTTTACATTTTTATGGCATCCCACTTAAGCCTTCTGCGTAATCTGGAAGTGATGCACATGTGCAAATATCTGTCAGGGTCATGTTTTTAAGTGATGTGGTCTTATGCACATCAATTGCTTTGTGTTCTTGGGCAATAATTGGTTTAGTAGCCCAAAACAGCAATAATCACATTTGGAAGTTCTGTAAATTAAACGGCAGCAATTTTATGTCAAGATTTATGATGTGAGGCAGGACGGACGTCTGGTAATGGATGTGACGACGGACACCTATGCACGCATGCACCGGCTGTCTTCAGCTCATTGCAATTCCATGTGCTCAACTGCAGGGAAATGCAGCGAGTGGTTATTTATCGCTGGTGTGTGAACTTGAAACAGATCTACCCCCACCAGCAATTCAACTGGCACTTCTGCACCAACACAAATATTATCTGGTAGAAAATGCAAATACAGACATGCTGGCATGAGTACAGAAGGAAAATGAAGGTCTGGCGATTTCATCTCGATGATTAGAACAGTAATATGTCATGCAGGAAGGCAGACAGGTCTGGTTCATTTGCTAATTCTGGCATTAATTAACTTAAAGCATCATGGTCATATCAAACAATAGCTCTTGTGTGTACATGGGGCATTAATTCCCTGTGGTATCGTGATCTGGCTGTCCAAGCATACATGGATTACACATGGATTTTGCCTACAGTTTACATTTCTTTGGCAACGCGTGTGAGAGAAAGTGCAAGAGAACGCTAGGAAGATGTGTAGCAAAGAGACAGAACTAAGATTAGCTTAACGGCCTAATGATGACTCGAAAGAAAATAAGCTGTTGTGAGCTTGTACAACCTGCAGATGTGTTCATATGCCACTGGCAAAGACCGTTTAGAGACAGCAGACTCACATTAGAAGAGGAGGGGAACAACCACATGGAAACAGAAAAAATATTTGATGACAAGAAAGGGAGCATGAAGATAAAAAAGGCCCATCTCTGTAGACAGGTAAATATAAAGGTTTTCTTTGAGTGACATCACAGTTAAAGTTTGATGCTTTTACAGGTTGGGATAGTTTTAAAGTGTAGCCCTAGATCTGCCAGTGCTAGGTAAACAGCACCCTTTGAGCGGGAGACAAGATGGATAGCTGTGCTCGGCCCCTTGCGAGTGGAGCATGAATCAGACCTTAATGGATGCGATATGGGTGAATTGAGTTTCAGAGCTCAGGCTGAGACCAGGGATGGGGCGCAGGGGCCATGGAGGGGAGGGTGACGGAGGTGATGTGCTTAGGGATGACGAGAGGTTGTCCGTCGAACGTGATGAAGTCCTCCCAGGGCCTGACGTGCACTGCATCCATTCCCCACGAGGGACGCCGGCTGCTGGCACCGTCTCCCCCAACTTGAACAAAGACGCTATCTCTCACTGTCAAGAAGAGACCCAGAAGAGAGAGAAAGGAACATAGAGGGAAAAGACAGAGCAGGCGGCTCGCTGTAATCACAGCTCGCCAATCTTTCTTGGGGCAGAGAAGGGAGGGATTATTTCGGCGGTGACCCGCAAACGAGGTTAATTCAAAGAGCGGCTGTTTGTGCAACAAGAGAGCCCCTGTTGGCTCTCACCCCCCTCCCTAAGCAGTGCCACCCAGTACGACTCTCAGAGCTCCTCACTGGAGGCTGGAAGAGCAGGTGGAGTGGCCTGGGGAATGAGGCAGAGGCAGTAAACAACACCATTAGAGGCAGTCAAGGCAGCCTGGCCAATTAGTAAGGATCACCTAAGAGACGGGTTGGGGGGCTGAGTCTGTTTGTCTGCATCCATCCATCTGTCCTCCATCAGCTAGTGCACCACGTGGGTCTTTGTTGGTGTGTCGTCCTCTGACAAGCAGGCCTTTTTGTGGGTCACAGCGAAAATGGGTCACTCTCCGTCTCTTTGTCTACAAACTCTGGCAGACCTGTCCTTACAGCACTGTTCTCATCGTCGTCAAGTGTTTTGTTTGGAAACTTTCCATGGGCATCGGTAACTCCAAATGACTGTTCTAATTTCAGAAGCATGGTTTGATTGTTCTGCACCTATCTCAAACCTTTTGTAGGACTACTACTGTAAGCATTGCAGTCCGAACCTATAAGACCTGGTTGTCCTGATAATCCCAGCAACATTTAAAACCTATTCTTTTTTTTTTTGTTCTATCAATAGCTTTCATGCTAAAAGGTTGAGAAATAGAATCTGAGATGTGGTGAACTTTTCAAAGCTTACTGGCAGCTAGAGGGCAGACGACTAACCCACAGAAACACATCACAGTCACTAGAACTGGAACACGTCTGAGCAGGGTCATCTAAGCCCCAGAGACTAGCTGAAGGCAGTGCAGTTGCAAACGTTGAGCTTGGTTGTCCCAGAGAAGCCCAGTTTGACAAGATAATGAATCGCACTGCTTGCATATTCTGCGCTGTAAGTTTTTGCATTTCACAGCCCAGTAACTTTTCGAAACAAAGGGCTGGATAGTTGGGTCGCTGGATGGGGGCTGGGAAAGAGGTGGTGAATCTACATAATTCCATTAAAAATGCATTTCCGTTGAGTTGGGCTACATCAGTGCTCCACACTGGGACTCCAGGAGCCCACCATCTTCACCAGCTTGTCCCTACGCTTTCTTGCTAATTTCCCCCTGCAGCCTATGGTGCAGGCAGTTGGCCATCCGTCCCTTTATCGCATTCCTTCACTGTCCACATTGAGCTCGCTCCAGCTGAAGGCATTCAAGCTTTCTCTGGGCAGTGAACACTGAAATGTGCATTATGTAATACCCTGAGGAACACAGCTGCTTTCTCACAGTATATCTTCTGACAGCACAGAGGATTCTCAAGCCCCTTTTCTGGTCTCTTTCTGCAATTGGTAAAGCTCCAGGACACCAAACTAATGGGCAAACACATTACCTTGTTGACGGCACCAAAGAAAACTCCCCTGAAGTTGTGGAGTGAACGGTAATATTGGGATGTCTTCAGAGACCAAGATACTGTACTAAGCTCCTCTCTATCTCCTGGGAGACTTGCAGGCAATGAAGTTTTCTTGTACTCCCTCAAAGCTTTGTGCTTTCTGCAACAGCCTGAATTTTGTCAGTGGTGATGTCCTCACTTGCTGACCTTACTCTGAGGGAAGAACCTCAACATTAAATCTCAAACCTGTTCTACCGGCCCAACTTTGAAGTGTTAACAGGTCTATCAGTACATGCTGATGCTCAGACATTTGTTGAAATATAAGGACTCCCACGTCAAGCCGTCACAAAGTTATCTTAAACAGATATGCAGTGCATCTGTGGAGGCTTGACTACTTTGAAACCTCCCTTCCCCATCCCACAGCTTTGACCTCAGTGGCCCCTGCTGAACCAGTCAACAGGCTCCATTAGTCACCATGTTGGCTATACACACTTTTGACCCACAATGGAAAGTACCTGTCACTCTTTATCATCCTATTACCGATTTGAACTTTTTATAACTTAATTGATCTCGTCAGCTGTTTGGTTTCCACTGAATTATCGACTGTGCCAAATAATGGCAGGGATCAGCGAGCAGACAGCGCTCATAAGTCACCACTATGTTGCTATCAGTGTGACATCATAAACCATCCTATTGTTCTGGGCATTTCCTGTATGCTGCCCCTGCCAGTGACTAGACAGGTAAAAATCAAGTGCTGTCTGGGTTTAGTATACACTTTGAATCACTGTCAAGTCATCGTCTGAGATTACAAAAGAGTTGTCTTCCCGCCTACCTGTATCTCTCTTGTGATTCAGATTTTATGGTGTGCAGTCATTGGGGAGTATGTGTGTTTACATGCACATTTGGTTTCAGTCGGACTGAAGCAATAGTTTGTCTTTTTAAAAATGGTATTTCAATGCTTAGTCATCAAAGTTAGATTATGTCATATTAGCAAAGTTGGACTAACAGACCTGGCTAATGTGATTGTAGCTCAGCTTTGTTCCAGCTTGTATACACATTAATCTACTACAATTTGCCTTAGGTCTTTGTAATTGCTCCAAAGGTGCAATGTGTATTTAATCCTTTAAATATTTGGTTACACGTTATGTCATGTATACTTGGACAGACAGATAAAGCTAGATAAAACCAGATACACAACTACTACTTGACTACAAAAAAGCTCAAATATAACTACGCATATAAATATTCCTAGTGACTACAGCAAAAGCGGAGCCCCAGACACAGCAGATCACTCAGCCCCCAGACAGCTGACAGTAATTAGGCAGTAGTGAGGGTACAGCAGGGTCTTTCATGTATAAGGCTGAACCAGGTCTCACTTTGATGTGGGGACCTTTCAGTCACATTCTCCTGTTACGTTTGAGTAAAGTTCATAGGTATGGCTGTCTGTGAAGCAACACAACAATTTCATGTTGAATTCCATCTCTTTGTTAAAATAAAGCTGTAACCACAAGCTTGCATGACAGGTCTGGGCAACCTAATAAACAACTGTGGAAATTGTGAAGAAAAAAAGTAATACCTGACTTAACTAGTATTCTGTGATTTTGAGATACTACATTAAAGTGAAACGCCTTTACAAGATCATTAGCATTTGAAGCGCAGCCCTAGCTCACCCTCATATACACGATGTGCTCTGTTTACCAAATATCGTACACCATGAAATTTGGCAATTGCTCTATAATTTATTCTCAGCGCTGAGGTAGATCAAAGACGGCATCAAACTGGCAGTTGGTAGGTTTTTGAACCGTCAAACATAGGTTTGGTGAAATGAGAAACTGGGGGATAATTGGCATCTCCAGAGAACACAACCTACAACAAAGTCAAAGGCTGGAATAAATATAAAAATAAATATAAAAATGTCATATGTTTAAAAAAAATCCCTAAAAAATGTCCCCAAATATTAAAAAAAGGAATATTATGGAATTATTTTCCATTACAATGTTACAGTAGAAGAAACTGCGGTGTTCTTTGCAGAAACCCCATGGTATAAAACAGAAGTGTTGGATGTAAACACAGTCAGGAACATTAAACGGGTAAGGAAATACACTACCAATCAAAAGTTTTAATGAAACTTTTTAAAAAAAATATTTTTACTATTTAAAATAACTTTCTATCTGAATACATTGTAAAATATCATTTATTCCTGTGATTTCAAAGCTGACTTCTTGCCATCATTACTCCAGTCAGATGATCCTTTAGAAATAATTCTAATATGATTTGCTGTTATTTTTGTTATGTTGAAAACAGCTGAATAGATTTTTTTCATGTTTCTATGATGAATAGAAAGTTTAAAAGAAAAGCATTTATCTGAAATGGAAACAGAAACCTTTTGTAACATTATAAATGTCTTTATCATCACTTTTGGTCAAGTTAAAGCATCCTTGCTCAATAGAAGGATTTGTTTCTATAATTTCTTTCCTCAAAAAATAAATAAATAATAATTATACAGTCTCCTAGCTTTTGAATGGTATAGTGTATAATGTTACAAAAGCTTTTTATTTCAGATAAATGCTGGTCTTTGGATTTTAGTATTCATCAAAGAATCCTCAAAAACATTTACTCAACTGTTTTAAATATTGATGATGATAATAATAATAATAATGTTTCTTGAACAGCAAATCAGAATATTAAAATGATTTCTGAAGGATCGCGTGACATACTGGAGTAATGATGCCTAAAATGTAACTTTGATCACGGGAATAAATTACATTTTAAAATATATTCAAATAGAAAACAGTTATTTTACATAGTATAACCATTTCAAAATGGTACTGTTTTTATAGTGCTTTGGATCAAATAAATGCTGGCTTGGTGAGCAGAAGAGACTTCTTCAAAAAACATTAAAAATCAAAAAGTTTTGACTGGTAGTGCAAGTATGAAAACAAGGGTTCAAAAGTGTTCAAAAGAAAACAGACCACTACTATAAGCTATGAGAGTTAAATATTAAGCTTGTGACAAGTTTCAAGGAAGCACTGTAATTTAGTTATGAGAAACGCTGATTTACTAATCAATATACTGATTATGTTAAATCCTACCCATTTCCAGTAAGCACTAGAAGTGATCTCACTTTCGATCTGGCCACGCAAGCTTTGAGGCTCTAATGGGCCATGCTTATCTCCACGGAGGGTGTCTGTTGTTTGTCTAACAGTGTGTCACCTACAATACGTAGCTGTGGGCATGAGGAAATGTGTGGTTACATATGCTGCTTAAGGAACTGCAGAAGATTCACAGCGTGCAGTTGATTCCACAGATGCGTTTTAGGGATTTCTATAGGAAACACTTGCATTGAACCAATTCTTTCTGGAGTAAATGGGTTATGACTATTTGACCCAATGGTAGTCCATGCTAAACTGAGTATACCTACCCTCATTCGGTTTGCAGACGGGGCCAACATGCTAATTATCCCCACGCCTGTGAGTGATTGCTGATGGAGGTGGTCTTTTTATGTAGGGATCAAGAGCTTTTCAGGGGCCATGATTGAGGAGCTGTTGGATGGTAAGGATGGCGAGGGTCATTTGTCTGCCGTCTTCTCGAGAGTCTATCAGCCCATGGAGATGAGAAGCAGCACTAGGATGGACAGAGAGAGAAAAAGACAGAGAAAGATGAGTGTTTGGAATGCATCTTTATGCATGAGGCCTGTCGTCCCCCTTGGTCTCGATGGAGAGGCAGTTTAGCCACTCAAGGATTTGATTAACAGGCTGAGAGGAACCAGCCATTTTTCTCTAAGTGCAAGTGCACACACACGCATACAAACTCCGACTAACAGCCTGATGATATCTCTCACACCACCCTGAAAAAAACACAGCAGATTGGAAATCAATATTTCCTCATTGCAAATGGTACCTCAACGCTATTTGAGACTGCAGCACTCAGTATTCTGCAAATGTAAGAGTTACATAAACCAGGAGGGCATTTTAAATGAATAATAAATATGGTATTTTGTGTATTCCTAACCAGCTATAAGTAGCCCTGCAGAATGTCAAGGTAAAAATAAAGAAACCGAGCCGGAGAGGAAGGCAGAGGAGGGAAGTGAAGGATGTCTCTCATGTTTATTCAAGTGTTCTTGACGTGAGATGCGGCAATGATGGTCCTGCACTCTTTCTAGCCTCTTCTGGCCTTCTGGAAATTCCCTCCACTGACAGTGTCCAGATGGGAATGCGCATAAGGCAAATTCAAGACTGCTGTTAGTTAGCCTGTCTAATGTTCATATTTTGTAGCTAGGGAATGAAAAATGCAAGCCACGTCACCTTATTTGACATCAACGTACACAGTATATTCTCACAGTTCTTTGTATCCAGATATCTTTCCATCAATGGCATATTCTCATGTTTGATATGCAGATGTCGTAACAACACTACTGGCAAATCTGATTCGATGCATTTCCTCTGGAGGAATTTGGATTCTTTTGTCTAGTGGAGATTGTGATTTCAGATTGGGTTTCAGAGTGGCAGGAAGTTCAGGTCTGAGTCAACCCAACACCTGCTGTCAAGCTGCCAAACAAGAGTAGTGAGCTCATTGTTTGTTTTGGTGTTGGTGACATACAATGAATAAGGACAGGTCACAAGGACCATTCAAACACAAAGACCAACAGCAGGTACTTTTCCACCAGGTATAAAATGCCTTAAGGCAGCGGTCCCCAACCACCGGGCCGCAGGACATTCCTAACCGGGCCGTAGCCTACAACATGAGTTTAAAAAAAAATGCATGCAAACTAAATAAACTCAATTTAATTCGCAATAATGTCACGTTTTTACATATATGCAGTTATTTGATTGCACGCATGTTGGCATTTTGCAAGGTCTTTTTCCGTACGTCTGTCTGTCCCGCCTTTACACTTTACATATTGGCTTCAGCGCTGCACAGCCTCAGCTCAGCTCACTTCACTTGACCAGTTCTTGGCGAACGGTAGTGTCACACGAAGTTAGCTAAACTGCTAGAATGAGCAACAAAAAGCAAACATCTTTAGAGAATTTTATTTGGAAGGAGTAGAGGGGCCAGATATCTCAAAGAAAAAGAAGGGGTCATTCAATCGGAAATATGACGAGTCATATTTAAAATATGGGTTCGCAAAGACCAGCATGTACCAAGTCCTTTATGTGTGGTATGTGGCGATAAGTTGTCAAACGAAGCAATGAAACCATCAAAGCTAATTCGACATCTAGGGTCCAAGCATTAAAGACAAACCCCTTGAGTTCTTTAAGCGTAAGAAACGCGAGCAAGAAGGGCAAAAACTAGTGCTTAAAGCAACCACATCGGAGAACGTGGCTGCTCTAAAAGCCTCATACTTAGTGGTTAGTCGGATTGCTAAAGCTAAGAAACCCTTTACTACTGGGGAAGAGTTAATTCTGCCTGCTGCTAAAGACATGTGCAATGAACTACTTGGGGAGGCTGCGGCTAAAAAAAATAGCTCAGGTACCGCTTTCTGCAAGCAAGTTGTTAGCGATCACAGTACAAATTACAGTGAACTCCAAACGAATTACACGAACTAGTTCGTTTACATTAATATATGAGGCATACAAAAAACAGCAGAAAATTTTTAATCAAATTAGATTAAATAAACTACACCAAATATGCCTTTTTCATGGTTTTACCATAACGAACAGAGCTTGGAACAAAAAACAAGAGAGTATATTTGTTTCAATCGAAATATGAACGTACAATACAAAGCCTATACATTATAAATAACAGTTTATCATTCAAATACATTGCGAATATGGAAACACTTGGATTTGTGCCGAATTACAGAGGTACGTGAGCCCAACGCCTGCTATTTTTAGTTTCGCTTTGTTTGAGTTACTTAACTTTATATATTTGTTTCATTCCTGTTCTGTTCTAAATACCGTTACATTTAAATGATTCGTTTTGGAGTCGGGGTAACTAACTTATAGCTATGTTAGTGTTTATAATGTTAATACATAATAATATTTCGCTTGATTTGGTATTATTTCTGATATTACACTTTCTCTCTACACATTCCGCTGCTCATTAAATGCGTTTGGAAAGAGTGGGTTAAGCAGGAAGCAATCAATGAGAGCGATTTTGAACTTAAAAAAGTTGACTGGTCGAAATATGTTAAGGACCGACACACATCCATCAAATACATCCACATAAACCCACGCTTGCTCTGTCTTGCATGCACGCACGCACTGTCACGATTTTATGCACTTGTTAATCCTGGATCTTTAAAAATCCGGCTCAGATTAAGCACTGGTGGAAACGGTAGGCTACAATTAATTAATTCGTTATGAATAAATTATTTAACAACAACCATCCCTCACCCCCCGCCGACGATGCCATCGTCCATCGCGATGTTTCACATTGGACATGGTCCGTGAAAAAAAAAAAAAAAGGGAATCAAACCGGTCCGTGGTACAAAAAAGGTTGGGGACCCCTGCCTTAAGGGTATGCTTTGTGACCTTGAAACAACTCCAAGTAAAAATGAGTGCATTAATACACATTGCCTGAGCTTGCTGATAAAAAGCCATTTGAATTGATTAAATTGCAAAGGGACAAAATTGTTTTTTAATAATAATTTTTTAATAATAATTTCGATTAATAGTATTCCTGTAGTTTAGATCAATCACAAATCATACTCACCCACTGAAGCATACTTGATTGGCCTTTTCTTAGATATATGGAAGCGGCATCTAAAACAAAACATACACAATAGTAACATGTAGACGCTTTGCAATGATACCTATTAATGAAATAATTAGAACAATGTACTCCATGCTAAAACGTGTCTAATCTGTGTAGAAGGTTTAATTATCAATATGGTTCTCAAAATCTCAATATCTAATTGTTCTGACTCAAAAGGAACCCATACTGGCAGACTATAATAATTCGTTTTTGTCTGCTCTCTTTAATGCTCAGAAATAAAACTGTGGTAGACATATCAGCACACCATTACAGCTGAAACCAAACATTTGAAATAAAACATGGAAAATATAAATTTGAATAAAATATTTTAATAATTACAATTTTTGAGAACCTATCATATCCAGTTTACCTTTTTTAATTTGGACTGAGCTATATTGTTTCTGTATTGTGTGTGTAAAAACATTTGTAGTCAATCGAAAATTCTCACCATGAGAGAAACCAAACATCTGTGTGCAAGTGCATATTTGCATATCATCTCTCTCTGATGGTCACATGACCTGGCGTCACTCCAGCCTCCTGTTGTGCCAGTGCAGTTTCACTATACTTGCTCATTTCCAGTAGCTATTCTTTTCCTATTCTCGATCACGATTCTTTCTTGCTCTCTCTCCCAGTTTGACCCTGTTCGCATTGACCTTTAAAGCCCAGCCAATGATTACCTTACAATTTGCATGATGTGGGCTGTTCCAAAGCAAAAATCAAAACAAGATCCTGCGTATCTACATACACTGTATGCCACAAAATAGAAGGCATATCATTACATTCATGAAACAATCATCTTATTATCTACTTGAGTGTTTTATGCAAAATAATGAATACTATTAAAATAGTAAAGCAGTAAAACCACGTCTCTGTGATGCTACTGTATCTGTTCATGTAGAGGTCAAAGCAGGTGTATGGCACTTATGTTGAGAGGTGTGTAGGCAGGGTTGGCATACATCACCCTCGCAGAGCCCTCCACCTAACTAACAACTCTGCTCAGTAATTACATGGGGAGAAAATAAAAAGGGCAGATGCCCCCCTGGCACCGGGCACAGGGCCGGTGTGTATCCAACCTGGTGGTGTGGAAGAGCATACAAGCCTGACTCTTTGCTCCAGCGAGCAGAGAAGCTTGATGCAAATACACTAGAGAGCTGACTTCGAGCACAGTTCAGAAAGCAGAACCGCCCCATCAAGCACAAACACAGAATGTTTGCGGTTCCTCTCCTAGAAAGTGAGTTTCTAAGTGCGTGTTACCACTTCCTCCCCATCCGCTGCCAATTCAGTGGAGGAAACCAAGCCCTTGTTTACCGATGGGATTCTCCACTATCCCCCCCACCACTACCCGCAGGCCCCCCTTTTCCTTCCCCCTGCCCCGAAAGTCACTCCCTCCACATGGACAACTGCCAACATCCTCTCCATTCATCAACCCAACAGCCGTACTGTTACAGTTACACTGGTTACAGCCCCTGATGATGGTTGCTAAGCTAGTGCAAGCACCATATTGTGTAAGCTTTATTTTAAGCCTTTTATTTTAGGGAGGCCAGACCCTCAGTAAATTGTGCCAGGTGCCATACTGTATACCTGATATAGCTCTGGCTAAGGATCTGCAGGCACTGCTGGCTCTCCTTGAGGCGGCTCTGAGCAGCTCTGCTGTGAGACCCACCTGTTCACTATCGCTGGCACTCTCCGCTTTTCCATCAAACTCAGATGAATTCTATGGAAGCGGAGTAAAAACAAAAATGGGTAGTTATGAAAGAAAGTTAATACGATTAAATTATTAGATATAGGGACAGTTTTACTAAACAGGGCCAAACAATTCCAAAACAGCGCCGATGGCCATGAACATTTTTGTGGGTGATTTACTAACAATGCGCAAATTAAAGAACACACACGCAACATGTCATTTACATATCGACCAACGCAATATTCAAAGCGCAACACATATCGAGAAATAAATAAGCCACAGTATGTTGAAAAGAACCGGAGGCCAAAAAATGAAGGGTTACAAGAAGATAGGCCTGGTATTGCGTGACCCCTCCAGGGCTCCAAGTCGTATTTTATTTCCTGAAGCAAATTAAAAATAACATGGCTTGGCAAATGATATGTTCGGATAAAAATCCTCTCCCTTCTACCATGCGATCTCTGCAGTGCCTCCTGCTTGCAACAACAATTCCAGCCATTTCAAGTGCAAAATAGTTTAAGACATGCTTTTTTGGGTATTAAATATCAGTAATTTGAGTGCAAAGGTTAGTAAATCGCGTTGCGAGATTCATTTGAATATTCTCCTCCCATAAATTTTGCGTCTGAAAGTTTTGCATATTCAAAAAGGTCAGGTGCAAAAACAACTGTGTCCACATCTTTTCAGCGCTAATAATAAACTATTTTAACGTTTGCATTGGTGCAAGCTGTTAGTAAAACTGTCCCATAAAGTCATAATTGTGAAATGTACAGTCAAATCACATTGTAAGATTGTAAAATATTGTATATTGTGGCATATAAAAAAACTATTTAGAGATTGCTGAGTCACAATTAGGAAATATACACCATCACTCAAAAGGCTGGGGTAAGCTTTTTTTGGGAAAGATGTTAACACTTTAATTCAACAAGGTTGCATTAAATTGATCAAAACTAATAGTAAATGGTCAGAAATACTTTTTTACAAAATTACTAAAAAGCACTTTTTTCAACATTGATGATAATAAATGTTTCTTGACTCAGAATCAGAATATTAGAATGATTTCTGAATGATTGTGTTATACTAAAGACTGCACTAATACAGCTTGCCATCACAGAGATGAATTAAAATACTAAAAAAAAGTATGATCAAAAATTGAGGAATCATTAATTATTCAAATGTAATAAAATTTTAATATATTACTTTTTACTGCATTTTCCATCAAATAAATCAGCCTTGGTGAGCATAAAGACCTAAAAACTTCAAACTATGGTACAGGCAGAAATGGGTTTTGATAGAATCCATTAAATACTTAAATTTGCGGCATCAATGTCTTACAAAAAATTAGCTGGTAACACTAAAGTTCCATTAGTTAATGTTAGTTAATGTATCAACTAAGATGAACAAACAATGAACAATTCATTTATTACAGTATTTATTCGTCTTTGTTAATCCTAGTTAATGAAAATACAGTCGTTCGTTGTTTCTTCATGTTAATTCAAAGAGCATTAACTAATGTTATTAAGCACAACCTCTGCAGTTGAAATTAACATTAAGATTATTAAATACTGCAGAAGTATTGTTCACTCTTCATTGTTCATGTTACCTAATGAACCTTGTAAAGTTTTACCGATTAGCTCAAAACAAAATGTCAAAGGTTGAAAAAAAAAGTGTGTTTGCCTTAAGAAGCTGAAACTTTGGATTTCTTAATTTGGAGCTGCCCTACAAACACAATAACCTCCCCGCCACGTCCACACTAAACTGTGCTCTCGTCCTGAAGGTTGTACAACGCGAGTCCTGCTGAGTGCTTTTGGGAAGGAGACAGAACAAACGTGCTGCTCTTAGTCCTTCCAGTTTGTTATGGCTCAGTTAAATAGGTCATGCGCTGAGGACCAGCGACCTTGGAGCATTTGTCCTGCTCATTGAGACATTCAGCCTCTTTGTTTTTTACACAGAGACAGACCCACTTTCCACCACTTGCACCCGAGTCTTAATCATCTCATTATAATTTATACAAAAATGGCTGCGATATCCATTTTTGTTAGTGTTACCGAGTTCTTTTAGCACCGTTTTCTCAAAGCACCTGGATGCTATGACAGCGCTCTCACCATCTGGTGCGAACGCAGTGAAACAGGAGTGCAAAAATGACAGCTATTGTGAGGTGTTTGCAGTCAAGAACGTAAAGTCTGCCTTCTCCGATGGGGAGGCTGAGCCAGTGTACAGCTATGTGGGTCGGCTGCTATTTTAATCTGTAATGTTGCCGGGAATACCTGGGGGAACAGCCCGGCTCTGTTGGAATGGGGGCTTGTCTGTGTGCAAGTGCCAGTTCGCGTGTGTACGCATAGGTATGGCGGGTTAGACCGTGCAGATCGGAAAGGTTGTTTAAAGATTTGCTTTAGTACCACAGATGCCTACTGGGCACCTTTCGTACCCTCTTAGGTTCAGTGGAGCAGGCGGTGTATATGTGTGCTTTTAGGCATGGGCCACTGCATCAGGGCAAACCCAGCAGAGACTAGCCAGCATCTGCGCACACGTGAACGCATCACGCTGGCGCTTCCGCTCTTACGGTACCCCCCCCCCCCCTCAGGCGATCCTTAGACAGGCCAACAGCTCAATTCTACATTTTGAGTGCCTGTGACTCATCTCGTGTGCTACGATATTCAGGATGAGATCACCCACTTTGTCAAATGCAAAGTGCTAAATGCGCTCAACTGCACTGTAGATTCCAGTAAAATGGTGAGGTAATGCCTGAGATCCATCCACCTCGTCCTAGCAACGATGCTGTCATTGCGTTCGTGACCTTGTGATAATCAGCAAAGGGTTGGGGAATTTTGGCAAGGTGGTGCCGGAGCTCCTGTACCGGGCTCCCCGCTGCGCAGACAGGTGTGACGGCAGCAGGGACACCTGCCGTTCAGCCGCCCCACCCCGTCTGCGAGCCCGGTGGCTTCAAAAACCCCAACTCCTGGGCGAGTGTGCCAGTCCCGGAGAGGTGCAACTTCGAATGCCCACATACAGCATGTGCACTTGGCAAAGGTCTCCCTCTCCGCAGTTTTCATTGTAGTCAGGAATTAATAGACTGCAAAGGCATTCATCAAGTCCCAGTTAGGTTTCCTTTTATGTCACTGTAGCAGTCTTGTCAGATGCTGGTAATTGGGTTCAAAGTGCCATCACAGTAAAAAGCTTTGTGGGAGTGAGTCAGAAGGGGCGGAACCTCGCCGTCTCAGGTGACCTCACTCTCGGCCCAGCTGCTCCAGAGTGCAGGGAGGAGGAGGGAGGGAGGAGGTGGGGGATGAGGTCATTCTTTTGCTGGGAGTGTGTGGGCTGGATTTGCGTAGGTGTCTTTGTGTGCGTGTCTGCATGCATGAACGATAGACGCTGGAAGTGATAAGGCTGGAGATTTCTGAGCCTACTTTTTGTGACATTATTAAAACAAACAAAAAAAATGAAATTCTAAGCAAAAAGCTTAGGATCTGATCTTGATCAATAACATGTACACAATGAGGAAAAGAAATAATCTAGTTTGGAACACAGAAACGTACTCTTTGTTTTCATGTTTTCGTAAAAACTTTGGTTTTATACAATTTCAAATGAAGTTTAAATGTAAAAAGTGAAAAACATGCTCATTTAAGAGGACAAAAATGTTACTGACCTATCTGCTCGCCTACTGCAAAACATCAATTTTAAATAAATAAATGAACACTAAAAGGACGCTAGTTTTACCCACACTGAGGGGTTTCATCCAGACACTGTTTTATCATCACAACAAAAAGAATCTAGCCATCCCCTGCTTGCTGTTTGATGTTTCATTCCTTACAAAAAAGCTTTTATGCATCAGTTCACGATCAAATGCTCCCTCCCACCTCACTCCATTTATGGCTGACTGGCAGAGTGGCAGGGCTTTGTGTCTGTTGTTAGAGAGATGAGCTGGGCTGATAGCCACGTGGAGAAAACAGGACGGTCTGCGAGGATTGAGACGTCACAACGCAGTGGCGGCTTGCCATTGTGTATTCAGAGCACGCGCTGGAGCGGTGTCAGATCATAGGAGGTATCGGTGAAGCCGACATCTGATTCGAGGTGCCTATGATCGATGCCAGCGTTTTAAAAGCTGCGCGAGGCTATTGTTTCATTGTAAATTCTCCCGTACTCGTCAGTAATGAGACATCAAGATGGAAAGGACAATTTCGCTGCTAGCATGAAACAAAGTCATAGTAGGCTCTCTGAGAGATTGCTTTTGCGATTTTTACTGCAGTCGTCAAAGCTCTAACTCTCGGCTCGTGACAGACGACATCCTCATCACTCCGGCTTACATACTTCGGAAGCATCCGGCAAATAGCAATACTGTGATTTTCATAAACATCCCCAGAGATGGGCTTTCAAAGACAGGATTTATGTTTACCTTCCTGGTGCATGAAAGCGAGAGGAATAGAGACTAGAAAAGAGCAAAGGAGTTTGTTGTCCCATAAAACACCAGTTGTGCGAAGTCTGTGTAATTACCACACTGCAGGATAATTATAAAGAGGACAGATGCAGGGATGAAAAAGCCATTTACGTGCACTTAAGTGAGCGATGGCAATTAACTCGGATGCCTATCCCGGCACTGAGAAATTGGGCTGGAAATCCTCGCAGTCAGTTATCACACAAACCAGAAACGGCCGGCCTTCCCTATCTCTTGGAGGTGAGCCTCGCGAACAGGCTCGAGCAAGTTGTTTAATTTTTTAAGCGGCTTTGCTAATCTGCATTCTTCATTTTGTTTTGGAGCCTTTCGTGCGTGAAAAATCCCCGCAGCACAAAGACTGGTGGGGGCAGCTGCCGGGTTGGGAGGGGTCTTGAATTCCTGTTATCATAACTGCCTTTGTCCATCGCTGCGGCCTGATCCAGGGGCTAAGTTGGAGATTGGACAGGTTACCATATCCATTCCCCTCAGGGTAGCGTGCCCGCGCTAGTCCGCACCGACTCCAGCCAGAAAATTTCTCAGTGCCGATCTTTTTATGTGTGCTTATCGGTAGGATTGCAGCCAGAGGATGGAGGCCCAGCGGGGTTACGTAACTTTTCTCTGCTCCAGTCGTAGCATCTGCAGCAAGGCATGGACCCCTGCATCCCATCTATGCAATTTCCTTTTCCATTTCCTTTCAGCTGGCTGGCCGAGCCGTCGTGCGTGCTACTTGCATGGGACAGGAAGCTCAGATAGATGTAGTGTTTCCTCTCCACGAGGGCTCCTTGTCATTGCTGTGGCATTTTCCTTGCTGCTCACATCCTGTGGTTTATTACAAAGAATCACCCAGGGTTATATATAGCATGAGGATACACTGACAATCAAGCATGGTCAAACATATGGGTGATGCACCTAAACAAACACTGGCCTGAAATGAAAATTCTGGTCACACTGGGTCAAAACTACAAACCGAAAATAGCTCAAATAAAGGAAATTGTAAAACAAAATTATTGTAAATAATTTAATAGTTAGATTTTTTTGTAATAACAATAACATTGCATTGCATTAAATTGATCAAAAGTGACAGTAAAGATGTTTACATTGTTACAAAAGATAATTTAAGAAAGATTAGGATATTCAATATAAATGTTTGTACTGAAAGAATCTTGAAAAAAATGTTACTGTTTTCATCATTGATAATAAGAAGAACTGTTCCTTGAGCAAATATCAGCATATTTGAATGAGAATCATAAGGATATTTTTTTAATTGAGAATTATCTGAAAGCTGAAAGCTTGTTAGGATAGGACAGTATTTGGTCGAGATATAACTATTTGAATATCTGGAATCTTAGGGTGCAAAAAAATGTAAATATTGAATTGCCTTTAAAGTTGTCCAAATGAAGTTCTTAGCAATGCATATTACTACTCAAAAATTAAGTTTTGATATATTTAGTGTAGAAAATGTCTTCATGGAACATGATCTTTACTTAATATCCTAATGATTTTTGGCATAAAAGAAAAATAATTTTGACCCATACAATGTATTGTTGTTTATTGCTACAAATATACTTGTGTGACTTATGACTGGTTTTATGGTCCAGGGACACAAATGGAAGCTTAAAACTTTGTTTTGCCATCATATCTAAAATATATTCTTACCTTCTTTACCTTACCTTCAGTTTTTTTAACTGCAATAATACTTCACAATTTTACATTATTACTGTATTTTTTATTAAATCAATGCAGCCTAGATGAGCATTAAAAACTTCTTTCGAAAACATTAATACATTTTACAGTCCCCAAACTTTTAGTGTAGATGTAAATACTGACTCTTGACTTAAAAAAATGCATTCCCTACAATAATTATGCACAAATATTTCAAACTTATGAGATTCTCTTCTCATATATTATTCCTATCATGTAAAAAATTGTTATTAAATGTTTATGTAACAGTTTCTTATTCCATTTTCTCAGCCAGATAATTAATTTTGCATCCTCTTAAAATACAATTATGCAAGGGCTTTGCAATGCAGCCTTTTTTTTGGCAGCACTGCTATTTTTTTCTTACTTACCAAAGACATTTATCAGTCCATTTTTCTGACTCTGTGGTCAATGAATAAGACTGGCCTCTTCACTTCTCCCCTGCTGCTCCTTGTCTAGATGTGAATTTCCCATGGTTTTATGCCACACAGCAGAGTTTAGAAAGCAGGGAAGCCTGACTGATAGTCCCCACAGTGGGATAGGCGTAATGAGAGCACCTGCTGGGTCCCTGGCTGAGGCTTCGTCCTGCAGAGAGAGACAGACAATGTTAGAGAGCTGACACAGTGAACCCGAGGTCCTCGCAATTTGAAGTCATGTGGGCTATTGCTTTGCAATGACATAACTGAGAATGAGAGAACCCAACCTTTTCACACCAGTGCCAGACTTGTCACACCAGGGTAATTTTAATCTTCTCTCCATGTGGCTTCCCACACGTAATGCACAGCGCAGAAGTGCCGACGTGTGAGGTGAATCCGAAAGATAGATCTTTACCATGAATCATTATTCCGCTCAAGTATGCTTAATGAATATAACAAACACATAGATCAAGACAATCCAATAAAAGCCTTAAATCCAAAGAGCTTCCCTCAAGAAGTTTTATGTTTAATATGAGGTCAGTAGGAGCTCATTTGCATGGATTTGTGTGAACTATCATCAACTTAATGGGCATAATCATTTCTAGTGCTTCAAATGCATTGCCGTGTTTGTCGCCACAACCAAGATAAGAGACTTTCTTGGTGAAATAAAGAGCCCTCTTTATGTCTCCTAGGGGTATAGACCTTTACCGGTGCCTGATAATGGGACTGCAGCTGAAATTGACTCCCTTGGAGAACTTGGCCTATTAGTCATGTCTGTTGCCTGTTACAGTATGGTATGTAACCAGAGATCTCTATACAATGCCCAGAGGGCCATGCATCTTATGAAACAAAACGCCCTCCAACTCAGCCCCCACTTCCAACTCGCTCCTTGACGGCCAGCTCTCTTTTGTTTCCTCGTGTTCTCTTTTGTCTCCATGTGTTGTATCCCCCCACCCATGTGGTATTCTCTATGCATTGAGTAATGAAGATTAGCCTGGCGTCCGTCACAATAGAGCCCCCCATCACTAGTATCCCTTACTTAGACTTCCCAATCTTATAACAAGCTGTTAACCCCATTTAAAAATGTCCCCTTTCAATCGGCTTGTGACGGGGAATAATCCCGCCCGACCGATTTAATGAAAATCGCTGTATCCTGATTAGATTACCCCAGTGCCGCCAGCCAGTGGCCATTAGCCGACCCCGTACACAGATAAACAGCAGCCCCACTCCGCAAATCCAGTTAAAGGAAGACGGAGAGAGGTTTTCTGAGGCTCAGCTCGCCTCTTACCAGCCTGCAGTTTTACTGCCTTTGTCAGTGGGATTATCCCCCATTTGGCACATCTATGGTGAGGACTCATTCAGGTCCTCCTGTACCCACTCCATCCATTATTCTCTCCGCTTGTTTTGTTCTGCTGAGCGTGATCAGCTATGGCATATCTGTAAGGAAGATTTAAGATTTTTGTGATTTGCAAAGAGCATTCATTCATTAGGGTAAATCGTAGATGCACTGATATTGAATTGTGAGGAAGATAAATGATACGTTTATTTTTGTTTATTCTGTTAATTATGGACAATAACGACTTAATGTCCAACTTTTTAAATCTATGCTAAAAGAAAAATTAAAACACTAAATGTTATGAATGACAGATTATATCTCACAGCAGATTATATTAATATTTTATATGGTTTGAAACAATTTTAATGTATAGTACAGTTTGGATTAGAAATAGCTCTTTCTCCTAGTATATATATGTGACCACAAAACCAATCATAAGGGTCCATTTTTTTTTTAAATTAAGATATATACATAATCTGAAAGCTGAATTAATAAGCTTTCCTTTAATGTATGGTTTACAACTATTTGAAAATCTGGAATCTAAAGGTTGCAAAAAAAAAAAAAAAAAAAAAAAAAAAGTAAATATTGAGAAAATTGCCTTTAAAGTTGTCCAAATGAAGTTCTTAAACAAAATTAAAAATTAAGTTTTGATATATTTACAGTTGGAAATTAACAAAATATGTTCATGGAACATGTTCTTTACTTAATATCCTAATAATGTTTGGTGTAAAAGAAAAATTGATAATTTTGACCTATACAATGTATTTTTGGCTATATACCCGTGCCCGTGGTTTTGTGGTCCTGGGTCACATATTACTTTCAAGATCAAAGATATATTAATGTAAATTTTACATATTTTTATTTTAAAAAAAACAACCAAAAAGCAAGGGCAAATAATAGGGATAGTTAAAGGTATAGTTCACCCAAAAATGAAAATTCTGTCATTAATAATTCACTCTAAAACCGTAAGACCTTCATTCATCTTCAGAACACAAATTAAGATATTTTTGATGAAATCCGAGAGCTTTCTGACCCTGCACAGGATCACAACTGACACATTCAAGGCCCAGAAAGGTAGTAAGGACATCGTAAAATAGTCCATGTGACATTAGTGGTTTAACCGTAATATTATAAAGCTACGAAAATACTTTTTGTTGCGCAAATAAAACTAAAATAATGACTTCTTTTCTGTGTCAATTTTCGACACTTGTTCACAAGAGTACCACATTACCTTGCATTTCTCTGACTGAAATCCGGGTTCTACATCAGCAGCACCACGCACTGTCTATGCAGTGTCAGAAAGCTCTCAGATTTCATCAAAAATATCTTAATTTGTGTTTCGAAGATGAACAAAGCTCATATGGGTTTGAAACAACATGAGGGTGAGTAATTAATGACAGAATTTTTTATTTTTTGGTGAACTATCCCTTTAAACATTCTTGTTCAACCAAATCATACTTTGTCATCTCACAGGCTTCGCATTGTAACACACAGCACAACCGCAACTTCATCTGTGCGCCTCTCCCTGCTACAAATTCATCAGGTGTTCTTCACAAACTTAACAAAGAGTTAATAGTGACTTTGTTCATTTGGGAACACGATCAAGGTCACATTATGTCCTCTACAATCCTGTGCTGATGAAGTTATTGAGAGCCGCCATAGTGTCTTTTCTGTTTCTTCACAGCTTCTTTGTCCCTTTTGTGACCTCTGTTACTGAAGTCTCACAATACTTTAAAAGCAAAACCAGTGTTTGTGTACACAGAAATAGCTCTCAGCAGCCCCATACAAGCACACCCAAAGGCTGATTGGCACCCAAGCCGCCTCTTCCATCTTTAAATGGAGGTATTCATTAGCTGCAGCTGCACCATGTCAGACTTAAAGTCTCCTTGTGTGGCTGGATGCAGATGGAGAAGTCGGCAGACACTGTCTTTCACTGTCAATCCTAAATTATTGAAAGTGTCCTATCAAGTAAAAGCTTTGATGGGACGAGGCAATGAAGTCTGGCATGGATGGATCTAGTCTAAAAGGATTTGCAAAACAACCAAAAATACTTGAAAGAAGAACAAGTAGACAACAACCGTCAAATGAATTGCTGACGTAGAATTTGCAAGAGACTGGACAACTTTTAAATATATAACTCTATACATACAAGTCAATGCTAGTTTGCTAATCTTTTGCTGCTAAGTGTGTCATAATTCTCTCAATAACACTTCTTTGCTTGTAGTAGCATCCATCTGTGAAGTAATCCTGCCTCTAAGGGTACAGTGCACTGATGATGTTTGCTTGTTATCTTGCATGATTAGCATTGCTCTTTGTTTCGCATTACATGCATGCTCACTCAACGTATTGTGGAGAAATGGGCCATGTGTCTGTAGAGAATAGGCTCAGTGATATTGCCAGTTGTTTTGATGGAGTGGACGGCAACTGGTGCGTATTTCCTGTTCCTGACCTCACGAGTGTTCTTAATAATAGCATAATAAAGCTGTCTCAGTTATGTCATGAACCTGATCAGGGCCCTAATGTTCCGCCAAGAGCTGTCAGCGGGTATAAACTCGTCCACAACTAAGGCTAATGAATGCTTTTTATCCCCGCACTCCCCCACTAGACAACGAATCTGCCAAATATTTTTATTAGCTTGTATTTTCTCACCAAAAATGGTTAGGTGAATGCAGCGACAATCCAAGATGACTAAAACCTTGCTATTCAGTGCAAAGAAATGTAACTAAATATTTGGCCAGCAGATATGTTCGAAAATCTCTGACTCAGATTCCAATTCTGTTTTCAAGTGCTTTGTCTCAAGTCCAAGTTGAGTCTCAACTTGGGATTTTGGAGGTGGTGAAATAAGATGGCTGCTGAAAATTCAGCTTTGCCATCACATGAATATTTTAGAATGTATTCAAATGGGAAAATGATTTTAAATTGTAATAAGATTCCACAATATTACTGTTTTACTGTATATATGACTGAATAAACGCAGCCTTGGGTCACATAAAATTACTTTTACAAATCTTACAAATGTCAACATTTGAATAGTAGTTTATTTGGACCACAAAACCAGTCACAGCACGGGTATATTTGTAGAAATAGCCAACAATACATTGTACTGGTCAAAATTATAGATTTTTCTTTTATGCCAAAAATCATTAGGATATTAAGTAAAGATCAAGTTCAATGAAAATATTTTGTAAGTTTCCTACCATAAATATATCAAAACTTAATTTTTCAGTAGTAATATGTATTGCTAAGAACTTTAAAGGCGATTTTCTCAATATTTCGATTTTTTGCAGCCTTTCAGATTTTCAAATACAGTAGTTGTGTCTCAGTCAAATATTGTCCTATCCTAACAAACATCAATGGAAGGTTTATTTATTCAGCTTTCAGATGATATATAAATCTCAATTTAAAAACTGACACTTATGACTGGTTTTGTGTTCTAGGGTCACATATATTATAGCACAAGTGGAAAAAGTTCATAAAAAATGATAAATAAATAAATACATTTGGTTTTGTCCCAAGTTCAAAACCAAAAAGTCATCATGTCAGACTTATCTAGTAGAATGTGAATAGTATGTTATCTGTAATACCAAATTTATTTTAAATCAATAGTTTATTCATTATATGTAGGCAAGAAATAGGGGGAAATTTTTCTGTTAATTAAAGATGAATACTTTTTCCAAAATAATGTATCCTTGATGTGTGCCGTTTACGAGTCACTGATTCGGAGCTGAATCTTGAGTCACTTTTTTGTCAATTTGCGCCTGAGTTCCCATTTCTCTTGTCCAGTTACTTGGATGTTCTACAGTTCAGTGTTTCACCAGACTTTGGTCTCACTGTTCTGGCCCTCGCTTGATAATGGAAACAGGAAAATGTGTATTTCTGATACAGGCAGCACTCACAATAATGTCCCAAACCAGTGTCCTGCTGTCTTTTCAAAATTTCAAAACCCAACAATGTGGCTGCAATGGAAACAGCTGCCAAGCCTGTTGTGCTCATCTCTGGCCGAGTTCCTGTCTGTCTGTTTCCTCTCATTTCCCAGAGGAGCTGGTCTGTGTTTACCAGCCAAAGAGAGACACAGGAGCAGGAACAGCACTGGAGAGGCCCTCTCTCACACAAGGTGCAGCTGCAAAAGCAAGAAGGAAGACTAGGAAGGAAAATGGAGGGCAGGGAAAGGATGAGGATTTCAAAACAAATTTGCAAATCGCATTACACGGTCAACATGTAATTAGCTTTGTGTGCGAGTGTAAATATTGACACACAGTAATGAGTACATGGAGTTTACAATAATCTGAAACCCAAAGCCAAGCTTAGCCTTTCTAGAGAGCGCTCTGTACGACCATTATGCTCAGTGGCATTATCCTTACATTGTATTTGCATGGTGCTTTTTATGCTTTTCGAGAAGAGGGGCAGTGTAAGCACTTACTTGTGACAAGTATCTGATTTCTCAATGGAGTCACGTAATATTGTTTCTGAACAGATGTGAACATGCTGAGACGAGGGAAAAAAATGACTCAACAGGAGCGACGAACAGAAGCCACATCAGGAAAACGGCTCCAGACATTACCTTCATCAATATATAATAATCTGAGATTGGAAACATGATAGATATGAGGCAGACAGATGAACAGAGCATTAAAGTAGCACAGATACCACATGTTTTGTTCTGGGTCAAAGAACTGTATTGAGAGGTAAAGCAATAATCTCGATACACATGGTTCCAGATGACGGTATTAGTACAAGCGTGTCTGACTTCCTAAAATACGACTTTGTCCTCGCTGCTCCTGTCAAATTTGTTGTGTGTAAAATAATGGCGGATACAAAATATTCTGGGCACTGGGACCGGGCCAGTGATTCAATTACTCTAAGTACACATTTGAGCAAGGTCAAGTTCAGTACACAGATATTCAAGACATAATGATTTAAACTGCAGCCAGTGTCTTCGTATTAGGCGATAGCAGTCATTACATAACAGAGCACTCAGACACGCACTCGTTCACAGGTTTGGCAGGCAGACAGGCCACTAGACATAAAGAAAAAAAAAACTTGTGCATCTGTCTACAGCAGAGAACCCAGCAGCTAATGCATATATGCTCTTCACGCAAATAAGCAAGGGAGGCCTGGATAAGAAAAAAATAGTACAAAAATAAATCAATGGCAATATTACAAAATACAAGCGTATAAATCAATTTGTCTACTAGTGACACCAGCAAATAAAGTTACAGCGGGAGTCCGCTTCTCTTTCGCCTCCCCTGAGCTCACTGAGTTTTAACAGACATCCTAAAGCAAGCAGTGAGTTTGGTGGGGGGGTAATTGAGAATGAATAGGGGAAAGTCACTTTAGAGGAGGCAATGCCTCCATCGTGATATGATTGGATATGACTGTTTACGTTTGGCTGTGATTGGTTGCGATAAATCCGCCTCTTGTGTTTGTGCATGTTCTATGTTCGCAAATCAGTCTGAATGAACAATATAATGAGAGGAAGACGTTTAAAAAAGTAAACAACTCACACACTTAAAATAACCATTTTGTTACATCAAAATAAGATTTGAAATGGCCTGAATACATGATATGCGGAACTTTTTAGTGAGTAATCTCTGTGACCAGTATTTACCTAGCTTTGATGACTGATGATCCGAAAAATTCTAAATAAGTTAAAAGTTAACTATTAAAAAGAATAGCTGAACAAGTTCACAAATGTAAAAATGTAATGTAAAAATATAAAATAGTAAGTAAGGTTTATTTAACCAAGAAAATGTGATTGGGACATGAATTTACATTTGATTTAAAAAAAAAAACACTTGACCACTGATCAAAATGTATAAATAGGACTAGTAAGCATGCATTATTAAATGTCCAATATTGACAGATACAGATCAATTATATATATTTAAAAAATAAAAATAAAAACTTGTAAATGACATGATATTCTGATAAATCATGCGTCCCTATGCAAGTAATTGGTGACAGATGCCTCATGTCTGGAAGCAACAGAATCCCAATCAGTTCTGGGAGGTAATAGTAGTCAATCATCTGACTTTTTTTTTAATGCACATTTATTCAGTTAATATGTACACAGCATTGTTTCTGTGCATGTCCTCTCACAAAATACACAAGATATGTACCTCAAGTAAAAGAAAATAAGTATTTATATATTTGATTCCATCCAGCATTTTTATAAACATTCGTGGACGGAGACCTGGCTTCTGCATTGAAATGTTCACCGTAAGATATAATTTCCAAATTAGGATGTATAACTTGAGATGCCATAATGAAGAACTACACTGCTGTTATATGAAAAGCGCTTGTTTGTAATCAAGTTGTGTTGTTTCTAAAAGAAAAACCCCGTGTAGTGCAGAGGTGGTTTTGAACAACTTGATGACAAGCCTGTGAAGAAGCATTTGCAGCGTAAGCCTGCCGAATCTGGCTTTTTGTTTGTGTAGAATGGCTCCCTGACAAGCCATGCAAGTTACATTTGCAGATGTACATGAGGGATTTAAATATCATCTGGTTCCCAGGCAACCACAACAATAATGAAACCTATATGTAAATGCAGGACACAAAACCAAGTCATTTTCTCCAGAGAAATCTGGGGCAGAGGTTCTTCCGCTAAAGAGCTGCTCAGTAAATCTGGCCCTGAAAACGTTCAGGCGGTCGGGTTGCCAGAGCCTCAGGCTTATTTGCAGTGGCCCATTCGTCACTGAGTGTCCAGTTTTGCCAACTCGCTAATAGGACACCATCCACAGTGAGTAATTGGGCCTTTTTTTTTTTCAGAATTTTAGTGCAGCTCTGAAGACGCACATTTTAATTTCGCCATGGCAAGAGCTGCATTATTTCCTCTTGGGGCTTTGGTGTCTCTTTTGGCAGAGGCAGGATATTAAAGATCTCTAAAATGGATAATTCTTAACATGTTTGCCTGATGACAGATAGTCAGCTCCAATCCATATAACCCATCTCAGCCTACTCTTCAGCTATGCAGCAAAAGCAGCAGCAGTGAAATCAGTGGCAGGTGGTCATTAGCACATCACTGAAGAATGACAAATGGTTTAGCCATGGCGTTCAAGCAATCATTTTCACTAAAATGACACAATTTTCAAGATCGTTCTCTGCTGCTCAAACACACAGATAAGCTGAAAGCATCTGATCTTAAATGCGTAAATACACTTTCAAGATGACATAAGTAAAAGATTTTCCTTGTTTCCTCCATCTTACATCTTTCTCCTCAGCAAACAAATGCTGCACATCGGAAGACAGGGACCCTGACTTGACAAACGACCTGCGACGAGCCTCCATCCACTGCAACAGTGGCCAAGGGCCAAGGGAAACGGGATTAAATTATCCACCCAAATTAAAAGAGCATATCTGTCTTGTCCCTGCTAACAGCTGTTAGCATGTATCTCCCACGTGTCCATGCCATTCATTCATTTTAAAATCTGCGTTTATCAGACTGACTAGGCCGAAGTGGGGCAGAGGGGACCGAGGAGTGGCGCCCAGGCGCTAATTGTCTCGCCATGCTCGAGAACGTCTGTGTGTGTTCAGAGGAGCCCACTGTTTTGGCAAAAAAGGGGGAGCTGGAAGTATAAGAGGGGGTAGGGAGAGATGACACAGGTGCAGAAACAGGGAAAAAGGAGGGCTATTACACAGCGGGAGAGTCTGCAAAAAGTCACTCCATCACAGACCGCTGATTAAAATTTCATAGGAGGGGGCCAAGGGGCAATTCTGCTGTAGGTAGTAGTAAAACAGTAGAAGTGGATGGAGGCCAGTGGAAGTAGTTGGATTTCCTTTATTTGTGTACGGTTATGGATCAATGACCTATAATTCTCCACAATAAAACACTGGGGGAAAAATAGTTTCTTAGAAATTTACTGTTTGCATTCATGTTAGTTTAAAAAGAACTTCGTAATTCCAAGAAAAGTTTCAGTTTAATTTTTCTAAGAATGCCATGTTGTGTAACCAAGTAAAAATGTAAAAGTGACATCATATTTTCCTCATACTTGAAATATATGTGCAAGTACAAATCTTAACAGTGCCTCATAAAAAAAGGCACATTTAAATAACACACTCATAATAAAAGAGGTCTATTTATAATTCATTGCATGAATGAACTGAGACAAAAAACAAGGTCATGTTTTTTGTACTTACTGGTGAGTAAAACGAATGCATTTCCACAGACGTGGGGTGCGATTACTAGCCACACGGATTGTTTGTTGTCCAAATGTTGCAGTTTAGTGAGAGTGACGGATTGTGGGAAGGCTAGGTCTACGATTTCAGATGCAATCGTGTCTCGGTAGACTCCTAACAAGTTGCTGACATCTCTTTTGTGAAAGTGAGGTTGTAATGGAAGCGGCCGTTTATTGACTGCGCTCTCTTTGATGGGGAGAATCACGAGCGAGATCAAAAGGAGGTGCGGTAGCCGCTCAGGATTGTACCACACTGATGTTTACTTTTCACATAAGAGCTCTTCTATTGGTTATTAACTGCTTTACTGAAGCTCTTTTTCATGCTTTTGTTAGGAGGTCTGCTTGTAAGCGTCTGTAGTTCATCGGTTTTATGGCCACTTATCAATTGGCTATCCTCAACACACACGTGCACGCCGAGGTCCGCAGTAAATCACAAACTGTGCACAGCCTCATGCTGTAACTGTATTGTCTAAATGTCAGGAGTCTCAGAGCAGAGGGGGTGCAGGGGGATGGGACGATGACAGTAGATGAAGTGAAGAGATTCGAGCTTCGCTGTAGTGTGTGTGTGTTTGACAGCTGTTTTCTTCCACACTCACTTCCCCCTCCCTGGACCCCTGTCAGCCTCCCCACCATTACTCACCCCAACACTCCAACACCAGGACAGCAGTGACAGCTCCCCTCCCTGAGCTCAGCCAGCGAGGTGCAGGAACCAAACAGAGAGAGCGGTTGAAAAGGCGAGCGAGATCCGTGAAATCCTATCCATGACGGTGAGGGCCTCAGATGACTCTGATGTCCACCCTGCTGTGATGATGGTTTATATGTCATCGGGACAGATAGGATATGCCTCCGACTGCAAATTTGCAAGCAGCTCGGTATCTCTCTCGGTGCATGGATAGACAGATCCTGGAGGGAGGTCCTTATGGGCTATAGAGTTTCGAAACACTTCGAGGTTGATGGCGAGTGCGTGTGCACTTGGCACAAGCCGTCTCCGAGGGTTCCCGGGTAATTGTCGTGTCATTACGGAGGTAATCGTGCAGGAGCCGTGGCGGATCCCTAAAAAAAGTACTTGAAATAATATAGATAAATGAACTTGGTGTGCAAACAGGCCAAAAGCCCTTCAATACATGAAGGACGCATATTCAGTCTTACAAGGGGGTGTTATGATCGTAAAAGAGCTAATGGCCATGGTGGAATCACAGCACCCTGGGAAATTGTTATGAACACTGCAGGGTACAGAATGATGGCATATTATAGACAGATTTCATCGCCAGATCATTGACAATGCCTGTGCTGTACGGAACAAAACACTGCCAGAGCTGAGGACCAGGTTTGCATTAAGGAACAACCAGCCTGTTCATATTTTTGCATGACATACAATCTTTAAAGCTGCAGTCCATAACTTTTGTGTTCAAAATGTATATAATAAGAGAGTACATCATTAATCCATTTTCCAAACCCTGTTTTAGGTTTACCTGAATCACTATGGTACATCTGTGATACGTTTTTATATTCAGACTATTTTACACTCATTCTGGTAGGAACCGCTGCTGAGTAGCCCAGTACCTGCGTGACTCGTCATAGACATAAACAGAGAGAAGTAGCTCTGGCAACAATGTTTATCTGCGAGGTGCATGCAGTTTTGTTTAATAACCACTAGAGCGTCATAAGTTACGGACTGCAGCTTCAACATGCATAAAAAACATTTTTTTGGGTTCCTTTTGACTATAAATGGTTCTTGTGCCGACTAGTGTTACTAACTAAAGTTATTAACATTACATTATAGGTCATTCAGAACAGTATATTGGTGGAAATAGAGGAAAAGTGAAGCTCACCTGGGTCTTTAAAGCATCATGGATGGAACTTGCTTTTTTTTTTAAGCAAGAACAGGAGAACCGTAACATCTTAAAGTCTGTGTAGAACAATATTAAATATGTTCTGAAAAGTGTTATTAACCACCCAGCCAATTTTGAATGATCAAAAAAAAAAAAAAAGCGAAGTAAATAAAATAAGTTATCAAAATCTTAAATAAGCAGTATTCTCTGCTCTCAAATGCTGGGGGGCATTTACTGTCAGTGCTAAAACTAGGGGTATGTACAAATAGTCGAATATTCACTCTTTAATTATTATTCGTAAAATAAAAACACTATTCGAATTTTACTGTGTTTTGCAAGGAAATTCAAGATAATTCATACACAGTTATAACTAAATGCACTTGGTGGCACTGTGGAGCATGCCAAAACGAGCAGAGGGCAAATGTGGAGCAACAAGGAAGTAAAGTGCCTTTTTAGTGCCTGTTTGCAGGTGGCGAAAATAAAATCATATCCACGCAACAATGAGCCGACTTAAAGCGGTCAGCAGACCGATCAGTGAATGGGTACTTGGTGTCATACACCCGCAGCGCCACTTTAAGTCGAATGTACCTTCTTCGGTGAGTTCCATTATGAAATATACATCATTCAACTCGACCAATCAGGTTGTGAACGTATCACTATGCTTTTAGGTTCGGTATCTTTAAGTTCGCTGTCAAAAATGCCAGTGTGAACGCTAAGCGGAGCAGGGCCAAATGTATCATTTTTCTTTTTGGTCCGGACCAAATGAACCGAACTACAAATGTGAACACACCCCGAGACATGATCCTGAACACAAAAATGGTGAAATTCTGTTTAGCGTTCTAAAGGTCTTTGCACACAGCAAGCATTTTGATAGGAAAGGATGACGAATATGAAAAAAACTTAACACATACCAAAATTTTGTGTGCAAGGACCTTTATGCCAAAATACAGTACTACACAGTTCAGTCTTTGTAACGTGTTTCATAAGTTTCTAGCATTTATAATAAGGATGCACCGAAATGAAAATTCTTGGCCGAAACCGAAAACCGAAAAAGAGGAAACCAAGGCCGAAAACCGAAACACAGAAAGAATTATGCCAATTATTAGTACCATTGCATTTATGGCTATAACTGTGTACTAATCTTATTAAAATCAAGGCATTGCAATTGCATAAATTAATATTAAAGTTTCGAAGAATAAATCAATTATATTAATTTAAACAATTATTATCAATCAAGTATTATATTACTTAAATAACACATACAAATATTTTCTGCCTTTGTTTAAATTGATTGTTTAAATTTTTATAACACATTATCTTGTGGATCCATCAGTTCACATTGCAACTCTACGTGTTTCTCTTCCAGCAAGAGGCGCTGTCAGAATGGTACACAAAGCAGTGCAGCAAATGACTTTGAAACGTGCAGCGCTCATATTTATTCAATGGATAGCCTTTTGAAGTTTCATCGCAATTCTTGTCTTTCAGTCCCTACATTTAAGACCACCTGAAATCATAAATAAGACTTTCCTAACCCCTAATAACACTGCAGTCATCAATGAAAATTAAGAGCTTTATTACAAGAACCAACTTTCAAAAACAAACCTTACACATGTTTCTTTTTATTTCTTTCCCACCATGGTCGGGGCACAAGAAAAATATTAGGGGACTAAATTAATATCAGCATATGAAGTATAATCGTCTCTCATTGTCTCTGAGAGAATGCACGTCAGATGCTGAAAGCACTGTCAGTTTTTACTTTCACTTTAACATATTGCGCAGTTTTCACGTTGCTTGTGTGATATCCATTGGCTCACCATCATGGTTTAAAACATAAATATTTATAAAAATACAATATATAGAAAAGATATATCTCTAAAATATTGCGACGTAACACCAATGTAAAGCCATTGTTTTTCTCTCACTGAAAGCTACATCTGTCTCGATCTCTGCTTTCATCACTGGCTGGACGCATGACTGCAGACACACCCCTCTTGAAATTTCGGCATTAGAAGTTTTGCAAATCGCTATCCGTGGGTCTTTCTCAGATATAATGAAATACGTCCACACCGCAGATGTGTTGCTTCAGACAAGCACGTGCAGGCTCCGGTTTCTGTTTGCGTCAACATACTGTTTCGGCCGTGTTGTTCCGATGAAAAAAGTATTTCGGCCGAAAATTTTCGGTGGCCGAATATTCGGTGCATCCCTGATTTATAATGCGTTTAGGAACAGTTCTCTGAATTGCCTTTACACAGACTTAGTTTTCTTGTGTTTGCTTGCTGGTTTTAAAGGATTTGGGACACTTTTAGTTGGCCATCCTAAAAGAGCAACCAAACCCAAACTAGTGCAGGCTGGAATATCAGCTAAGAACATGCTTGCATTTGTATTTTCCCTCTGGAATGAAAAATTAAAAGGTTCTTCTATTGCATTAGACTCCAAAAACCATTTTTGGAATGTTCATCAGCAGAGCTTCCTACAGTCCTAAAAAATGTGAAATAAATGTATAAATACAGCACTTTTAACTCAAGTGTTGTTCTTAGTCACTACATCTTACACACATACAAGCACACAGACGCACACATACACACTTAGGCTTCCCATCAGCAAATTAACTGAATAAAGAGCCTCTCTTTGCTGGGTCGTTTGAGTGGCTAATTAGTCATCAGCGCATGCTGTGTAGGGTGAGAGAGACGGAGAGGAGCGCAGGAGAGATCGGTTTTGCATCAAGAGGTAGAACTTCAAACGACATCTGATGAAAGCCAAAATGCTTAATTAAAATCTATTTGTATGAGAGAAAAATCATCATAATTTCAATCCCAAAAATAGAGAGGGTGTGAAAAAAAAAAGCTGTTTTGTTAGATGCGGGTGGAGATATAAACACATTAGTTTAGATAATGTGCCGACTTTATTATCCAAGCAGGGAGCGGAGACAGCGAGAGGAACTGACTCTGAGATTGGCGATAATTTCCCCTTTGTGTCTAACTTGGACTGCATCCACATTTGCTAATAACAGTTTTGCGATTCTCCCCCTCGCCTCTCTCTGCCCGCTCTTTGTCTGACATTGCCTCTTAGCGCTGCCTGTGAACCCCCTGGCACTGCATTTATAATAGATGGAGCTCAGTGCGCACAATATAAGCAGGGGCTTTCTACACTAGCAGCCAGTGCAGAAGAGTTGATTCACCTCATCTACATTTTCTTCTCTGTTTTTATTTTTTTAATGTGGCTGCACAGATGCGTGTGAAAATATAGTGTGCTTATGCCAAGTTCTTTCAACCCTCTGTCATCTCTCAGTGGCATTTTGCTTTAAGCTGCATGACACAGAGAATTTATCCGCATGCTATTCTGTGCTTATCAATGCAGGCTGGGTACATCCTCAGAGCATCTATTAAAGTAATAAGGCCTACAAAATGCACAAGAATGGAATAATTCCAGAGGTGCATGATCTCTCTCGGTTGCTAAAATTCCTGCTCGCTAAAACATGGCTAAAAAAGCTTCAGTGTATGGATAATTCATGCACTTTCCAGGTAGTGCTCAGAATCATAAATGAACGCAGAGCTCACAGGGAGAGCTTGCAGTGGTAGATTGTAGCTGCTGCAGTGGACTGCATTTCAGTTATTTTAGTCTTTGTTGAAGGCTCTGCTGTATTGCATAACATGAGTCAAATTGTAGCTATAGAATTTGCGCTGTTCTTTTCGTGTCACCAATGAGGTCAGAGAAAGTGCACAGGAACCATTTGGCTATAGGTTAATTAAATGGTCAATATTTCACTGCAGCAGAAGCTGGGATTGCATTGCATTAGAATTCATCTCATACTGTTAGAAACAGTATGAGATTGCCCTGTATGTACAGGGGTTTTCAAACGTTTTGATGCCCAAATACGATCCTATTAACCTGGATTCTCTAAAACATATAATGAATCTACATGTTACCCTGGACCACAAAACCAGTCATAAGGGTGATTTATTTTTGAAACTGAGATTTATACATCATCTGAAAGCTAAATAAATAAGCTTTCCGTTGATGTATGTATTTGTATTTGTTAGGATAAGAGAATATTTGGTCGAGATACAACTATTTGAAAATCTGCAATCTGAGGGTGCAAATAAAATCTAAATATTAAGAAAATCGCCTTTAAAGTTGTCCAAATAAAGTTCTTATTGAAGTTTTGATATATTTTCAGTAGGAAATTTACAAAATATCTTAATGGAACATGATCTTTACTTAATATACTAATGATTTTTGGCATAAAAGAAAAATCGATCATTTTGACCCATACAACATATATTTGGCTATTGCTTTGTGGTCCAGGGTCACATATATTCATGTATAAAAAAGTATTTATGCTCTATTGAAAAAAAAAAAAACAGACTCCCTAGTAGCCCCCAGACCCCAGTTTGAAAACCCCCTGCGTATGCATATTTCAATTCATCCAAAAGTGCAGCTTATCAGCAGACAACAGATGCTAGGCAAAATCTTCTTTTTGGATGATTTATTTAGGTCTGAGGTAAAGGAGATGACAGAATAAGTTAAGATAGGGCATTTAGAGCGACTGTAATTTACAGCTGACATGAAGTAAAGAGTTGGAAGGTTTACTCTACTGCAATTTGACTGCCAAAGTGCTTTTACCGCAACACAGCGAACAGAACTCTAATATCCAAACTGGCCACTGTGACTGGGGAACAATAATGTTAAACCACTGAAAAAGAAACTGCTGAGTGAGCAGTCAGTGAGCCATGATAGCGCTGTCTTTCTCTTCCGTCCTCCCTCTGTCTGCCAAAGTATTCATCAGAGGAAAAACCAGAGTGAGGGGAAAGGTATCTTAAGTAATAAGACGGTCATTTCCCGCTCAATAAGCGCTGTACGAAATGCACTACACTACATGGATAAATACTGTTCCCTCAACCGCAGCAGGTGAAATAATTCCACAAATGTTCAGTTTCTCTATTAGAAAATCTTGCCCTCCAGCTGCACTATGAAAATTTTCTGTCCAGAAGTTTCTAGTTAGTAGATTTAGTCGTTTACACCTTCCACAGTGTGACCAACTAAACAAATCCCAATTTAAAGAATATTCTGAGGATTACTGTCTCATGTTAATGCTTTTCTGTTTCTCCCGCAGACATGTCTGGAACTGGAGAGGTACCTACAGACGGAGCCCAAAAGGCTTTCGGAACTCTTTGACGAGGAGCTTGACTGCCTCCTTACGCCAGCCTTCATGAAGGGAGACAGCGACGAGGACCTGATGGACCCCCTGCTGCCCAGTTTATCCGATGAGCCCAGCCCGCCACCTCTGCTTGTATCCCTTCCCAAAAACCTTCATGCCCCAGCCAACACCAAGAATACCGAGGCAGGGCTGAAAGAAGCCAGCGGCGGGGTTAATCCCGCTCAGCTAAACGCAGTCACGTCCCTCACGCCGCCTTCATCCCCAGAGTTGGGACGCCATCTTGTCAAGCCTACGCAGACTCTTACCGCCACAGCCGATGGCACGCTCACGCTGAAACTGGTGGCCAAGAAAGTCGGTCTTGGGGCGGCGAAGCTGGTGGCGACACATTCGCTACCTTCGCCACCAAACCGCGGCACACAGAGCGACGGAGAGGGAGGACTGGGAACGGTAGGCGGAGGGGACATTCCGGAGAACAAAAAGAGGGTCCATCGTTGCCAGTTTAATGGCTGTAGGAAGGTTTACACAAAAAGTTCCCACCTAAAGGCACACCAGAGGACACATACAGGTGATTAACTGCACCAGTGACAGGTTTTGTAACATTTAGCATCACATTTTAAGCATTCCTGGAGAAAGGTTTCTGGAATGCCAAGTCTAACTCTGCATGTAATGAGATGAAGTTTCAGAGTTTGGAAAATCTCCTTTGCCAAGGCTCTGATTTTACAAAAGGGTCACAAGAGATCTTGTGAAGCTAACTCGATTTTTGCAGCACAACCCCACAGCAAGATAGCTGGTTTTCTCTCTCCCGCACCTTAATCTCTGACTAAAATGAACCCAGCCACACCATTCAAAACCTGCCAGTGCAGTCAGTAACTGCAAGATGATTGATAGACCGACTGAGCTAAATCTCGTTTCCCAGCTAATTCGGGCTCGCATGCTCCAATGCCGTCGTTTCTGCCCTCTCGCTGAACCTGAGAGCGTGTTGCACTCTGCCGTGGCCCCGAAACCTACTGTGACAGTGGCCTCAATGCAGCGTATCTGGCCCCTGTGGCCGGCTGTTGACTCGGCAGGTTCCTGTGAGCACTGGTGATGCTAATCGCTTTTGGGCTGATTCTAGCGTATAGACGGCGCTTTTGCCATTGAAGATGGCGGGGAAATCAGCAATAGCAGGAAAAAAGGGGAAAATAAAACCCTGAAGAGACATTTTGGCTTGCTGCCTCATCACATTGTGTGTTTATTACAAGACAGATTTATTCTTTTAATTGGCTTAATCATGTTTTTTTAGTTATTATTTCCATAGATTACTAACAAAGGGAGTTTAAAATTAAACAGGATTTAAGACAGGATTTAAGGGACGCCTACATGCTACAGGACCCTATACTGAAAAGTGAATTTCTGAATTCTGTGAAAATAAGACATACAGCTTTTAGCCAAATTGAATATTTTAAGCTAACTTGAGAGGTGGGACTCAAAAAAGCAGATCTGATTGATACCCTTCACCCAATAAGTAAAATTGTGTCATTAATTATTCACCCTCATGTCATTCCAAACCCGTAAGACCTTCGTTCATCTTCTGGACACAAATTAAGTATTTTTGATCAAATCTGAGAGCTTTCTGACCCTGCATAGACAGCAATTTAACTACCACGTTCAAGGCCCAGAAAGGTAGTAAAGACATTGTTAAAATATCCATGTGATCCAACCGTAATTTTCTGAAGCTATGAGAATACCTTTTGTGCACAAATAAACAAAAATATTGACTTCTATGGTTTCAACGCTTATTCACTAGAGCAGTGGTTCTCAGTTCTGGTCCTGGGGGACCCCTGCTCTGCAAATTTTGCATGTCACCCTTATTTAACACACCTGAATGAGATCATCGGCTCATTAGGAGAGAGATCCATGAACTGAACTAACAAGCTGATGATCCCAAATTAGGACTGTTAAATAAGGGAGACATGCAAAATGTGCAGAGCAGAGGTACCCCAGGGACAGGATTGAGAACCACTACACTAGAGTACCAGCTGACATTCTGATGTAAAATGTCCACCTCTTTTAGTTCATAGTCTGTATATTCTGGTTCAAATATGTAAGGCTGGGCAAAAAATTGCAAGTCATCCTGTCAAAATCTTCAGACATGTTTATGAAAACTGTTTCAGTGTGTGCCTTCCTCTGCTTTTAAACAAGGCACAGAGCATCCGGGTTCTATGTCAGAACACCAGCAGAACTGACATGAAAGAGAGAAAATTGTTGAATAAATCTGGGTTTTTTTGTTTGTTTTCTTTGCGCACAAAGTATTCTCGTAAGGTTGAATTAAGGTTGAACCACTGGACTATTTTAACAATGTCCTTACTACCTTTCTGGCCCTTGAACACAGTAGTTGTGTTGCTCACTATGGAGGGTCAGAAGGCTCTCAGATTTTATCAAAAAGATGAACAAAGATTTTACAGGTTTGGAACAATATGAGGGTGAGTAATTAATGACAGAATTTTCATTTGTGGGTGAACTATCCCTTTAATATCTGAACATCTATAGGATACTTAACAAATCAGTATCTATACACTGCTATTAAAAATTCCTACCAAGCTAAAAGCTTTGCTTATGAAAATTAATCACGTTATGTAATGTTACATCATGTTAGAGCACGCATTAATCAGCTGGTGAAATAACAAATTCAACAAAGCTCATGACTTAATTTGACTGGACGCTCCCAAAAGTTTACCAAAGAAAACATTGCATGATTTAACTCGCCTACAATTTCATATTAAAATGGATTGTGTTCAAAAACATCTAGACAGAGAGAAATGGATAGAGCAGAATGCTGAAATCTTGACACATAAGAACTATTTTTAACTTGATGCTGTCTTAAAAAAAAAAAAAAATCCACAACACTCATGCCAAAGAATGCTGAAGAAAAAAAACAACAACCCTGCTTTCTCTGTTGACTGGGATAGAAAACAAAAGCATACTAAAGCGTTTAAGTTTCAATGCATCCGGGAGTTTTCATTCTGATTGTTTTGATACACAGATACATTTGATCAGGTGTCAGAAGTCGCTCAAGTAATTTGTTCCACATTCGCACTCAATCATTTATGCTCATAAATGTGTGGAGCTGCCGAGGAGCCTTGTGGTAACAGCATAGTCCTGCTTTGCCTTGTCAACAATGTTTGCTGAAGTTAATAGCACATCCCTGAATGGGATTTGAAGGGTAAAAGTAGGTTAGAATTAGAGAGCTTATTTTGAAATGCAACATGAGCCACTGGAGAAGATGAAATAAATGGATAATTGGCCACTACCTCTGAAATCTAAACTTCGGAGACAATAATAGCTTACCGCCACTCTGTCCTGAGGAAATGTAATTAACTGCACCGTACACACCTAGGACGCTGGTGCGAGGGAAGGAGCTTGCTGTTTTGGAGGGGGTTCGTTGCTAGGAGACTATATCAAAAGACTGTAATAGCTTGATTATTTGCAGCTGTAGATACCAATTGAAGCGCCAATATGCCAAATCAATCCCACCTTTCCTCTACCCTCTTTGGGTACAGTTGGGGTTGCCAGGCAACTACATCATGCATATCTAAAGCAAGCAATAATTGGTTGGTATTGCGGAGTGTCCATAGGTTGCATACGGACTGCATGGCTCCTTCTCGCTCTCTTCTCTCCTTTTAACACTCTCTCTACCTCTCTCGGCTGGTTGCTAGGCGACTCCATCATGCATCCATGACTCTCCAAGTTATAATTGGCCTGTGTTATGGTTGCCGTGGTTGCAGGTCCAAGCCTGCCTCGCTGCTGTCAGACAGCAAGAGAGGGAAGGAAATAAAGAGGGGGAGCAAGGGGGCTACGGCATAAGGAGGGAGAGAGCGTGAGGGGGTCTTTGGCCAATTATTGTGAGTGTAGTGCGAAACGTTTGCCGTCTCACACCTGCGGTCCCGCCGCTCTCCAAATGACACCGAGATGCTCTTCCTGCGCACTTGTAGCTGTCACAGACACGAGAGCAGACGTGGCGATATTTTCTCCGAATGATTTTATAAATTGAAGTAGCTCAAGGACAGGCAAACATAATAAAATAAACCTCAAGGCACTTTGACCTGCTGTTTGTCTGTGCACGTCTTGCCTGGCAGAGAAAGATGAGAGATGTCAAAGAAGGTCCGCTGCTTGTTCGCAGTATTCCCAGAGGTGAACCAGTGGAAAAAAGGCCAAGTACATTGTATTATATTTAAAAAATCCTCTTCTCTTTATCATCGAAAGTCGAGAAATATGTCTTTGGGGGATGGAAAGAACAACTGGTCAGACGTCTTACTCGGAATCGTTTTCCTCGTCGCCACCGCTGCTGTCGTGTCATTCTTTACTTTGTGTTGCATCATAAGAGACTTCCAGGACCGACCGAGCGATCTAGCGGGAAACCCGACGTTATGTCATCCTTTACCTCATCTTGCATCATAAAGCTCAAAAACGAGACTGGATAAATAGATGAACAGTCTTTGATTTCATTACAGCAATATGTACGCTCATATCAACTGCATACATTTTTGGGATATGAAATATTGCGAAAGCGAATACCTTCCACTTTTCCCCACATGTTATTGGATCATATTTTCCTTACAAAAAAGGGAAAAGGAAAATAACAGCCTGTAATCATTTCCATTCCTCTCTATGATTTTCTCCGTCAGTATCCAGAGTTAGTCGTTGAGGTCCAGGCACATCTTTGCTGAAAGACTAGCACAGAACAGCATGAATTTCAATGCTGGTCAGGACCGGTTAGAATGGTCTTTTAAGTAAGTTTGGTTGAGTAAGAATATTGATTAATTATCAAAAATCTAAATCTAGCTGTCTGGACATCTATACATCTTTGCGCCCATCTATCCATCTTTCTATCTGGCGTCCCAACTACAAACACCATAGAAATGCCATAGGAACCACTTCTCCACTGCGTGGTACGACTTGGCTCGGCACGGCTCACCTTGCTTTACTTTTACCTCGGTTTGCTTTTCCACTGCAGTTTAGTACTGTTTCAAAGTGGTACCTCGTCTACTGGACAAGATACAGCCATTTCTTTTTGCAAGTTGCGTGCAATAGACGTTTAACGTAAGTGTGCGAACAAATGGTACTGAGGTAGCTGTTGCTGACTATTTAAATCTAGTGGGTTTGCAGTAACAAATCCAATGACATTGATAGTGACGCTTCTCTATGACCAATCAGTGATCTGCAGTGTTTAAACTACACATTTTTCAGTACGGCTTACTTGGAACCTCAACCGAGTTCGTACTAAATAAAGTACCAGGTACTAGGTACTGTACACAGTGGAACCACCCCTCACCCCCCAAACTGAGCCATACCATGCAGTGGAAAAGAGCCATTAGAAAATCTAAACAACCACCCATAATGCCCTAGCAACCTACCTACTTTGACTGACTGTAATAAATCCAACAATTGTTTTGAACTTTCAGACAAGGCATTGCCAAGCCAACATTATGTCTTGAAAAATTTAAAGAAGTTCACTTCCAGAACAAAAATATACAGAAAATTTACTCACACTATTGTCATCTAAGATGTTCAAGTCTTTTCTTTTTTTCTTTTTCTTTTTAAACATTTACAATTTATATACTTTTTAACCTCAAATACTTGTCTTGTCTAGTTCTGCGTGTACTCTGTGTATACTGGTTTAAGACAGTTAGGGAATGTCAAACAACTCCCATCTCATTTTCTCCTCCAACTTCAAAATCATCCTACATCGCTGTTTTACCTTTTTTTGTAAAGAGTGTTTCATCTACTTTGCACGTTTACTTTGTAAACACTTGGTTGGTACTTCTGCAGTGATGTAGGATGATTTTGTTGACCTACCCTAACTGTCTTGAACTGAGATACACAGAGTACATGCAGAGCTAGATAAGACAAGCATTTGAGGTTAAAAAGTATATAAATTTTCAGTTTTTTTTTTTTTTTTTTTTTTTTAGAAAATAACCAATAATTTCAGGACAAGACCCTTCTTCCTCGGCTGGGATTGTTTAGAGCCCTTTGAAGCTGCATTTAAATTGCATTTTAGAAGTTCAAACTCACTGCCACCATAGAAGTCCACAATATGGAGAGAAATCCTGAAATGTTTCCTTTAAAAAAACAATTTCTTTACAACTGAAGAAAGACATTAATATCTTGGATGACAAGGGGGTGAGTAAATTTTACCTAATTTTATCTGTAAATTTTTGTTCTGGAAGTGAACTTCTCCTTTAACCTAGATGTCACGCCCACAGACCGTTGGCTGAACGTCTGATGCATATGGTACACAAAATTGGAAGCACTTCAGGATTTTAGAAGTAGCTCTGATTGGGTAAATTCTACAAGATTTCTGGGAGACGTGTGTCACGTTCTTGAATGTTCCGCCTGAAAACAAAGATGTCATGACGCCAAACCCCCTCATGAAAGAAGAAAGCCATTGTGTTTACAACTGTGACAATGAGTGCTTATCAGGATCAACTAAATGCTGGATTTTCAAAAGTATGTGAAATATGTAAAGTTAACGGCATTGACTCTTTAAAATACCTACAAGAGTACAAGAGTTTACATTTCCACAGCCCTAAACATGATGTGGCATAAAACAAAACATGATTGGTTGCTTTACCTGTCAGTCATATGGCCTCTTGGGCAGGCTTCTGCCGTCAGTCTGAAGGTCTAACTAACCTAACTAAATGATTAAATAATTTAATTTAAGAAATAACCAACTTGGTGGTCATCCTAGTTTAGAAGTGTAGCCAGCATCAATTTGGTGAACAACTATTTCCAACTGGGCAACTTAAAATTTAATGGCGCTTTACTCTAGTTAAGAAGATTGGTATACACATTGTTTACTGGAGAAGCTGGCAGCTCTTGTGCTGTGAATATGGCATTGTTTCCCATTAAGCGTCATTAAGACCCCAATTATCATTACCAGCTCCAGATCTGAATCAGTGCCATCGACACCCTCCCCATTCCCACCAAGGCCCCAGGCTGAAGCCCGTTCTGTTCCCCAGAAACACCGCAACTGTGCCGGGACCCTCTCCTCGGGTGCCGAACCCCCCCTTTCTCCCTCACTCAAGGCCATATTTTAAATCTGAGGCATAAAAGTACGGCATGTGGAACAATTGGTATCTCCTTTCCCATCTGTTTAACTTCATTTGAATTTCAGAGCTCACTGGGAGGGTGGAGAACATTTAGCACAAATGGCTTCATTTTGGATACTTGACTTTGGGTTATGAATTCGTTCTGTTATGGTGACTGAGCACATTAAGGCAGCCACTCTTCAATTTAAGAAAAGATGGAAAATCACCCTTGATCGAATCAATTTCTGTATGAAAACGATCGCCTCAGTATAGTTCCTGAGAAGGCAGCGTTTTTCACGTTTCGACGACTGAGAAGGCAGGAGGTTGGGCTACAGAGATGCGATTGGTCGACTGGGAGAGAAAGCGAGCGATCTGATTGGCTGGCTTGGATGTGTGATTGAGAGAAACAGTAATGAATGATGTAGATAATGGAACTGCTGACGGTGCTCACAGTGGCACAGCGGCTGCCTCGCTCCAGAGGTGCACCATCTGTGTACAGGTGTGTGTGAATGGTGAAGCACGGATTAAATGATGTGTGTTTGTGCATGCAGGTGAGAAGCCTTACAAATGCTCCTGGGAAGGCTGTGAATGGCGTTTCGCACGAAGCGACGAACTGACGAGGCACTACCGCAAACACACTGGTGCCAAGCCTTTCAAGTGCAACCACTGCGACAGGTAAGAGACACGCTGCAAAAAGCTGCAAAGCTAATCAATATATGCACATATTTAACTCTTCCTTTTTAGCTCTTTAACACCCCCACACACATTCAAACACACTAGTCCACAGTCCTCAAGCGCCATAAACAAATTCCTCAAGTTATGAGACCACAAGACTAAACTCTCTCCCTTAAAAAGAACCCATGGCCCCCTCCCTTCGTTCTTGTTTTCTCGAATTCTCTCTGATGGCACGCACATAGCAGTACTGCATCGGGCTCATTGGAAGTTAGTGCAGGCCCAGTTCCCTGCTGAATAACTCATTCACAGTCTGGTCCTGTGATACCCATTACCGAATTACTGCGAATATCTCATTCTCACATTCTGTTCCACTTTCCTCCGTCCTCCCATCGGTACTGCGTATGCCCACACTGTGGCTTGAGTGCAGGGAGAAAGAGAAGTTAAAGGCATGGGTGTGCATTCCAAGGTAAGAGAGTTATATAACAGTAATATAAAAGAGCTGGGGAGAGGCACAGGATGAAATGGATGCACGTAGGCCTCTAGAGGAAAGACACAGCATATTTGATGAGGGATTTTTTTTTTTTTGACTGAATACTGAAACATCAGCACACAGTAAGCGTTTTTGTAGGACGTTATGTAGAGTAACTAATCACAATTTGCATACTATTAGAAATGCATTGATTAAAATTCTGGTCAGTACAACAAGCCAACAATTACTTTTAGGGCCCTATGAAATTTGTTAATTTTTTTTCCAAATTCAGTTTTCTAATTTTCAGTTTGTAATGGTTTCAATAAAACTTAGTAATCAAAAGCATCTCTAACTGATTTTGTAAAAAGTTAATTTATTTCTTTTTTCAGAAATACTGTGTTGTGCATTTACATTCTTTTGGTAAATACATTCTGGTAAATATTCCTTAAATTACTTCTATTAGTAGAAGTAATCATTACATTAAGCAATATATTTCTATTTATAAGTTAAACCAAACTTTTATTTTGATGGGTTGCTGTGAGGACCTTTAAGTTCCTGTTTGTATGATATGACGATGTTTTTTTCTCAAAAGAAATGGTAAAATGTTCATAATTTGACTCTCAGAGAAGTTCTAGAGATTATGTTTATATGTTTATGTACTCGTATTGAGGCGGCAGTGGCTGAAAACACAACAAGCGTCTTGTGCGCTTCAGTTCGTGTAGTAAACACACAGAGACACACAGAACATGCAGTTTCATATTTAAATAATATTTTTGGTGGCTTAATATTCACAGACAGTAGTACATATCGTATTTGTATTTAAGTGTACTGACCTTCTTTTGATTTATTCATGCAAAAGTCGCCAAACCCTCTCACAAAAGAACACAAATTCTGTGATATTCCGCGTTACACAGTAAATTCTGTTTTTATGGCTGGATTCCACGATTCCCTTTGCGTTGTCCGCATTGCAGAAATCATAGGGCCCTATATTTTGATGTTATTGCAGATAAATGATAAATTAAATGTGTTTTGTCTATAGATTTAAAATTGGAACAGTAAATAAGTATGTACCTTTCACCAACAAAGTATATACTTTAAATGCATAGAAGTATGCAAATTAGGATGCACACTTCTTAATTATTCAAAGAAAGTTCTCACATCTTTTGACCAATGAATGTTCATGATTAAGTACTATCAATTGCACTTCCAGCTGAAAATACATCTCTATTAAACTTAAATTACAAGTCATAGAGAAAGGCATCGAAATGTCGGGGGGTTGGACGAAACTAAAAAAAAATCAGGAAATCACAATTTCCCTTATATTTCATATTTCTAGGTTTTCCATGACTGTGGGATCCCAGTTTAAATCCTAAGGGCTATATTTTAGGGCACACACACATGCGATGGTGAACATGTGTTAGTGTGTGTGTTGGTGATAAAGAGGTGAAGAGACACAGGAACAGCAGAGAAAAAGAGAGATTTGCATTAGCATGGGGAGAAAGAGTGATAGCCTGTCAGGTGACAGTATTAGGAAGCTGTCACTCGGGCCTGGCATGCGGGCAGCAATTACACAGTGGAGGCCGCGTGCCCACTGAGCCAGCTCCAGGTGGAAGCACAATTAGACACGGCTCCCTGTCTCGCCGTCGGCATCAAACCAACCTCGCTGCAGCCTTTTGAAAGTTGTCCATTGAACATTTCTCTGCTGCTCCATCACAATGAAGCTCCACCGATCCCAGCGGACGAGACGCGCCTGGGACGGCCTCTGTTCTGCAGACTGCTGCTGACACCTGAACAGCGCCGTTTTCCCTCGGGCGTAACTGAGCACGTGAACTCTCTGGGGGAAGGCATGGGGAAATCTGTGTCCCTACACTCATTACTCAGTGTTTGGCAGATATTGCATGACAAAAGGAGGAGGAGCCAGCTTGGATAAGCAAATCTACATTGGCAATTCTTTCTCCCTCATGTAAGGTATAAACAAGGGCATTTTCCGAATTTGGAGTCTAGCCTAAGCAATTTAGCTCCGCTGCAGAATCGCACACATAGACCCTATCATTCCCTGGGAAGCATTTATAAATCGAGCCCTCCCGTTACTCGCTTTTAATACTAAACCTTGAAGATTCTCTTTGGGGAGCGCATCCATTTTTAGTTGCGCATTGCATTAGGGGTGTGTATAGAGTGGAAAAAGTAATGCAAGTGTGAACAGCGATGCTGCTGGGATGTGAAAGTGACCTTGTGCAGCGTTATAACTCTTCACTGGGGCAACAATCAAGAGTAATGTGTAGGAATGACAGTACAGTCTGATGGCAGGAAGAATGCCCAGTTGAATCTGGATGGAACAAGCCAGGGGCTAAAGGTGATTCACTATTGAAAGGATGTGCAAAATGCCCATTATGGACTTCAATTTTGCAACTGTCCTCTTCTTTGGCACTGCCTCCAGTCAGTTTGGGGTGAGCCCTGTAACAGAACTGAACTTCCTGATCAGTCTTTCACCTAAACTGCTGAAACATGAAATAGATTATGGTATCTTTAGAATAGAGCTGAATAGCTAGATATAGCTTTTTATTCAATTGGATAAAAACACAATGTGGCATTTCTTGTACAATGTATGGTGTGGCAGACATTTACAACAATCTTAAGTTACACAGATGGTCCCTCCGGGGCAACCTGAGGTTAAAAGTCTTACTCAAGGCCATAACAGTGATAGTTCAAGGACTAACCCTTGCAGGGTTGAACCCACAACCTTTTATTTCAACTTAAATCAGCTATGCTCCTTGAAGTGACAGTTCACTCAAAATGACATGTTCTGTCATCATTTACTTAGACTTATATTGTTTCAAACCTCTGGCTCATTTCCGCCACTTAACAATAAAAAAAATTGAATTGCGACTTTTGAATAAAAAAAAGATATAAACTTGCAATTGCGAGTTATAAAGTCAGAATTGCGAACCATAAACTCTGAGAAACAAAGTCAGAACTGTGAGATGTAAATTCACAATTCTGACTTTTTTAAATAATTGCGAGTTTATATTTTGTGATTTTTTTTTTCTCAGAATTGCATATTATAATGAATTGCAAAGTCAAAATTGTGAGACACAAACCCGCAATCTGAGAATATATCGGTCTTTTTCCTCCCTCAAAACTGAACTTTATAACTCACAATTCTGAGTTTCTATCTCACAAATCAGATTTTTCTCAGAATTGTGCGCATTTCTGAGAATTGCATGAAATAAACACGCAGTTGCAAGTTAAAGTCAGAATTGCAAACTATAAACTTGCAAGTCTGAGAAATAAAGTCAGAATTGCGAGATATAAACTCACAATTCTGACTTTTTCTCAGAACTCTCAGAATTGCAAGTTTCTGACAGAAAAAGTCTGACTGGGGAGATAAAAAGTCACAATAACATTTTAATTTAGTGGTGGAAGCTGGCTTCCATACAAACCTGTACAATTAAGTGATGTTCTAAAATTACTAAAACTAAAAGAAAGATAAATAAAAGCTAAATATAAAAAAATAAAAGCCAATTGAAAAAATAAAAGCCAATACTATAATTGTCTATAAATAATACCAAAATAATAATAGGTAAGTACAGGACATGCAGATCTGGAATAGCATGAGTTGCATTGTTTCTCTCTTGTAGGTGTAATTACTAACTGCACATGTGTTTGTTACCATCACAACGGGTTATGAGGAGTAACAGTCATGGGCAGTCTAACAGTAAATACAGTCAGCCAACACATACACAGTCATACTGTCTCACAGTCACACTACACACCAGTGTATTGGGCATCATTAATCCTGCCTAATCAAGCACAGCCCCCTGTCGGGTGTTGAGAGGGGTTGAGTGAGAGGTGGGGGGAGGGGTTATGAGATCTAAGGGTGTGCCAGCTGGTGTAGCAGCCACTTACAGTGAGTCACAGGACCATCTGTCCAGTCGCTCTGCCCTGCCTCCAAACACACACACACACACACACACACCTAAAAGCCTAGTCACACCAAGATCGATGCAAATCACAAACGAAAATTTAACCGAGTGTAATATACAACGTCATCCGGCTCTGCCAGAAGTGGACATACCTGAACGTAAGGAAAATGTACGGCTGTCATTCACATAAAACAAATCCACTGCCAGATGCTGTCTATTGGTTAATACTGCAGTCCAGCTGTGCTAAAATTAAACAATTTAAGATATAAATAAAAATGGTCATAGCTGCTACTGTGGCGTGGGTTGTGGAAATATTGCTCCCCATTAATTTTTCACGTTCACTTTTTTATTCGGCTTTTATGAAGGAAGAACTGTGAATGCCAAAACAATGATAAAAATACTATTTTATAATAGTATAATATTTGTAGCAATAGCCAATATGGGTCAGAATGATCAATTTTTCTTTTAGGATATTAAGTGTTCCATTAGGATATTTTGTAAATTTCCTACTGTGAATATATCAAAAAAATATTTTTGATTAGTAATATGCATTGCTAATAACATCATTTGGACAACTTTAAAGGCGATTTTCTCAATATTTTGAATTTTTGCACCCTCAGATTCCAGATTTTCAAATAGTTGTATCTCAGCCAAATATCGTCCTATCTTAGCAAACCATACATAATGGAAAACTCATTTATTCGTATGATGTGTACATCTCAATTTTAAAAAAATTGACCCTTATGACTGGTTTTGTGGTCTAGGGAAACTGTTTTTATTGGTGATCACAATGCTTCACGGAAGTGTTAGGATTCATGGATAGTAAAGTGCTTTTTCACCTGGACAATCTTAATTAAATTCAAATATTAAATACGAGGGTTTTTTTTTTTACCTCAGAGCTCATGGTAGGTCTGTCTTGGTCTGTCATATGAAGAAAATGAATAGGATTGTTACTTCTAAACCCTGGCTTCTGCCCTCATTGGCCGTACAAGTATGACTGATCATTGCAAATCAGATCAAAGGATTTTCCTTGAAGGGCCACACAGAGAAAGAGAGAAAAAAAAAAAGATTGCAAATTTGTTCAACGTTCAGAATAGAATTCTGCAAATCAACTGGGGAAAACCAGAAACCATCCAACTGATATATAATATAGAAAATCATCAAGATGACTCATTTGAAAACTTTTCTACCTGTACATGAACATCCTCTTTCCACCCCAATTTCTATCTTGGCTGCTTCCCATCCAAAAAGCAACAGAGGAGTTAACACTGTGGCTCTTGACTAATTAATAATGGATACAGCTAGAGGCAAATTAAAATTATAATTCTCCACTCCTTTCCAACTCTCTACACTCTGAGATTTATTCATTCTAGTTAAGATTCTCTTTCAAAACTATAGATGTAATATTGTAATCCTCATAGTTGTATAAATGTAACAGATATGACATCACAACACAGTATTTTCTAAGCACGTTTATGTATTGCTCCTACCGGCAACGGCTACATGTGAGCTTAATTGATGGTGACACAAAAAACCCCACGGCCCACAACGAGAAACCAACCGCTATGACTCAAGTGCTACATAACTAATGCGGCCGCACAGTTTAAACAATACCATTTCACCTCCAGCCTCGAAATAATTTCCTAATTCAAACAGGCTCGGTGTGATTTGTTGTCACCATCCCAAAAAATTATTTCTTTCGCAAGGCTCGGCACAGACTTGCCTGCTAACTGCATTGGCAAGATATGCGTTCGAAACGATCTGTCACCAGCTTTAGAGCAAAAAGCTGGCTATGCTTAAAAATTCTTTTTTTTTTTTTTCCAAACGCCAAATGTTGTTTTCTCTGTTCCATCTGTAAAGCTGCCACACGTCTTCCAAGAAACTCAGACTGCGTCTCTCTTTAGTGCCGTGATAACTGTGTTTCCGTAAGTGAATCCAAGCTAACTCTCTCTCTTCCTTTCTCTTTACAGATGTTTCTCCAGGTCTGATCACTTGGCTTTGCACATGAAGCGACATATCTAAGGCCGAGGGAGACGGGAGAGAGAGAGTGAGAGAAAACGAGTGAGAACGAAGAGGAGAACAGGTGTGCACCGCCCAGACGGCAACATTCACAACAGACTTTGGGTGCACATGAGGGGTCTGGCCGCAAACGTCACCAGGAGGAACATGAGAGGCAGCGTGGGCAAACGTTGTTGGATTCTAAAAGTCGAAAAGCCTTTTCATCAGCGATTAGCCATGCCTTACCGAGTGCTAGCTTGGAGGTCAGACACTGCCAAACACCACCGTTTCTTTTTTTTATTCCGTCATTCTCTTTGTGTACAGTAAATCAACCATTAGCATGGAATGGAAACGAAACGCTACATGTATAAAACCGAAACGCACATGTCATTCATCACGTAACATAACGGTTCTACTAGAGAATCATGTTCATTGTACATTCTGGAACTTCCTTTTTCTTTTTCCAAGGACACGTCACAATAACCAACCTGCAGCTATGTCGTATACAGCAAACAACCAAACACGGAAAACAACATTGCCAATACGTTCTGAGGAGTGACCAATGGAACAAGCGGCCAAACGCAACGCCCGGCCCCTGAAGTAGGATCTGCGTGGGGGAAAAAAAACCCTAAAAACTAAAAAAAATACGGCAACGCTCAGGATGTGTGCTGACTTCTCGTACTCTTCGCTCAGGAGCGAACTCTTCTCTGCTCTTCACGCCCGTCACCTCGCGGGCGACTGAAATGATGCGCAGCGACACTTTCTTGCCTTTGTTTTTTTTTTAAAGACAGTGTTAAAAAGATGTTTTGTTTTCCTTCTGAGCTGAAATGTCTTAAACTTCTGAAACTTCTGAAAAGTAAAAACTGGCTTTGTGAACACAAGCATAAATGTGCACATACGGGCAATGGGAGGGAACTGTGAGCCCTTCTCAGTATGCACAAGGTTCAGTGACTGCTATCTGGCACTGAAACGAAACGTTTGAAGCATAAGACGGGAACAGAAAACCCCCCAAAAAAGACTGGGATTGCTGGCTTGGTATAAAAGGACAGAAGTCTTCTGTTTTTCATGTTTTTCATGCATTGCTCTGATTTGATCCGGGAAAAGCGAACCAGAGCACGTCGGCACGGACCTTGTGTGTCGCTCTTGACACTGGAAGAAGTTCTTTTGCTTTGTGTTGATACTGGCACCCGTGTAAGAACGTAGTAGTCCGGTGCGCCGGAGGAGACGTTATGGGGGGGGGGGACAGCTGGCAGGACGTTTGACTCTTAGATTGGAGCACCTGCTGGGATCAGGATCCAAAAGAACTCGGTGGCATCAGCCCAGACAAACTTTGCCTGTTTCGTATCCATTGTCTGCACTGATTTTTTCAATGTTCTCTGTGCTTTTTTTCATACAGTCAAAAAAAGCTCAAAAACAAAACAAAAAAAGCATAAAAACAAAAAACTACTTGGAGGGAAAAAAGCAGAAAACAAAAAATGCATAAAAAAAAAATAAAAAAAACTTCACACACACACCACAATACAGACAGAATGATTTCTTTGCTCTTGGCTTTTTCCTGAGAAAAACTAAAGAAGAAAAAAAAAAAGTAGAACAATAATTACCAAGTTAATGAACAGCGTTAAAACGAAACACTGCATGGCAGCCTCTTTCAGACAGATACACGCGCTCGCACACACACATGCACAGCTTGCCTCTCAGCATTATTTGTTTTGCACCGAAATCTTCACAGCAGGGTTTTAGCAATTGTTGTTTTGTAGGATTGCGTTCCATCCAGACGTCAGACGTTAAATCGAGAGCTTGTTGATACACTCGAGTAAATTATGCTAAGCCGGGCCTAGGTCTAGCTCTGTGTTAACAATCAGCTTCTAAATCGAGGGGACGAAATATATATCATCGTTCCCAAGGTCGTGAAGCCTGCCGTGGCGTCGCAATCAGGGCGTTTCCCTGCCGACCCTCCTCTTCTGCATTGATTTAATGGCTGCAAGGGTGGAAGGGAGATTGAAAGCCATTACGATTCAGCGGTAACATGTTCGGAGTCATCGCAGACTCTACTAAACGATCCCAGAGTATCCCTCGGGGGACCGTCGGAGCTTAACGATCGATACCGAAACTCTCAGTGCAGCACTGCCTAAGAGTGAAGGGTTGGTGCCTTTCTCTTGGTTTGAGGCCTGCTGAAGGCAGCTCTTCTATTACACGTACACAGACTCACACATACACAGACTCACACACGCCGTCACTTCCGTTTGACCACAACTTCACGTTCAATTTCAGTTGTCATTTTCTCCATCGAAATGCAAAGTCATGCCAAAATTTTGACGAAGCAGGAGGTGAATTGGTTCATCTCCACTAATGTACAATCAGTTGTGGTTCGTGGCACTTTTTCCCCCGCAAGAAGCGGCCTGTGTATGTGACGACTGTATGTATGAGTTTCTGTAAAGCAAGCAAGAAGGATGCATTGCTACAGTGTCATAATAATGTTCTCGAAAATCCCACAATTCCACAAAAGGGGCAATTATTGACAGTGTACAGCATTCTACATGTGTCACATTAACTTTAAAGCTTTGAAAGGGTTACATTTCCGTTTTAGCAGTGATGAAAAGCTACATTAGTTTCACACTGCTCTACTCTCCTGTTTTTCTCCCTGACAAAATGACGTTTCTGCTGATTACTTCAGTCACCATATGGAATACAACAGCAGGAATGCTCCTAAAAAAAGCTTCATATTTTCTTTGACAACGACGAACAATGAAGCCAATCTTCAAATCAACACTGAAGATATACATCCAGAGAAATATTCTCTGTTTAAATACAGTGCAAAGCAACGTTAAATGCAAATGTACAAACAAATCTCCTTTTTGCCAACATGCTCCAGACGTTACCAAATGAATATGGAATAGGCCAATCAGATTCATCCGTACATATCCCCTCACATATCAAGTGCCATTTAAACCCCCCGATCTCTCACTCTCAGAACGACAGCAGCGGTCCAGGCAATCGCACAGGCGTCCGATGCATACTTTGCCCAAAGATTTACGCATTTGCAAATAAACTGCTGGGTGCTGAAAGAGAGAAAGAAGAAATTTGTGTTTAGTTTTATTCTCACAGTATCTCTTCTGCCCTACACCAGCTTCGTTCATGAACGTCTAGGTGACCACTGACTTGGTCTAGAGTATGTCAGCTTGTAAAATACGGTTTGAATGCAAAGTTGAGGATGAGTTTAGAGCCTAGCGTGAAGTTCAAACAGCGAATTAGTCGCATCGGTTCTAGCGCTCCTTTAGTCAGAGCAGGTCACGCATGTCTTTAGAAATCAACATCCAGGCGATCGGTTTTGAAACGATCGTCCACGTAATTCCTAACACGATTCTGACTTAGCTGTACAGAAGACCACTTTATCTATCCGTGTGACTTCAAAACGGAGATAATTCCGTGTCGGAGCGTTTTACATGACAGTAAGAATGTTTGAAAACATTCTAAGGGAACAATTTTTAGTGTACTAGATCTGGGCACTCTTCCAGTGAAGCTCCCTTCCCAAGCCGTTTGCTTTTTAGCTTCAAAGAGGCTTTTGGCAGCTTAAATTTTATACAAAAAGATGCTTGAAACATCACAAGGGGATTTTATGACAAAAGGTCAGAGGTGACAACTTTTTCATTTTTTATTGTCCGTATTGAAACAAAACATTTCACTGCATAACTAACACACTTCATTGTTACCGCTAGCTTAGTCTGTTTAAATGACACTGCTGTCGATTGTCTACATAACATTTAGTGGCGTTTCAAGATGCACTTATCGCAAGAACATGGGAACCGCTCATTCTTCAGCTTACTAGATAAAGCTTGTAGGTTCATGGCACAACATAAATTGTCTTTTTGCTCAACAGTGCATCAAAATAAAGTCTGCTCTTTTGCATATACATTCAAACGCTCATCCATATGGTTCCCTCGCAAACGGAGATCAGAGTCGTTTGTCTTGAGACATACTGCATCTTGAAGTGCGTCTGTATCCGTGTTTGTCAAAACTTGATATGTCAGTACATAAGGTTTTCACCAGGTCTTTCCCTTCGGCTTTTTGTGTTCCTCACCTCCCACCCCCATCTGTCCCACCCTGCACCTGCAAAACCACGGTCACTTCCTTTAAAAAAAAACGCTATCACTTCAGCTTTATCCTGCAGTTGTGTGTTACCAGCTGTCAGCGATCTCTTACCTATGAATGTCCCTAGACATCATTAACCAGGGAGCAACCGGCCAACAACAGACCTCAATGCTTTCACAGGTGCTCTCACTCTCTCTTGTCCAAACATGGATCTCGCAGACAGCCGCCAGTTGGTAGAGCAGGTACAAATCTGAAAAAAAGAAAGGAAGAGAAACTAGAACAGTTATGTGCCATCTTGATTTATCTGTATGGAAGTAGGACGACATTTTGCCATATGTAGGCTGAAGCATGTAGTTTCTCGCTAGAGCAGGGACCCTCATATTCACTGTCCTCCCTTTCCCTCGCCACATCACTAACACTCCACCCCCTCACGTCCTGTAATCTTCACACTCTTCCTCTCCGTTTTTTTTTTTTTTTTTCTATTCTGTTCTTTCCTTGTGTGTTTTTCTTTATTGGTTCTTTTGCTGTACAAAGTGTTTAAAATATTATTATTTGTATGATATAATGTTAGTATGGTAATGTTCTTTATTAAGGAAGAAGATGAAATTTATTTTTGTTACTGGTCTGTTTCATAATTCTTTTTTAAATTGGTATTGTAAGATATCTATGCAAGAACTGTTCAGTGGAGCATTTTTATTTAAGAATGTAATAAGTGTAATAAATGGTAGAATCTGAATGCCTCAGACTGACATTTTCTGTGACCAGAAAGAAGAAATATTACTTTGACAGCGAGTGAGAGAGACGCTCTCTTGTCATAACCTTTTATAACCTTTAGTGGAGTGCTTTCAAATAGCCAAGACTCATTACTAGATGGTTTTTGTCACAGAAATCACCACATTGTGACAATGGCTCTGTGTATATTGGCTCAAAATGACTGTTTTGTGTGACGACAGTTCATTGAAATTGGAAAGCCGAACAAAAAGCAGAAATACCAACAAAAGCGCTGTGAAGGTCAAGGACTATCACGTCTTGGAGATGGATATTTTTGTATTTTTGAATTGAAACAAGCAGTGATTTTACCACTATTCACAACAATAAATAAATCAGAAAAGTAAATAATAACAATACTCAGTAGTAGTAGTTTTCAATAAACAATAAATAAATAAACTAGTGCTGCATTGCAAAAAAAAAAAAAATTTTCTTACTTAGAAATTTTTGTCTTGTTTCCAGCCAAAATATCTAAAAATTCTTAAATCAAGAAGGATTTTCTAGACGAGTAAAAATATTTTTTTTTGTTTTCAGTAAAAAAAAAAAAAAAGTCAAAATTAAGCGAGTTTTGCTTCGAACAAACAAAATAATCTTCCAATGAGGTAAGCAAAAAAAAAATCTCATTTCAAACAGAAACGAATATTTTTCTTACCCCACTGGCAGATTATTTTGCTTGTTTCAATCAAAAACGCACGTAATTTTGACAATTTTTTTCTGAAAACAAGACAATAATTTTTACTCGTCTAGAAAATCCTTCTTGATTTAAGAACTTTTAGATATTTTGGCTGAAAACAAGACAAACATCTAAGTAAGAAAAGCATTTTTTGCCATGTGGGCAACGATTAATCGCATCGAAAATAAAAGTTTTTGTGTATATATGTGTGTGTGTGTACTGTGTATATTGATTATGTATATATAAATACACACAAATTCCTATATATATATATATATATATATATATATATATAGTAAAATGTTTATTTTGTGCATTCAGTATATTGGATGTTTATCCCAAGTTTAAAGGGATAGTTCACCCAAAAATGAAAAATCTGTCATTAATTACTCACCCTCATGTCGTTCCAAACCATAAGACCTTTCATCTTCGGAGAACAAATTAAGATATTTATGCAATCGGAAACCTTTTTAACCCTGCAACTGACACATTCAAGGCCCAGAAAGGTAGTAAGGAGGACACTGTTAAAATAGTCCATGTTGCTGTCTACGCAAGGTAGGAAAGATCTCGGATTTCATCAGAAATGTCCTAATTTGTATTCCGAAGATGAACAAAGTCTTATGGGTTTGGATTGACATGAGGGTAAGTATTTAAAGACAGAATTTTCATTTTTACGTGAACTATCCCTTTAATTCCTGTAGCTCCTGGTAAAGCGCTTATATAATTCACAAGCTTATGTAATTATAATTCTGCAATACATTCCTAAAGTAAAAAAGTAAAGCAGCGCACGATAAGGGCAGCCACAAAGGTCCTCTATGCTACACCTTACTCGCCTATTAAAAAACTGTCCTGGGATACCAGCATCAGCCTTGCAGGTGTGTGACTGTCAGCCATTTTACGACGACTCATCCAATCAGATTTTCGAGCCAGAACTGTCCATTTTATAATTTAATTTTTATCACAAATTAATGACCCTCTCCCCCCCCTCCAAACTTCTCTCTGCGGGCCATTTTGTGCATCACATCCTTTAATTAGTCGTCACAGGGCTGCCAATGACTAAGCCACCATTTAGAAACTCGTACCCATGACTCAAGGATTAAAAGGGCTAATCGAATAACTAATGGTTAATTAGAGAGTAATTATGTGAAAGAAAAGGTACTTCTAGCGCATATTCTCACAGCCTTGTAAATGTCTTCCAGTGAGATTTCCTCCATCAGCTTCGCTCTATTATAGCTGATGCTGGTAATTGAAATTCACATTGTCATCGCCTCAAACCAAAAGCAAATGTGAGATTTATGCGTCATCCGCCTCCTGATGCAAGCCTTACTCCTCCTGACAGACACTCGAACGCCAGGACGTTTCATCTCAACAGCGGCAACCTGATACACAGCACATCTGGTGTCAAATGTGTAGAGTAAATCCAATTAATTGCATTGTTAATTTGTAGGAATAGACGTGTCAGCGACTGCGGAATAATCTCACCTAGGCTAATCATGGTGGAAAAAAAGGAATTCTGCAGGCTGCAAATTTCCAGCTCGGTCTCTCGGGATCCGTGTCAGTAGCTTAATGTGCATATCCAGCCCCCTCCATTCACCAGCCCGCTCACCCCCTCTGCTCTTGGCACAGGGGTCGAATCGTCTGGGTGGCGGAGAAGACATTCATCCATGCCAAGTTTATTAATGTAATACGTCCCCGTGCCCTTGTGCGCCGAGACAATGGTACTAAAATTAGTGTGTTGATTAAATGGAAATTATGCCACTGATGTGATTATTGCTTTAATAGGGCTAAACCCCTGTAACTGATGCTAACTAACAAAAGGTCACTTAATTAAGGAAGTGATAGCAGAAGATAATCAAGAATTTACAGGACTCTCGAGGTGGCTGGGGACAGCAAAACAATGTTTCGTTGCGCACAACACGTTCCCGTGAACCCCTCGATCGTGCCGTAGTAAACAATCTCGGATTTTCCCTTAAGACTGCATTCTGGGATGTAAGCAAACGTAGCAGAAGGCATGAGTGCAAGGAATTTCCCATGATTCCACTCTCTGCACAAATTGTATCAGATTCGAATAACATCGTACTTTGATATACCATGGTATTGAATAATTAAATATTAGTTTCCCATGATATTCACATGAGCCAGATAAAAAAGAAATGCCTCCTTGCTGAATAAAAGTGTTCATTGCATTGATCAAAACTGACATTTATAATGTTGTAAAAATTCTATTTCAAATAAATGCTGTTCTTTTGAACCTCCTACGCATCAAAGAATTTTGAAAAAAGTATCACAGTTTCCACCAAAATATTAAGCAGTACACGGCTGATGGAAATCCAGCTTTGTCATCACAGGAATAAAAGATACTTTAAAATATAATACAATTTTACATAATTCATAATATTACTGTGTTTTTGATCAAACAAATGCAGATTTGGTGAGACTTAAAACAAAAATCTATGCACACAAAAATATTATATATAGATCAGTGGTGTGTGGTGGTGTTCTGAAATGAGGAGGCAAAGCCCCAGTCACGTTTTCTTGGTTAAATAAACCACTTACGCTATCAGAAAAAGTTTTTACATTAACAATGTAATTAATATTTTCTTCTTTCACCAAGCTGATAACTCACTAAAAACTTCCCAGATCATGTTTCCTGGCCATTTCAAGTCTTATTTTGCTTTAACAAAGTAAGTATCTAAGTAAGTTGTTGACCTACTTTTTAAAATGAGTCTTCCCATTTAACGCCATTTGGTCTATGAAAGTTACATCACTTGCAGCTGCGCACACATTGTGGTGGCAGAAAAACACTGATAACAAGTGAATGGAATAGGGGGAAATCCGTAGAATAAAAGAAAAATATATATATTGTTGTTATGCATTTGGATGTCAGAATTGGAATGCTGTCGTGTAAGACGCCATTTGAAGCTAAACACAAACATTAAACACAGACAGATTAATGGATGAAAATCTGCTAATAATACTCTATTTTTTTAAACATGAATTTGATTTAAACAGTAGGTCTACTTAATATTTACATATGCAGTTCATATGGGATATATTATAGGGCCCTATGAAATCCGATTATTTAATTAATTAATTAATTAATTAATCTGTTTTAATTTTTCTGGACTCCTTTTTAATGGTAAATTAAAATTAAAAATTAAAACTGTATTAATCAAAAAAGCATGTCTAATTAATTAAAATCATGAAACTTAGATTTGTATTAATCAATTTATTAAAGGTTTAACAAAAACTACATGTTTAGGGCCCTTTTTCTCACCTTATGGTTTATTGTTACCAAATTCTAGTCTTAGTAAAACTTTTATTTATTCTAACAATTGCCTTGTTAATTTTTATCCTCAGAAATTCTGTGTTGTGTATTTATATTTTTCTGGTTATCAAATTTTATCTTTTCTTTAATGAAAATTAAACATTTTGTTTTTTTGGCAAGCAAGGGGGATTTACTATTAAAATGAAAACACGAAAGAAATATTGTGTGATTATTTCTTAAATAAAAAAATAAAGTTTTATTATTTTTTTCAACAGTAGTAGTCATAGTATTACGTACATTCATAATAGTAATGTATTTCTGGCATACATGTCTTCGAGTTAAACCAAACTGAATACTTGTAACTGACACTGGTTGTGGCTAGAAGGGATACATCTGCGGCCAGAAACTAACAATAAATTTTAGCCAAATGGAACGGTCAAATGCTAATGAATTTATTTATGTCTTAATTTATTGAGACAGCAGACGCGTGCTTCAGTATGTGTAGTAAGCAAAACTGCGCATCTGCGCCATTTATTAACACAGAGACATGTGGAACATGCAGGATTCATATTTAAATAGTCTTAATATTTACAGACACTAGTCCAGGGGTGCCCAACCCTGTTCCTGGAGGTCTACTATCCTACAAAGTTCAGCTCCAACCCTGAAGAATCACACCTGAATCAGCTAATTAATCTCTTAAGTAGCACTTGATAATTACAGACAGCTGTATTGGAGCAGGGTTGGAACAAAAATCTGCAGGTTGGTAGATCTCCAGGAGCAGGGTTGAGCAGCCCTGCACTAGTCCATATCGCAATTAGATTTAATTTGATGACATACTTTCGATCAATTCTTCCAAACATTGACAAATTCCGTGACATTTTGTGTTAAATAGTAAAGTCTGCAGCATGAAATACAATTTGATCATTTTACATTTACCTATTTTATCTCGCAATTCTTATTTCCTTCGCAAACGCAAGTTTATATCTCGTATTTCAGACTTTATAACTTAGTTTAACTCAACAATAGCAAGTTTGTCAGTTCTAAAGGGGGAAAAAAGCCAGTAGTGTGGAATATAAACTGACAAGTTGATTTTTCTTATCAGAATTGAGAACTGCGAAAATAATGTCAGAGTTTTGAAATATAAACTCAGTTTTACCTTTTTTATTTCATTGCTTCTATTGACTGTTAATTGAAAACTGTCACTTTCTGCCACCAGATAGGCTCCACCCACAAAAAAAGCATCATCATTGTTTGCAAACACCAAACTGGTCTATTATATAGTTTATTCCGACCGATTCGCGAATGTGGAACGCAAACTAACACAAGAGGCGGGATTTATCATGTCAACCAATCAGAGCCAGTCATAACCAGCCATATCTTATAATATCGCGATAGAGTGATTTTCCCCTAATTATTCTCAATTACCCCCCCATCAACTCACCGCATGCTTTATGGGGGTCTGTTAAAACTCAATGGGCTCAGAGGAGCAAGAGAGACACAGACTCCCGCTGTAACTTTACCTGCTCTTGTCGCTGTTGAACAGTGTTTCCTTAGAAAAAATGAGTGACTTGCCTTCTCGAAGGAAATGCCCCTGATATAGATGTATATAATTGTGCATAAAAGCTGCATGAAGGCTGAAATGAAAGAATGTGAAATGGGAGTCTTGTTTCAAATGTATAAACACTAAAAAGGTCAAAATATGATTCCTATCATTAACAATCTTGAATTGTGGCTTTTTCACTCAACAGCAATTTCACAAAAAAAAATGTACTGCCACCGCAATGAAATATCAAGCTTGATTGAAAATGGTGAAAATGTCAAAGGACTCATAAAAAACTTCTTAAAAGCCCTTCTAAAAAAATTCATTGTATTAGGCTATAATTTAATGTCTGCTTTGCTGTCTGAAGAGGGATGATCACATTTTGTTAAACCTTTAATCTTAAGATGGCAATAAATATGCTTTTGTTTCATTAGCTCACATATAAAATATCCGCTGTTAGGGCACAATGAGCGCTTTCCCATAAAAGCCAGCAATTTATTCCTAACTATGGAGGAGGGGAATTATATTAACTGCCAGAGGAGATGGTATTTGGAGTGGGATATGGTATAAATTGAATGTTTCATGGTTGTCCCAGCACAGGAAATACTTGTATCCTGACAGGCTGGAAGCAGGAAATGATGGCAAACATGGTAGTTTAACTAACATGTGCTTGGAACAATAGCGCCTCCGCATAGACGGATACCACTTCATTCAGTGCGAGCTTGTTTATGGATACACGCACTGGGAGTGTTCGAAAAATAGGTTTTATGGATTGCATTTGTTAGTAATTTGTTGAAACATTGTCAGCTTTATTTATATATTTGGAATGGACTAAACACCTGACAAAGAAACAGGAAAGCAACGTACTTGGTGGCTCAGACAAAAAGAGCGAGAGAAATCCCTGTGAAATGACTTCCGCCTTCTAAGAATAGAGGGAAGGAAAACTATGATCTCACAAGCAGCCGTACAAAAAAAACACGATAAACACTTCACCACTGGATTGTCAAGCACACACACACACACACACACACACACACACACACACAAACGCTTTTCTAGTACCTTCTCTGAATATCTGTTGTGATTGTTTCTGATATGACTGTGCTAGATCTGTCTGTCCTTTGCCACTGTTTTGCTGTAAATAGTATTCATCATCCTTCTGCCAACCACGTGTTTACAACTAAGGGAGGGGAAAAAAACCTAGTCTGGAAAATTTCAATCTGAAGGTGGACCGTCTGAGGATTAAAACATAATTAGCAGTGCTTGCTAAGGCAAGGATTGCTATTATTATTAGAATTAAACTTTGACTCATGTTAGTATAAATTAAAACCACAAACCATAAAACCCAAGCCATGTCTAAGCACACTAGAGCTAGTCGGAAACCACCTAGCAACCACTCAAAACACCCTAGCAACCACAAATCAATGGAGTGCATTAGTGCCTGCCCACTTTTTCAGCTGTATTTTTGTTTCCCCATTCATTTTTCTTTTAGGGATTTTTAAGAAGTCTTTATTAAAGCATGATAAGTCATGAAACAACTATAGTAACAAGGTGAATCGCAATATTACAAACTTTTATTTGAAACAAAAAAAAATATTTAAAAATAGGAAATAGGAAAAAAGCCAATTCTATAATCAAATTACAAAATGAAATATAAAAGTAAGAATTTAAAGTTGATTAATTTGTTTATAGACAAAATATACAATACCAGTCAAGTTTTAAACAGTAAGATTTTTTAAAGGAATTCTCTTCTGCTCACCAAGCCTGCATTTATTTGATTCAAAATACAGCAAAAGCAGTAATATTGTGAAATATTTTTACCATTTAAAAAAACTGCTTTCTATTCAAATATGTTTTAAAATGTAATTTATTTATGTGATCAAAACTACATTTTCAGCATCATTCCTCCAGTCTTCAGTGTCACACGATCCTTCAGAAATCATTCTAATATGCTGATTTGCTGTTCAAGAAACATTTTTTTATTATTATAAATATGTACAACAGTTAAGTACCTTTTTTTTAGGATTTGATAAATAGAAAGATCCAAAGATCTGAATTCAAAAAGAAATTCTAGAAATTAATACTTTTATTTAGCAAGGGTACTTTAAATGCTGTTCTTCTGAACTTTCTGTTTAAAGAAACCTGAATAAATTCTACTCAGTCGTTTTTAACATGCTACTACTACTAATAATAAATGTTTCTTGAGCAGCACATCAGAATATTAAAATGATTTCTGAAGGATCGTGTATCACTGAAGACTGAAGTAACAATGCTAAAATCATGAATAAATTACATTGGAAAATATATTCAAATAGAAAACAGTATTTTAAATAGGGAAAATATTTCAAAATGTTACAGTTTTGTAGGCTTGGTGAGCAGAAGAGACTTCTTCTTCAAAAAAAAAAAAAAACATTAAAAATCTTACTGTTCAAAAACTTTTGACTGGTAGTGTATTTTAAGTTTATTGCAAAATATGTACACAGTTTCAACAAAAGCAACCCTGGAACTCACAGTAGGTCTGATTTTAAAGATTTCTTTTTTTTTTTTTTTTTTTTTTACAGTTTCCCTATGGAGACAATAAATGGGGTTTTTACTTTCGGAACGCCACTATACAATTTAAACAACCAATCACAACACCCTAGCAACACCCTTTCAACTAGGACCAGGACCATGAATAGAGCTTTCATGGTTTTATTCTGATTCGCTCTTGATTCAATTACATTTCTTTTGAGTTACAATGAATTTTTCAGTTAAAATGTCCATTTTGTCTGCTAATGCTGGAAATGATATATTTAAAACATGTTTTTGTAGTCCTTTTTTTGTTAATCACAACACATTCTGCGAATCTACATTCACAACATACACAGTTCAGCAGAACGGAGTGACACCTGCAGGACAGGATGCCCTGTACAAAGACATTTATTTATTTTTAATCTTAGGATTTAAATTTTAATAGATTTCATGAATGTTCAAATAAAGATTGTGATTAAATCATGACATCTATATTTTTCAAAATCTATATTAAATGGTCCTACTGAAGGCTAAACATCTGAACACTAACACTTCTTTAAAAAAAGTAGTTCAACTTTTGTAACCATATGTGTGATCCCACCAGAATTTTACTAAAAACAAAATAGACAAATCTGTTGTGAATAACATGCAGTTTTCCTTTGGGAAATAGCAGCGGTATCTTCACAGTGCAGACATCCAGAAATGCTGCTGTTTACTTCAACGTCAAAGGTCAAGATTCAGCAGGGTCAGGGGTCAGAGAAGGGGTCACATATGCACAGCATTTTAGCCAGATCTTACCATTAATCCTGATAAAGTGCTCAGGGTAAGAGAAGTAATTACAAAAGGTGCATAAGGATTCAATACAATAGAAACTTATCTCTGGATGACAGTAGCTCAAGAGCAGATTTAGATGGTCCTCTTTCACCCTGGTTTTCAAACTCATTCAGTAACTCACTTACTGACTGACTGACTCACACACACACATACAGTATTTCCTGCCCGTTTTCCTGCACATGCTTTCTCTCAGTTTCCTCAAGGAAAATCTTAAAAGCAGCTGAGTCCAGTCCAATGACTCACGCTCAGGGTCACATAGGGTCAGAACCCATTCAAAATTCCCCCATAATTCAGACCAAACATCTGCAGATTCCATTGAGCATAAGTTCTGAGCAGTGAACTTCCTGCATGGAGTTTGAGTGGGTTTTTTGCATGTATAGCAGTGTTTCCTGCACCACTGCGAAATCCGCAGTACAACCAACATGAGCTCTTGAGAATGCGTATGCATTTTACGTAAAATTTGGTTCTACAAAACGTACATTTACTTATGTTTTCACAGACACTAAAACGCACAATACTGATGCATTTACAGCATTTTAACATACAATACTGACATATTGACGACAGCTAAAATGTGAATTATGTATGAACAAACTTTACAGACTTACAAATAAATCCTTATGAATATTGAAATCACGGAATTAACTTTCTATTATATTCAGTTGTGTTATATTTTTAATTGCATTATTCATTTACTTAATACAAAATGATAATTCGTTCTGTGAGATTTCTGCTGCCAACTCGTTTCGATGTTACACAAGACTACACATTTAACCCCTAAAATGAATAACATTTCTGCAATCGTTTAACCAGTACTTAATATTTGCTTTGTTTGCCGTGGGACACAATACACATTTTCTCTGACATACTGTGACTAACAATAGAACCATAAAATACACCAAAATGCAACATAAATGCAACAAAAGGATCAATTTTATTCATGCGCTATAATCAAAATCTTTAGAATCCATATGACTGCGAGGAACAGAACCAAACTAAAGCCTTTATTCCACAATCTTTACCTTCATCCTGAGCAGTAGACATCAAAACCTGCGCTGATGGATTTGTTACAAATTCAAAACTTGCCACTTCAAGAGGCTTTACAACAGGTTTTACAGCAAAAAATAAAAAAATACATATATGTGACCCTGGACCACAAAACCAGTCTTAAGTCGCTGGGGTATATTTGTAGCAATAGCCAAAAATACATGGTATGGGTCAAAATTATTGACTTTTTCTTTTATGCCAAAAATCATTAGAAAATTGAGTAAAGATCATGTTCCATGAAGATTTTTTGCAAAATTCCTACTATAAATATATCAAAATGTAATTTTTGATTAGTAATATGCATTGTTAAGAACTTAATTTGGAGAACTTTAAAGGTGATTTTCTCAGTATTTTGATTTTTTTGCACCCTCAGATTCCAGATTTTAAAATAGATGTATCTCGGCCAAATATTGTCCTATCCTAACAAACCATACATCAATAGAAAGCTTATTTATTGAACTTTCATATGATGCATACATCTCAGTTTTGTCAAATTTAACCTTATGACTGGTTTTGTGGTCCAGGGTCACATATATATTTTTTTATATCAACGTTCACTGGCTCTATGCTGCCATGTTTTGGTAAGGTGTGTTTGAATGAGAAATGTGTGCCTTCACGGAGTGGATCAGGATAATAATCTGGATAATATTTTCAGCTATTACCATATTATTATTTTGACATTTTTGCAATAAATAAATTATTGTGATTGCACTTATCTATTTGTCATGTTTTTTTCTTTTTTAAAAACTGTACAGAAATAGTTATGGTTACGTTTAGAGGTAGGAGTGGGATAAGAGACAATAAAAATATCTTTTTAATGCTATATCGTTACTAAAATTGTAATTTCCCTGGATATTTCGGTCAATTACATTTTATGGCTTTTTTATATTCGCTATAAAAAAATGTGACCCTGGACCACAAAACCAGTCTTAAGTAGCTAAGACATATTTAGCCAACAATACATTTTATGGGTAAAAATGATTTATTATTAATGTTTTTTATGCCGAAAATCATTTGGATATTCAGCAAAGATCATATACCATAAATATATATATTAAAACCTAATTTTTGATTAGTAATATGCAATGCTAAGAATATCATTTGGACAACTTTAAAGACGATTTTCTCAATATTTAGATTTTTGCACCCTCAGATTGCAGATTTTCAAATAGTTGTATCTCGGCCAAATATTGTCCTATCCTAACAAACCATGCATCAATAGAAAGTATATTTATTCAGTATAAATCTCAATTTCAAAGAAAAAAATTGACCCTTATGACAGGTTTTGTGGTCCAGGGTCGCCAAATGTGTAGATTTAGGTTTGGGGTAGGTTAAGGGGTCTAAAAAACTAAATCGCTTATCGATAAAATGATAAAATAAAATAAAAAAGCATTGATACAAATATCTTAAAGATATAAAAGATTTGTAAATATTTAACTTTTTTTAGCTAAAAATCTGTAGCCATTTTTAACTATAACAAGTTAAAATACGTCCAAATTGTACATTTCAGCATCAATAAAAACCTATAAAAATGTTTGTGTTGTGTTGTGCTTCTAAACGTTACGTAAATAACTAACACAACTTTCTATTGTATTGTCCACTCTGAGATCAGTCATACTGCTGTAGTTTTTCTTGCTTCTAATATATTTAAAAATATATCATAAAAATAAAAGATTTATTGAAATCAATGGCATTTAAGAATGTGTTGGATAAAATAAAATAAAGTAAAATCAATTAAAATAAAGATTAGCTGAAACCAATCTCTCTATTATTTGCATTTTAAGAAAAAAAAAAGAAAAAAAAACATTATACAAACTTTACATTTGTCAGCAAAATGCCACTTTACATGGTTGCACAGGCTAGGAAAAGAAACAGAAGACGAAAAAACTGCACTACAAATTGACCTCATCATGTCTCTGTTCTCTCTGCTCGATTTCAGATATGTATCTGCTGAGATCCACCATTATGGCCCATTTCTTGCTCTGCTGAGTAGTCACATCAACAAGCTCGAATAGCCAATACCAGCACTTCAATTGCTATCTACTGACTGCTCAGACTCATTAATGTCATACGCAGTCTTTATCAGACAGTTGCTGGAGTGTACTGCTTAAATTATTCAGAGTAAACACATGCACATCTGAAGAGGACCGAGGAGGCTTATCTCAGAGAGCAGCCTGTTGTTCTTCCACGTTTCCTTCTCAGTGCATATCAATTCGGCCCGTGTCAGGAGGAATCATCCTGATCATCCTGTGTCTCTGAACAAACTGTGGATCACTATATCTGCAGCTTGCTCTCCGTCGCAGCAAATCCACATTGATTTTAATGCTATCTTTATATCCGTCTTGTCTATCAGGGTGCTTTTCTGCACATTCAGTCCTTAGCTTTCAATCGCATTATGTGATTTTTGCATTACATCTATCTCTTAAACTTTTATAGGCCTAGCTTCAGCAATCGCCGTAATGAAAGATCGCACAATGCATTTGAAATGTGAAATAAAGCATTTGCATTTAAAATCTGCCTGTCACTTTTCATCCCTAATTTGCATAATGTTAAAAACGCCTCCACTTTTTGATGCTCTCACTACTTTGATGCATTATATTTATGTGACAGATTATGATCTAACCTTAATACACAAACGATATAGCAAAATTAGTTTCAGACTCATGACAGCCACTCAGAACACAGATCAGATTTTCTACAGAAAATGTAAAATCTTCTGCAGATTTTGCCAATGAAATGGACAACCCCATCTTCTTAGGCTTCAAAAAGAGAGTGGGGCCATTAATTTCCCCTGAATCAGGTTTCAACTATTAGATGAGCCTTTGAACACGAACTTAAAAGGAACTTGTCCCACTCACAAGTATGCCTCAACCCCTTTTCTTTAAAAAAAAAAAAAAAAAAAAAAAAAAACTAATATCCCAGACCTGGTTCCTCTAGAGGGAAAAACAGCACTGCACATACATACAGCCTCATCGAGCATGAGGTGGGAACAATGTTCCTTTGTCACCAACCCTACCTCAGAACTAATCCCCTTGGCAGAAAAAGTGTAAAAAGAAAAAGCCCCACTGCCGTTTGTCTTGTCTTTCATCCTGTTTCCCCCCTCTCTCTTATCAAGCCTGAGAGGGCAGAGGAAAAGGAAGTACACACACAGAGAGAAAGGTCTGCTGACAGTCACACGTGTTTCCTTTTTCTCAAGGCCTGTGTGTATTGTTGTGGCCACAGGTGTGGGGCAGAGGGCAAAAACTGCAATTTCTTTCCCTTACTAGCTAGGTCAAATACCATTCACATTGCTGGACCTTGTGAAACACTGCACAACACAATCTGTGCTGTCACACTTTTTGTAGATGAAATTCTCTCCACACTTCTCCAACTCTGGTTTATCAATATGTCATTTAAAAAGAAGTTGAATTAAATAAAAATATAAAATAAATGATTTAGTGAATTACTGAGTGATTAAAGGGATAGTTCACCCAAAAATGAAAATTCTGTCATTAATTACTCACCTTCAAGTCATTTTAAACCATTTTAAACATTAAAATATTTTTGATGAAAGCTGAGAGCTTTCTGACCTTGCATAGACAGCAATGCAACTGAAATGTTCTCAGACCCAGAAAAACCTGCACCCGGTAAAATCACATCAGTGGTTCAACTCAAAGACTATAGAATACCCAAGACATGTCACTCGTGTAGATTTGAATGGGGAAAAATGCAACGCTTATTATGGCCGCGAAGCCCCACCTTCTTAGTGAAAGAGCCAATAGTTGATTAGAAAAGTCAGCGCGTCACTGCAGCTGCCGTTAGAAGTCCCGGTTATTATAGAAACAATCGGCGCTCTAAAGGTGCGTTCACACCGGACGCGAATGAAGCGGCAAGCGCTAGTGATTTACATGTTAAGTCAATGCAAAGACGCGAATACGCCTTATTCAGCCAGCCGCCATTTTGAATCGAAAACGAGGCTGTGAGGGATAGCAGTCCAGCAGCGCCCACTGTGGCGTATTGTTGCGTACCGGGATGTAGATTGTATAACCGTAAAATAATACGTCATTTCACATTTTTCCACAGGACAAAGAACTCCAGAAAACGTGGATTGTTCGACAGTAGGGCTGCAACGATTCGTCGACGTTGTCGACAAAAATCGATAATAGAAATAGTCGACAATGAATTTCATTGTCGATGTTGTCGCCAGACATGTTTTCTCTGACCGAGTGAGGCATCTCTCTGCCGAGAGTCGCACATAGGCATTAGCTTCTATGCTGAGCGATAACATACAGAAATGGCGGCGTCCAATGCACTGAATGCAGCAGCTGCGCGTACCAAAACACGCCCGTTTCACACATACTCCGTCTAAAGTGCGTATTTTTTTTCCACACCCATGTTAACGGATTACAACGTTCACAATGTACGGACTGTAAACGCGTTCTGTGTGAGCGCAAAACGAGTCCGTGCTGCTTCTGCACCGCATACGTAACGCACACGGACTGTAGACGCAATGCAGACTGAGTATGTGTGAAACAGGCATAAAGTTTGGGAGCATTTTAGCCTGCTACGGCGAATAAAAAGATTACCTGCATGGTTTGTAAAGCAGTCCTTGTGCATCACGGCAGCACCTCTGTGATGCACGAACATTTAAAGAGAAAGCACGTCGGACAGTTAAATGAAACCAGTTTGGCTGGCCTCGGTAAGATTTAAATAACATGGAAGCCAATACGTTTTGTTTTGGATATACATGTTTGTTTACGGTATTATTGCTGCTGATGTGCCTGCCCCTGGTTTACAGGAAGAAAATGTTTACTTGATTTTAATTTATTTTTTCTTATAAAACAAATGTGCCTGTCCTTTAAAAAGATTATAGAGTTTCTTAATTTATGCATTTATGTCTGTACTGACCGATTATTGTGCCTAAATGGTTTTAGACAGGGCATTTTTATTTACTTTTAGTATGAATTGGCCTATCAGCAGCAAAGTTCAATAAAATATGCATTTTTCATTGAAGTACCCCCTTCTTTCTTGTATTTACTATAATTTTCCACATAATTAAAGCAATCTCATGCTAAATTTGAGAAAAATTGAATAATTATCCGATTAGTCGACTAATCGTTTCAATAGTCGGTGACTAGTCGACTATTAAAATAGTCGTTAGTTGCAGCCCTATTCGACAGGACATATAACCTAACTTTCAGGTAACAATATTGCATTTATTTAAGAAAATGACTGTGGAAAGACTGCTAATTTCTAATGTGAGTATGTTTATCTTCCTTTAAACGCTTATACAGAGTTTTTCAAATGATGTTATATAGATTAAAATGCTTAATGGTTTGTGTTAAGAGTCTGCAGCTAGGTCATAAGCGTCTTCCCGACCTTTATTATGAAATTACGATAAACATGACGTTTTCCTTGTCTAAAGCAAAACAGAAACAAAAAATAATGTTCTGAATATCATTTTGCGATTTTAAAAGGGGTTGACCCCAAACTCTACACGGCAAACTAATAAATAAATGTTATCTTTTGATCGCTTTGCATAAAAATAAACTTTCTACCCACTGTTTTTTGTATGACTTAACATGTTGTCTGAAAGAGGCTTACGATCTAACTGCAGGCTCTTAACACAAACTATTAAGCATGTTAATTTTTAAAACGTCATTTAAAAATAATATCTTTTTCATTTACGATCGCAAGGTTTTCTTTTCGTGAGGTCTTTGAGTTCAGGTAAACACAGACGGAGCTGAACCCTCCTTAGGCCGCGATCACACCGAACGCGTTTTAGCAGTTGGAGGCGCCTCTTTTGAATGGTTTTCTGTTGGCAGTGAGCGTTCTGCGCGCCGCTTATGCGCACCGGGCGCCTCGCGTTTTCGCCGCCTGCTGCGCCTCGCGTTTTTGCGGAAGCGCTCTGAGCGCCTGAAGTTGAAAAAAAATCAACTCTGAGCGGAAAAACGCCCAACGTCATTCGCGTTCTTTTCCATTGACCAATCGAATGAATGGAGAGGCGGGCCTTCTGTTGTGGTGATGAAAGTTTACCGTTGCTTAAAAAGTCCGGAGACTGCAAGAAATAGAGGAGAAACCTTTGGTGTCTATCGTGGGTAACCCGGAGCTGTATTATTTAGGCTTTCTGCTAATATGACAGTTTACTTAACAGCAAAAAACTAAGATTTTAGAGCGCTCGCGCTATAATCCTTTGATTTGACTGACAGGACAGCTGTTTTGGTCGTTGCTTAGGAACATAAAAAAACCGCAGCACACTGCTCTTTTATTAAAAGTCACCAAACAAGGCAGTGCTGTGCGCCTCGCGTTTTTAGAACAAAAAGACGTGTTCGGTGTGATCGGGGCCTTAAGCTTCCTAATTCCAGTCAGTGTTTTTGAAAAACAATCCTGAGTAAAACGTTGAGCACACTCTTGTGTTCTTTGTAATCTATACAAAATGTAGATATTTAGTTTAGTTGTTGTAGTAAAACATAACATTTTAGCTCTGCGTAAACTTTTAAAGGAAGATAAACATGCTCACATTATAAATTAGCAATTAGCCAACCGGCTAGTTTCCACAGTCATTTTCTTAAATAAATACAATGTTGTTACCTGAAAGTTAGGTCCTATGTCCTGTCGAACTTTAATAATACACATTTTCTGAAGTTCTTTGTCCTGTGGAAATTAGTGAAATTATATTTTCTCTTTATTTTTATGACTAAACAATCTACGTCCCGGTACGCAACAATATGTCACAGTGGGCGCTGCTGGACTGCTATCCCTCACAGCCTCGTTTTCGATTCAAAATGGCGGCGGGCTGAATAAGGCGTATAGCCATCCTGCGGCGCGAAACGCGCGAATAGCGCGAATGAAGCGGCGCGCATTGAGCGTTTCAAGCGATTGCCGCGCCATTCGCGCGAGTTCAAAAATCTGAACTTTGGCGAAAATCCACGCCGCGTTAACCAATCAGGAGTTTGCTCTAATAGTGATGGAGGCAGAACTCCGAAACAACAATGGAGGACAAAATCACCGTTGCTGTCTGTGATTACTCGGAGCTGTACGATACATCTTTGGACTTTTGTAGAAACAGGAATAAAAAGGATCTTGCTAGGAAGAAAGTGAGTGAAGAGGTCGGACAATCTGGTTAGTATTAAAAAACGCTCTTTACTCAATCTGACCTACATATACATACATATTGAGACTACAAGCAAGCTAAAGCTGGCAAATTGAGCTCATTCACCTATTTTACAACTACTTTCCCGCTGACGAGTGGCAGAAGCCCCTCCCATGACGCGAATTTGCGTCTGTTGTGAAGAAAATGTCACACGCGAATGACGCGAATTTTACAGCGCGAATGGCACGAGTAAACTCAAATGTTCAAGCGTTCAACTACGCGCGAATAGCGCGTTTTTTCCGCGCAAGTCGCGTCCGGTGTGAACGCACCATAAGACGTGCGCTCTGTACTGCGCATGCGCACTGGCTCATCTAGCCGAAAAAATAAGCGTTTTTCACGCTATTGGAGCACAAGGAACCATATTTATGAGGCAGTTCTTGTTGGATTTCTTTGGAGATTTAAAATATGAAATTTAATCGTAAGCTTGGTGAACAGTTTTGGAGAATTTGATGTTTCCCCATTCAAACAGATAGGAGCTGCACTTGTATGCCCGAGAGGCGTTTCAAAGATGGCCGCCGAGTGACATGACTTGCCTTAAAGGGACTTTGGTTCAACTGTAATGTTATAAAGCAACGATTATTGCATTACTGTCTATGGAGGGTCAGAAAGCTCTTCAAAAAGATCTTAATTTGCGTTCCTAGGATGAACAAACTTAGTACGAGTTTGAAAAGACATGAGGGTGAGCCTTTTCTCAACACCCAACACATAAAAAACACATTATCACACTCAGCTGAGAGATTTAAGTCATAAATAAATATTTGATATATGGATATTCAAAGATTAGAATTTACATCAATACCAATTTATACAAAATACCACTAACAAATGGCATCCTAAAAGCTACTGGCTTACACTCTGCAAATTCCACTCTCCTCCGGATGAGTCTGCAGCGGCAAGACCAGACCAGAGTGATATGAAGAGAGAAAGGAAAACGTTCTTTAGAAGTATAATGAAGGCTCTGGCCAAAATGGATGTCTTTTTATATGACTTAAAGGGGTCATCGTGAGAAATAAAACTTTTCCTTGATCTCTGGAGATAAAAGAGTTCATTGTGCTATGAAAAACATACTATAACTTTTAGAATTTAAAACTTTTGTCCAGTGGGGAAACAAGACCATTTATTAAAACAAAGCTGCAAAAATAGCTTTTTCTGTTCTTATGCAACTTTCTGACATCAGACAAATGAATATATCTGAAAACCTGAACGCCATTATGCACCATTCAGAAACATGGCCCGAGAAGATGACGAAATGGCAAGAAACCTGGATAGATTCTAGGGGTGTCACAGTATACCAACCAGTACTGACAATAACAGCAAAATTTAAATATGAAATCGATAGTTGTGACTAATATGACCTAACATTAAGGTTTTTAAATATACTTTTACATTGCAATAATTTCGCATTCAATCTTCAAATTAATGTAAAAACAACATAAATACAGTATATTTGTTTAATGTAATTTTTTATGACTGAACTTGAAAGCGAGTAACACTGATACTAATACTACTGATGTCTCTAGGAAATTGTTCTTTTCTTCCCTAATATTAACCACTGACTATAGCCATTCAACATAATACATTTAAGAGCTATCAATTTTAACATGTATTAGACTTGTATTAGAAAATGGCAACTTCTCATTTAAGTGAACTTAAAACAATCTTTACATAAACCCATTATAATAAATCTCATTTTACCTGTGCCCTTCAGCAAGTAGGAAATACACAGAAATTGAATAAAGGTATCAAACACTAAATTCTAAATTAAATATAGATCAATCCTTAAAGCTACAAAAGTATTTGATTTCCTCTTTTTTCGTTTATTCTTTGATTAACAGACATCACATCAACTGAGCTATAAGGTTATTTGGCTGCTATTACTTTAGGAGCTGCCGCTGCTTAATGTGACACGGATCTGCGTGTGCATCTGAAAAGTCTCCTTTTTGATGTGGCAATAAAGACATCCGTGTCAAAATAAATGCAATTCTTGTCAAAAAAAATAAAAAAAGACAGAAGCAGCAGTTGTGAGTGGGGTGGCTGACGGTAGCTCCATCCCTGCATTAACTGTGTTAAATATTTTTAACTCCATTAACCTGGAAAAATGTATCGCCTGTGTTAACACCCTAATTTTGACAGCACTAGTTAAACACATGATAATACCACAAATAATCCAGTATCAGTAAATGGTTTAAACTCCAACATAGTAGGTGGCAGTATTGCGCCTTAATGCTAGTTGCCATCCATCATACGAAAGGACAAAATGCAATGACATGGTATGTAGTGATTACTTCAGCTCAAAATTATGTTAGAGGAGATGACAGGAAAAAAAAGTGAGCCACCTCGTCAGAGTAAGAGTGGTTTGGATCCCGTAAAGACAATTGGGTGTTACACTGGACACGAGTGATACAACATTTATAATCAGTGATGCTGTCTGTCTACATCGTATGTAGTAACAAGCCACAGACAGTAAGCTGATTCCTTGTTCTATTTCGGACATTCTCCATCTGATATGCTCTTCTTCCAACAACAGGGCAAATGAATTTGGAACATTCTCTTAGACACTGTGTTAGACACCACAGTCTACAGGAAGTGCCAATTAACAGTACCACCAGTTGTGTGAATCTTTTGTTTATCAGTTGATCTGATTGCCTTTTAGTCTACTTTCGTCCTTTTTGTACTCGTTTGTACAGTTATGGTTACAAACACTGTCTTTGTATCCCACCTTTTTAAAATATACTGTTATATTGCAATACTTTCACATTCAATCTTCAAATGAATGTAGAGACAACATAGAGAACAGTATATATTTTTAATATTTGTTAAATATTTTTTATGACTGGAGGTGAGTATCACTGATAGCAATATTACTGATGTCTCTAGGAACTTGTTATTTTTTTCTAAGCTGCCTTGTCACCTGTACCTTTTCCACACTTGTTTAAGTTGTGTCTAAAAAGTCTCCAGTTTGATGTGGTTGGAAATTACTTTTTCTGACTTAAGTTAAGAACATGGGTATTATCATGTTGCGAGATTTTGATATCATTACATTCCTAAAAATCAGTCAAATATGAGCAGTTATTGACTGTGTGTATAGCACCTACAGCTCTACATATCCTCCTAACAGATTCCAACATTAGACATGAAATGCAAGGTTTCTAATCAGTTTAGTCTGAACTTCATGGTTTCACAGAATTATTTTGTGATGCTGTCAGTTATTGAATTGCGTGGTGCAAACAATATTGAAGCCAACAGAAAACCTACAGCCTGTGAGAAATAGTACTGCAAATATACGCATCTGATTTCACAGATAAAGAGGGCTTTAAGTACAAAGAGGCTCATTAAAAAAAAAATATATATTACATCTGTTTTTATAAACTCTGATTATTTTAGGATGTCAGCAGAACAATGAGGCATAAAAAAAACTGTTCATTAAGGAAATATCCCAAGCTGCCAATGGCTAGGGCAGAGAAGAGTCAGGGCGAGGATGTAATTATTCCATTATCTAACTGTCAGGGCACATACAACTATCTAATTTCATCTTCCAACACAAAATGACGCCATGGGGCAGAGAAGTGGTGGCGATATGTGATACAAAATTCAATGCACATTTTCACCCACTTGGGTAAAACTAAAAGCCCAAAAAGCCGCAAGAAATGACTAGCTTTCCAAGAAGTTAAAAACCTATTTATGTTGTTTTTGTCAGTGAACTAATCACATTTTAATTCCCTTTTTTTTCCTCTAGTATTTTGTGTTTCTGCAGAGACAATGATCCAATTAAGCTGAGGCTTAGAGCTTATCTCTGTGCCCGTAGCCTGCAGAAGTGAATGGGCTCTAATTGTCTCTCTTAATTGCCACGCTGATTCACCTGCAGCTGGGAACGGTTAGATGGCAGTCTCACACCACCCTGACAGACCTGGAATGGAAATGATGCTCCTAATGAAGATACTGGGCCGAACTATTCCTCACAATGACAGGAAGGAAATACACATCCAGGAAGACTTACAGGTTCCAATAGGGATTAGAGGGCTCCGGGGTTTCTCTCTATTGGGCCTATGTTCTCATGGGCTTTGGCTGTATCTCAGCGCCATTATCGCAAACTCAAAGCCTCTACTATTCACAGATTAGTGCTGGAGGGCAGCTGACTCCCAAATCACACATATGCTCCTCTGAATGTCGCCTTCCAAGCCGAGTATTGATTTGAGTTCATATGTGCATTGTATCAAAATGAGATGAGATCAATATGAAAATACACAGCACTTAAAAGGCTTTATCAATATGAGTTTAGATGAAAGTTTCAATGAAATCAAATTTTTTTTTGTAACTTCTTTGATCATGACATTATTTGTTTGATCATGGCAAAATATGGAGATCAACTTGACCCCAAATTAGTGTAGCTTCACTGGTGTTGCCAAACAAATACAATTTAACACAAGGAACAATTTTCTTGGTATCCACATCAGTCGTTGCATTAACTGAACATTTCAGAAGCTCAGTATGACTTCTACAGTAGGGCCCTAGGATTTCCACAATGTGGAAAACACTGACGGATTCACGGGATACAGTCATAAAAATGGAATTTACTGTATAACGCAAAATGTCACAAAATTTCTAAATTTTGGATAAATAAATAAAAAGTAGGTCAGTCAATCAAATTGCGATCTGGACTAGTGTCTGTAAATATTAAGCCACAAAAAGATTATTTAAATATGAATATGTTCTGCGTGTCTCTGTGTGAATGAACGGCGTAGACGAAACAAGGTTTTAGCTACTACTTACTAAAGCGTGCGTGAAGCTCAAATTCTTTTCAGCCTCTGCCGCCTCAATATATGAGTACATGAACACATAAACAATCTCTAGAGTCCACTTCATGACCCTTTTACTGTTTCTTTTGAGAAAAAAAATTAAGGTCTTCTTCACAGCAACCTATAAAAATAAAAGTTTGGTTTAACTTGCAGAAGCTGTGACAGAAATATATTACTTAATGTAATACTATAACTACTAATAATAAAATTATTATTAAAACATGAATTTTAAGGAATATTTATCAGAAAAAAATTATTAACCAGAATTTATTTACCAGAAAAATGTAAATACACAACACAGTATTTCTGAACAAAATTAAAATAAATAAAATAATAATAGTGTATTCATTTTATAAAATTAATTAATTAGAGATGCTTTTGTGAAACTATTCAAATGGAATCTAGAAAATGAATGGAAAATAGTATATGCTAAAAATACATCTGAATTTGAGAAAAAAAAACATTCATTTCATAGGGCCTTAAAAATTACATTTTTGTCAAACTTTTAAAAACTTGCTGTTAATAATGTATGTTTAACAATTTAAATTAATTAGACAAGCTAATTTTGTTTTTATTTAACTATTAAAATAAAGTCTAACTATTAAAATAAACTATTAAAATAATTTGAGAATTTGGAAAAACTAAAAACAATTTCATAGGGCTCTACTACAGCAAACATACATCTATTCAGTATCTTTGATACTTCAATTGAGGGCTTTTCTCAGCAAATATTGGCATATGCTGTAATTTCTGATTAATTTATCAGCATAAAATGTAATTAGATCCAAACTGACAGCCTTAGAAAAATTAACAATTATTCAAACGTCTGGGATCATGAAAAAACATGCATTAAAAAGAGTGCATTGAAGGGATAGTTCAACCCAAAATGAAAATTCTCATTATTTACTGAATAAAAGAAACTCATACAGGTTTGGAACTAAGTAAGTAAGCAAGCAAGTAAATGACAGAATTTTCATTTTGGGGTGAACTATCCCTTTAAATTGGTCAGAAATTACATTAAAGACCTTTAAAAATGCCAAAAGGTTTCCACAAAAATATTAAGCAACACAACATTTTCAACATTGATAATAAACACCCAATCAGCATATTAGAACGATTTCTGAAGGATCATGTGACACAAAAGACTTGAGTAATGATGCTGAAAATGGACCTATCACACATTACCGGGTTTCTCAGCAGGAAGTCATCATAAGTGGGTAAGATCTGAAAGCAGTGAATGGTAAAGTACCACAAATATATTTTTTGCATTCCCATTTGCTCAAATAGCAAAAAAACTCTACGATAGTGTTTTCACGACTTTCAATCAAAATTAAAAATTGATATCAACACAGTCATCACAGTCTTGTGAAAAGGGTCCGTTAATCTTCGCCATACAAAAACTTTAAAACTTTGAAATGTATTAATACAGAGAACAGTTATCTTAAATTGTAATAATGTTTAACACTATTAGTTTTTACTGTATTTTTAAATAAATAAATGCCGCTTTTGTAAGCATAAGAGACTTCTGAGTCTTCTGAAGTACTGTTTTCTTTAGTGTCATGACTAGTTAAATGTCCAGGCGCAGCAGGTTAACAAAACTTTCTGAACTTCTTCTGTGTCCTCTACTTCGCCCTTGGACTGATGCATGGGACACAACATGGCGCTAATACTCCATGATGCACCATAGCGAGCAAAGGGGTATCAGAAGACACTTCAGTGCCAAAAAGCCTGGATTGAGCAAAATTTCTCAAAGGGCTTCTGCACTCGGGCCAGCCTCCAGAACCCGTCCCTAGCAATGGTCGCTTTGGTTCCAGCCCAGCAGGAAGACCAGAAGCCCAGGTGTGGATCAAAGCAACACTATAAGACCCTGCAATCCTAAATGGGAAGCCCACGGGATGGACTGACCAAGCCACAACTGTGCTGGGTTTGATCAAGGATCACAAAGGTGCCTCAACCATGACCTCCAAAAGTGTGCGTGCGAGTTACTATTACGCTTCCAGGCTTGTGCAGGCGATTAACATGTCTAATGCCTCAGTGACAGTACGGCTGAGAAGGGGGAGATGGGGGTGTTTGCTGGCAGAAGAGTGTGAAATCCGCTAATTAACGTGACCTGCCTTTGATCCAAAGAGAATACACAAATGACATCTGAATCAGGAGGAGCGCTAGGCAAAATGGGGGATGTGCCCCACCCAGGCATGCTGGGGCTTGGCGTGCGACTTCAACTCTCCGTCATATTACATATCCTACTCGAAACAAAGATGTCACGGGCATCAGCTTTTCTTTTAAGCGCATCCCTCCTTCAAAGTTTTTTCTATCTCGGTCTCCCGCCGTTCTCAGGGAACATGTGTGGACCAGGCGGCATCTTTTGCGCCAGGTCTGGAGCAAGTAGTCCCCTCCCCGTCCCCACAGATGGCCCTACAGGCCCCTGCCTGACGACATGTTGTTGTGCTGTGCACTCAAGCACACTTGATTGAGGGAGGAGGTCACGTCTTTTCCTCTCTCCGTCCACCACATGGGGCTCACCGAAACATTCCACCTGCTACTCAAGCATCAGCAGTCACACGCTCCGGACAGATTGCGGAGTGATAGGTAGCAGGAGGGCGGAACGGCAAGATTTTGTCGACCACAATTATATTCCTTTTTTTTTCTCTCTTTTCAAGAGACTGCTCACTGCAAGCCATGCCAGAAGATGATTCTGGGGTTTTTTAGCGTGGCCCCATGTGCGACTCGCATTGCATATGTAGTAACAGAGAGCCAATTTCCCAAGCTATGTCACTGGAACACATGGGGGCGTCTCACAGACATGTCACGATAATGACTGTTTACCTGCCCTCTTCCTGTCTCCATTTTCCACCGGCTGCATCCCATCAAACAGAGAAAGACAGAAATGGAGAGCATAACAACATTTGTTTGAAATGGCATAATACTCATATAATATGCACTGTATAAAATTTTACTGTTTGGAAAAGAAATTTCACCCCTTGGAATAGCTGATCTAAATTTATACATACAATTACAGTTTCTGTGACAAAAAATGTTATTACAGTAATATACTATTATTGTACAGGATTGTACTTTTTTAAATAATAATAAATTAATTCTAATTTTTATGCATTAAAGGAGAAGTTCACATCCAGAACAAAAATGTACAGATAATTTACTCACCCGCTTGTCATCCAAGATGTTCAAATCTTTCTTTTTCGGTCGTGAAGAAATTATGTTTTTTAGGCAAACATTTCAGGATTTTTCTCCATATAGTGGACTTCAATGGTGCCCTTGAGTTTGAACTTCCAAAATGCAGTTGAAATGCAGCTTCAAAGGGCTCTAAACGATCCGAAATGAGTGTAACGATCTGTTAATTTCTTTAAAATGTACAATGTAAATGCATTTTACCCTCAAATGCTCATCTTGTCTAGCTCTGCGTGAACTCTGTGCATTCCAGGTCGATACAATTAGGGTATTTTGAAAAACTCCCATTTCATTTTCGTCTCCAAATTCAAAATTGTCCTACATCGCTGCAGAAGTACCGACCCAGCACTGAAAAAAATAATTCATTGAATTTACATTTTTTTAAGGCAAGTGATTACAATCAATTTATTTTAGCTGCTTTCAAATAAAAAAAAAATGTTGAAAGTTAGTAAATTAAATTTATTTAAATGTAGCTAAAATAAATTGATTGCAACCACTTACTTTAAAATTTTTAGTAAATTCAATGAATCATTTTTTGTCAGTGTGTTTACAAAGTGAACGAGCAAGGAGGGTCAAAAAAGGTAAAACAGCAATGTAGGGCAATTTTGAAGTTGGAGGAGAAAATGAGATGGGAGTTTTTCAACATACCCTAACTGTCATGAATACACAGAGTTCACCCAGACCTAGACAAGACCAGCGTTTGAGGTTAAAAAGTATATCTATTGTATTTTTTTTAATTAACCGATCGTTTCGTTAGATAAGACCCTTCTTCCTCGTCTGGGATCGTATAGAGCCCTTTGAAGCTGCATTTAAACTGCATTTTGGAAGTTCAAACTCACGGGCACCATAGAAGTCCACTATATGGAGAATATTCCTGAAATGTTTCTCTCAAAAAAACAACTTTTTTACGACTGAAGAAAGAAAGACATGAACATCTTGAATGACAAGGAGTAAATTATCTGTAAATTTTTGTTTTGGAAGTAAACTTTTCCTTTAATTTGGTAACCACAGTTCATGATAATAAATTTGTATTAAATCATAAAACTCAGAATCCACAAAAATTAATAAAGTACAAGATTTCCGAAAATCATAGGGCCCCATAACTGTTTTCATTTGAATAAATTATTGAATGGTTAAAGTTTAATGAATTCAATTAACCAAACATGCTTTTTAAATTAAAATGCTTTTTTATTAAAAATTTAATTAAACCATTAAAATGGAATTCAGAAAAAATGGAAAATACAGAATTATATATTATATTATATTATAATAGCTGGATGTCACTCTCTGAGGTCATGTGACAATGCAGCATACTACAGTAAACTATTACTACATACTGTACACATAAGGCTAAGATGAACACTAAAGGCTGGAATACACTACATAACTCCTTCCCAGATTTGTCCTGATTTGCAATCTGGATTTTGCAGTCGACACTAGTTTCCGAACATCAGAGCTAGTCTGCACATTTCGGGCAGTTGGACTTGACAGATTTCACAGAAAACTGTATTTTGTATCATGGGCACAGACTGCGACTTTTTTAGCTTCAGACTATAACTTTATCTAGTTGAAGGATATCGAACATGTTAAATATTTAACGCCAATTTTAGAACACATGTTTTCATTTGTCACACATCTCGCAGTCCCCAACAATGAGAAATGTGTTTCTGCATGAGTTTGTGGTTAAGAATAGCATGAATGTCTGGTAGTGTGTGATTCTCAGTTGATTAGAATATGTTGGTGGGTTTTCTCTGGAACCATTCACAAAGTCAGCAAGTGTCTGTTAAAAGGTAGCAAAATCTGAAGAGCAGTGTAGTGTATTCCAGCTTTAAGTTTCAAAACACAGACAACCCAACAATCACTAAAACACTGAATCTACTGGGAAACAACAGCCTTACATTACAAACATAACTGATGTTTTTCTTTTTAATCTGATCTTTAGTCAGTATGTTTATTCAGATGGTGTAGTCAGTATCTGTTATATCTACATTGGTTGTAATAGTAATGCACCAAGCATCCTCATGGCGCTGAGAGACTTTCTTCTGATTCTTGCTGTCATTATGTACAGCAATGATGAAAACTGGATATTCTACCAGACATAGGCGAAACAGCTTGCGCGCCTATTGGCTGCTCTTCGGCAACTGCAGCAGCCTATAGAGCGAGGCCTGGCGCGACTCCAGATCCAATGGGGGCATTTCGCGCCCACTGCGTCGCTTCCCGCCTAAAAGGGCGTGGTCTAGGCCTATAAATACCGCTCGCAGGCAGCTATTATCTGATTTTTCATCCTTCAAGCGAAGCACACGCATCATGTCTGGGCCACCAGCGAATATATGATGAACTCCCTAAAGGAGTATTAAACACGATCATGCAGGCTAGAGCCCCTTCTACGAGACAGCTCTATTCCTCAAAATGGTCAGTGTTTTCGGGTTGGTGCGCAGCCCGCGGCTCGTCACCCACTGACTGTGGTGTGACGGAGGTGCTTTCCTTTCTACAAGAGCTGCTGGACAAGGGCAGAACCCTGTCCACGCTCAAAGTCTATGTGGCGGCCATAGCAGCGTTTTCGAGGACAACGCTAGGTCAGTCAATAGGAAGGAACGATTTAGTCATTCGCTTCCTGAGGGGAGCTAGAAGACTGAATCGCCCCAGACCTCCCTCAGTCCCCGTATGGGACCTTTCTGTGGTACTAGAAGCCATGAAAGGTGGACCATTCGAGCCTCTGCAGACGATTGATCTGAAATACCTGTCTCTTAAGACTGTGTTTCTGCTGGCTCTCGCTTCAGTGAAGCGCATAGGGGACTTGCACGCGCTCTCCGTGGGCGCGACGTGCATGGAGTTTGGACCTAATGACTCTAAAGTCATACTCAAACCCAAGCATGGTTACGTTCCAAAATCCCTCAACACACCGTTTAGGGCACAGGTCATCGCTCTGTCAGCCCTACCGGTCAATGATGAGGAAATGGACGCGAGCCTCCTATGCATTACGAGCTTACGTGTCTCGCTCGTCTGCTTTTAGGCAGACAGAACAGCTTTTTGCTGCTGCAACGCGCTTTACATTATTTAAAAATTAAGGATAATTTTTGGCTTCAATATCTCGCAGAAAAGGATTTTCCCCTAGCGTAAGATACTTACGTAGTACGAGAGACCTCTCATAAGAGAACTGGATATTCTACCTCTATCATGACCTCCATCTAGCTGTCCATCATGACACCATGTTAATGATCTCATGGAAAGACAACATTAAAGTACATTATATGCATTGTGTCCATGGCAAACGCTTACTATAGGAAAAAGGAAGGAAGTCTGTATTTTGGGCACAGTTGTAGATGCTACTGTGCAGAGTGTATGATGTTAGACATACACTGCATCCCAGATGACAACTACTTGGACTTCGACCTGACCATTCAGACTGAAGCTTGCCAAAAATCCAATTTTAATATTTTGAAGCACCTACAAATGCATTGGTTAAATTTCAGATCATTCCGTTATCTTTTTTTCTGCTCAGATTATGAAAACCAAACTGTTAGATATGCTAGGGGTGGGCAGAATGAACAAAGTCTTATTTTGTTAACAGTACAAATAATTTTGTTGTTCATAATGACAATTCAAAGAAAAGGATATAAGCTGTATATGTACAATGAGGTAAAGCCTTGAATTTTTGAATAATCAAGCCAAACAAACTTTACAATTTCCTAGCTTGGAGTAGCTGCATGATCTAAATTTATACATTATGTTTTCTGTGACAGAAAAAAATTGATTTAACTTGAAATTATTACTGAAATATACAACTATTGTACAGAAGATTTAAAGTAATAATACAAATTATTTCTTCATATTATGCATTATGTTGATAACCATGGTTTATGATAATAAATTTGTATTAAATCAAAAAACTCATAATCCACACAAATTAAAACAGAGAACACAAGATTTCTAAAAAAAAAAAAAAAAAAAAAAAAAAATCATAGGGCCCTATTATTGTTTTCGTTTTAATAAATTATTGAATGGTTAAAGTTTAATGAATTCAGTTAGGGCATGCTTTTTAATTATTAAAATTTAATTAGAAAAAGAATGGAAGCCACAAGATTTTATTTTGCCCTAAATTCTGTACTTTCCATCTTGTCTTGTCTGTTTTGATTTGTGTGGATTCAGAGTTTTAAGATTTAATACCAATTCATTATCATAAACTGTTGTTATCAAATTACTTTGAAAAGTACAATCTACTGTATAACAGTAGTATATTTCTGTAATAATTTCAAGTTAAATCAACTTTTTTTGTAAAACCATAAATATGAAGAGTTCATTTTCAAAAAGAGATGATATCAATCAAACTGCAGTCGGGTTGTTTTGATTGAATAGTAATAATAATAATAATAATAATAATAATAATACGGCTAACTAACACGAAAAACACAAAAACATGATCACACAATAAAAACATTATTATTAAGAGTTATCTGTTTTTGCAAATGAACTCTGCATGTACAAATAGTATACACAGTCCCTATAGGATACATCCAAAAAAAAAAAAAAAAAATTCAGACTTTTGCTGCCCGTCTAAACAAAGGCTATTATTCCTGAGATCAGGAGTAAGGTTTAAATCAGGTTTGTTAGACTGACCTATCTGGAACATTTCAAACTGCATTACTATCAGTCCAATCCATATCAAATGTGAACACAAACCTTGTCAGTACCGCTCCATGGCAAACAGAGAAAGTGTTGCAGTAGCGGTTTGGGGGATGCTTCATAAATTGAGCAAGCGAGGAGGAGCACTGGACAACACAGCACACAGTAATTCACTGCATCCTCCTATCAGACACGTTCTGTCTATCTGCTTTTAAGAATCAGTAGGGACTGTCAGATCTCTGGCAGGCTGTCGGGAGCAGATTAAGGACACTATCTTGGCATCGAGCTGGGTCTACAAGCCCAGCTTCTGGAAATAGATAGCACATGCGAGTCTATAGCAACAGAACACACTGCAGGTGCCCTGGATGGGGCTGTGTCCAATAGCATGAGCCTATTCATAGAAGACACCAGTCTGTTTGTAGGGGAAGTGCCGCAACATTAATGATTAATTAATTAACGCCACAGATTAAAGTCCTGGACAAAAGAGGATTTTGATATTGAAGAATCTTCCTTGCTGTGATCTCTGCTTTGTAATAATAACTCTCACCCACAGAGGATCATCATTTATAAATGCTAAGACTTCATTTAAATGTTAAGTGTATCACTGAAGTGCCACCAGTGGCCCAAAACATAATTACGAAAGTTTCCAAACACTTCTATCACCCCTCATCAGACATTACATGAAAATAATTATCAGCATTGATTAGAATTGTTATATGGGTGAAACATAGGAGGCCCAAACTGAGCAAAAAAGTATGTTATTTGTAAAGCAAATAAAAAATGCTTATAATGTAAATCGATGAGACTTTTATAACAACATAGCAGACTACTTGCATGAAAGGCTTACTTTAAAGGCCGAAGAAAAGTGACAAATGCGGAAGTGCAGATGAGAGAGCAAAACACAGGTCACAAATTAAAAGTACAATACGAGATTTGTAAAGAAAAATATTCTACCCGATTTCATGATAAAAACGTACCGGTGGAAACATGACTCATGATGAAAGAGCTGAAAGATGCGAGACCATAAAACAAGCTAAAACGGTACGCTTGCTATTGCGTTTTTTTTGCGTCACATTTGCTTTTGTGCATACTATTGGGTAGGTTTAGATGTAGTGCAGATTGTACATTTTAAGGCTCTACAGTGCGACCAATCCAGTTGCATTTGCGACTGAAAAATACTGTGTGCAACTATATGAAAAAATATTTAGGAGATGACGATGAACTAAAATGAGTGACAGCTTTTAATGATTTTCAAGGGAGTTTGTAAATAAGATAATGATTTAATACAACAGTTAAATAAACAGGAAGTTAATATTAAGTGACTTACATTGTCTGACTTCAACACTATTGCCTAATTTTGCTCCAATTCATTGTCAAAGATTAGGGTTGCATCGATCCGATACTCTGGATCGGTATCGGCGCCGATCCAAGCTTTTTGAATGGATCGGATATCGGAGATGCGTGACCGATCCAAATTCGATACCGTTACCAGAGTTTGATTAAATAAATGGCAAGAAATAATAGTCTACTGTAAAAAGTAATAATTCATACAATAACACAATTATTTTAAAACATTGGCTTAAAAATAAAATACATTTAAAATACGTTGCGCTGCTTACACAAGCATATGTGACCCTGGACCACAAAACCAGTCATAAGGTTAAATTTTACAAAACTGAGATGTATACATCACATGAAAGCTTTCTATTGATGTGTGGTTTGTTAGGATAGGACAATATTTGGCCGAGATACATCTATTTGAAAATCAGGAATCTGAGGGTGCAAAAAAATCAAAATACTGAGAAAATCACCTTTAAAGTTGTCCAAATTAAGTACTTAACAATGCATATTACTAATCAAAAATTACATTTTGATATATTTATAGTAGGAATTTTACATAAAATCTTCATGGAACATGATCTTTACTTAATTTCCTAATGATTTTTGGCATAAAAGAAAAATCAATAATTTTGACCCATACCATGTATTTTTGGCTATTGCTACAATATGTGACGTGAGTGTGACAGGCAAGTTCAGAGGGAACTTTCACATGCAAAGTCTACCTCCTGATTTGGAAATATTTTACTCTTGATACAGGAGCTAGTAGCACTGCAAATTGTAATATTTGCAAAGCCAAAGTTTCAAGAGGTGGAAATAGTGTGTCGAATTACAACACCACAAATTTAATCAAGCATCTTCAAAACCATCACGCAAAAGAACACAAGGACTTTGCGCAAATCAAATGGAAAAAGGATGAGTCAAAGCAACTAACCTTGACAGATGCGTTTCAGTGGCAAGAGAAACTTTCAAATCAGAACCCTAAGCTGTAATAGAACGAAAAACAGGGCCCTACAGTGCAACCGAAAATTGCGACTATGAAAAAATATTTAGGAGCATCATGTGCGACTGGCCCGATCAGCATATTTGTGTTTACGCTTCAGGGAACTTCAAAGGTTTCTACGTTTTTTTGCAATGATGAATAAAGTAGCACAGACATATCTCACCAATCCTTTCATAAACAAAGTGTAGAGAGAGTGTATATAAGAGACCTGACGGTGCAGTATAGAGAGCTTCGTTGATTATAATAGAGCTTTGTGATATTGTGAACCGAGTGACAGCTTTGTAAATTAGATATTTATTGTTTAATACAGCAGTTAAATAAATAAGAAGTTATTATTAAATGACTTGCATTGTCTGACTATAACACTATTGCCTGATTTTGCTCTATTTCGTCGTCAAAAGTAGTCTGAAACAAGTCACAACTAGGGTTGGGTATCGTTTGAATTTTATCGATTTCGATTCCGATTCCGATTCCACTTATCGATTCCGATTCTTTTCAATTCCCAGTTTCGATTCCAGTTTAGTTAAAAAAAAAAAAAAAAAGCCAAACATTAATATATCAAACATGTTTATTTTCAGTGCTAGCTTGCAACATATTATTTTATTACAGGGGTTCTCAACCTTTTTTATATCAGGGCTCCCTTCTTCTTGGGTCAATTTTGCAAGGCCCCCCTATGCCTGATATTTCCTCTAAAGGTGTTTATTTTTGAATATACATATACAGATTTAAAGCACCTAAATTATTTAATTCAGAAATTCTTCACAACTTCAGAGTACTCTTTCTTAAGTGACTGAATATCTACTGTTTGTATTTATTATAAAATAAACATATAAATTAAAAATACAGTAAATACATAGTAAATCTGTTTATGTTGGTGCTCATATGTGCATAAACACCACTGACCCTTACAAGATCCACCTCTATGGGTAAGCATTCATTATAAAAAACTCACAGGACATTTATTTTGAAAACTATGCGAATATTTCGAAATTTCACGCAAAAATACTATGGATCAGAGTCCCGAAAGCATGAATAGTTTGTGAATCACCAGCGGACTTATGCGTGCCTAATGTACGACTCCGATTTACAAGAATGAATACATTAGGCTCGCGCGACTTCAATCAAATTCGTTACTATTACTCTGGTCATCTTTGCCTTTACATTACTGGGAGGGTTTGTTTCATGCAGCCAAGAGATGAAGTAGATACCTGTCTTCCCGCGGGGGTAGAAGTTACTTTTATGTGGGCTTTTGCGGAACGAAATAACATACATTCCTTCTGGAGCGGGCGGGCACAGGACTAAAATCCGTCCCTTGAAGATCTCTAAGATGAAGTTTGCGTGCAGCGGTAGATTTGTCTTCGCTTTTTACAAAGCGTAGACACACTTTTAAACGCTTACCGCGATCCATGGGAGGGATGTTTACATTACCGCGTAAGGTCCTGGCAGGTTGCACGCGCGGAAGGTCCTGGCAGATCGCTAGATGAAAAAATGCACCTAGGAATCGATAAGAGGAATCGAAATTTTTATTTTATAACAAGTATCCGATTCTTTATCTTAAGTATCCGATTCCAGAATCGGAATCGATTTTCGATTCCCAACCCTAGTCACAACTGAGCCGCTGCGCATCTCCACTCAAACACAGCGGTGTTTCGTTTATGAATGAATGTGCGTTTTTAAACAAATCTAGTGAAATGATTCAATTTCCCATTCAAACAGAGAGTCACTTGCTTTATTCCTGAATGAACCAGCTGTTCGAACGAATCAAATGAATGAAATGATTCAGTAATTAATTCAGTGTCTTGCCGCCATCTGCTGGCAGATATGTTCAGTTATTTTATATCTGTAATATTTTTTTCAAAATGTTATTTTTAAAACATTAATCTTAATATAAATTTATGAATTTGATTGCACTCATGCATGCATCTCTTTTTTTCCCCCTTTTTCATCCAACAATGTGCAAGCAGATTTGGTATTTCTTGCTTTACCTAAAACAAATAAATCTTAATGACAAAGTGAATTGTATACATTCTTTAGTTTCGAAGGTAAAATACCCCCACTGATATCGACCTGGTATCAGTATCGGCCGATACTCAGAATTTTTGGTATCGGATCGGATCGGTTTTGAAAAAAATGGTATCGTTGCATCCCTATCAAAAATAGTTTGAAACAAGTTAGAACTGAGCCACTGCGCATCTCCATTCAAACTCAGTGGTGTTTCGTTTATGAATAAATGTGCGTTTTTAAATTAATCTAGTGAGTCAATGAATCAATTACCCATTCATAACACCAGTCACTTGCTTGATTCCTGAATAATTCAGCTGTTCGAACGAATCAAATGAATGAATGACTCGGTAATTAAATCAGCAACTTGCTGCCACCTACTGGCAGTTTTACTTTCATTTTTGAAGTATCTTTCAGTTATTTAAATCCTTCTGTATTCAAAATTGCATATTTAAAACATTAATCTCAACATGAATTTATGAATTTGATTGCACGCATACCACCTCTGAGCCTCATTAAACATGAAAATACACCTACAAGCCACTTTTGTGTTCTTCTGTGCCACCTCTGAGGTACAAATTCATTTTGTTAATACTGATTTCATTTGATTGGTAACTTATTCTTATTCTACTTGTTCTTATTCTGTTGTTTTAATTAGAAATTTTAAAAAGCTTATAAAATATAATTTTTTTAAAAATTTACAGAAATTATGACATACTTCTAATAAAAGTTAGAAAAATGCCATTACAAAGCTAAAAACAAAATTCTCCTTTAATTAACTTTAAGGAGTCAAATATCACATTGTAATGGAAACATTTTTGATCTGATTTTTTGACTATTGATTAGAAGGTGCTCCTAAAATTGATTCTGAACTTAAATTTTTTAAGTTAGGAGCACAGATGCTCCTAAAAAGAAAAGTAAGCATAGAGCCCTGCATTATTTTAAAACGTCACGGATCATTAGAGTTATAGCACCACTCAATGAACATTTCAAGTCAGAACTGTGGTGACATGTACAAAACCAACGTCACATAAAAAATACTGTACATTCATCTGTTCCGGGGGGGGAACTAACACTCTTTTAGTGCCACTCAGTGGACATTTCACATTGGATGTGTCACGAAACGTACATGGTGTTACATATTTCACATCTTGCGAAAACAATCATGAGTCATGAGTCTTGAGATCAGGTTATCGATTCACTTTAGAAGGCCTTTATTAACCCCCGGAGCCATGTGGAGTACTTTTTATGATGGATGGATGCACCTTACTTTGCTTCAAAATCTCAACCACCATTCACTGCCATTACAAAGCTTGGAAGAGCCAGGGCATTTTTTAATATAACTCCGATTGTATTCGTCTGAAAGAAAAAAGTCATATACACCTAGGATGGCTTGAGGGTGAGTAAACCATGTGGTAATTTTCATTTTTGGGTGAACTATCCCTTTAAGGCAAGAAATTTCATGAAACTGGAAGAGACGCTGAAATGAAAGAGCTCTTTCCAAATGAACGGATGAAGATATTTTGTCAACATATTAGAACAGAAATTCAGAACAGTTTCTTGTGCAGCGGTTTAAAGGTCATTTTCAAAAATGACAATGCATATTTATGCTGATGTTTGTATAAAAGCAAGGTGGGCAAAAATCTAAAGCTGTTGCATGTGTGAACAGCTTTCAATATGTCAGTCTGACTGCAATTTAGCGGGTTTCATGTGTGAAAGTGGCTAATGATACAGTGCATACTTCACCTTACATATTCTCGCCAAAGGGACTGTAAGAGTTTTGCTCAGTCAAAGCAGATAATGCAAAGCACTCTGTTCCTCTACAGGGGGGTTTCTGGAGGAACGCTCCTCATCTGCGATAGCATCACAACAGCATGTTGAAGCCACATGGCTCACTGTGAATTAAAGGATCTAAGAACATCTGAGTGCCAATACATGATGATGTACTGCTTGATTTACATGTTTCATTCTAGCTCACTTTAATTAGGAATGAGCAATCAGCTTTTGTGTCATGAATGAAGCACACATGGCTCGGAATTTGCAAATCACATAAATGCTTCAAATCCCAATGCAGCAGTAACACTGGACACACTGCGCCGTAATGCACCATATGCTTAACTATACAGGCATTAAAACGTAAAGGCCTCTAATATAAAGCCTGGTGATTAAGTGCCTTAGGAAGCAGATTTCAAACTGTTCTTTTAGTGACACTGGATATGGTAGGCAATAAAACAAGCATCTGTTTGGTGCAAGTGTCTTTTCCTAATGAAATGTTGAATCTCACACCTGCTACCTGTCTCCTTCGGACCAGAGGGGATATCCTAAACATATTAGACGCCACAGGATATAAAACTAACATTGCATGGCAGTTAAAATGCAGTCGATCTCCTTTTTGTAGGTCATTTTGGCTGTGTATCGTTTCCTTGCTGACTGTAATGTATTCATTTACCAAGAGCCCAAAGCAGAGAAAGGTCTAAATATTTCCAATTATCGAACAAAGTGTCAGACAGACCTGTGGTAATTAAAACCCAGTTGACATGGAAGATAGTCAGCGCTCTCATAGGTCACCACTGCACCCGCTGCAGGCTGCTCAGTAATTGCCACCAGATTTAATTGTTTTTTTTATCTTGATATGAAACTGTGATAAACACCTGTTAGAGACAGTGTAAATCATGCATTTCTCTTTTCCATTTATGCATTTTTTTTTTTCAATTGCAGGGCTCCAGACTGTGACTGAAATAAAAATATGCAGCTATAATTTAAAATCTAGTCAGTTGGGAAAGTATTGTGCTCCCTATGCGACTTCATTCAAATATTACTTTGTTAATGTGCACGCCAGTGTTATTTGCGGGTAATAGAATGCAACAGTGCAGTTTAAGAGTTTTAAGCCATGAACCATCATTACAAACTTTAATTTAAAGCAAAAAATTGAAAATTGGGCAAAAAGACAAAGGTAGCTACAACACTTAACCCCTTAACTGTCACTGTCCCACCTGTGGACAAGATTCATCCTGTGAAAACCATTTTGAAATTGGACATTGCCTTACCATGGAAAAGGTACTTTAAAATAGTTTGACAGTCTCCTCCCCCTTAGCGGTGTCATATTACAAAATGCATTACGGTCTTTTAGAATCACAACTTTTTACAATCTTGACAAAAAAAATATCATTGGAAAGGTCTGAGTCTCAGGATTGCATATTTGCTGGTGGTAGAATGAAAGTTTTCTAAAAAATGTAGACTTTTGTGACAGAAAAGTACATAAAAAATATATATGGCATTTGGATGGCACCCGGTGACTGTTTGTGGTATAATGCCTTAAACAAACTTTCACAGGAACCTAGATTTTTTTTCACATCAACTTCAAATTTGGAACATAACTTATTTAGATGTGAGGCTTCAATTTGATATTTAGGATAAAACCTTTTATGTAAAATATGTATTTTATATAAAATATAATAAAAGCTGTACAGTCGTGGCCAAAAGTTTTGAGAATGACACATTAGTTTAGTATTAGTATTTAGTAGGGCTGGGTATTGTGACCAATTCGGCGATTCGATTCGATTCTTATTTTTATGGTTTCGATTCGATTAGATTCCGATTTCGATTCGATTCGATCCAATATCGATTAGCTATCAATATTTCATTTAAAATGTTAGTTTTGCAGACATGGGATCCATATTTTGATATAAATGCTGGTAACTGAAACTCTCCTACTTAAGTTTATTACTGAAATACACATCTACATTAATAATAGGGTGCACACAGTTGTTTATTTTAAACAACTTTTATTTTAAATGAACACTGTAACAAGAAGTCATAAATGTGTGCATCCATTGTACACCATGTAAACAAACTGCCAAATGCACATTACTGTAAACAAATAAAAAGACTGTAAATGTGCAACAGTGAAATCTATTAAGAACTTCAAACATGTTTAAGAAATAAAACATTTTTCTAAATTCAAAACAGGCCCATCATAAAGCCCTTGTCTGCATTTACAAAACATTCTAACTGTCCATAAAACTAACAGTTCTTAACTACAGCCTTATCATTTTTGATCACCAGATTTTTCTGCAAAAAAAGCAGCTGATCAACATGTTCTGATAGCTCCTTTGCGCTGTGATTAGATCACCAGCAGTTGAGAAAACTCTCTCAGCAGGAACACTAGTGACACCTTCAGGACGAGAGGTGAATATTCATATCCTCTTACGTGAAGCACTAAGTTGCTTCAGAAACTTACTGCGGTATAAAAAACAAGCATAGAGTAGATAGCGCCGCTGATGTGTGCAGTGAAAATGGGTAAGAGATTTATTCATCATACAGTGTACATAGATTAAGTGTAGACTTAAGTGTAGACAGTCATTAGGATAACAGAAGTAGTAAAATGTGGTTTAGGCTGAAATAAATACGATATATCAGAATCCGTCTGTATATGGGAAACATAAACACTCACCTCAGTAACATCTTTACGATGCGATAAAATGGTGCTAAACATATGCACGTGAATTACACGCACATCGCTTCTCCTCATTCTATATGAACTGAACTACAACATGAACTGATGACAAAGATCAGACATATTGCGGAAGCATTATCGCAATATGACAGGTAAAGAAAGATACATTCATTTCCATTCAGGCACGCACATTTACCACTCACTGAAGATAGCAGAGAATGAAACCGAAAGTAAACTTGAACAGAACTACCGTCAGCGCTCTGTACGCACAACTGTGTCACAAGTCACATGCACTACACTCACAAAACGAATAAGGAATTTATTACATATTGACACATTTACATATTATTAAATTAGCACGATAGTATCGTGTATCAGCGATCTCACAGGCTGACGATAGGACGATATGAAAATTGAGCATATCGCCCAACACTACTGGGCATGCTCTCAATCAACTTCTGGGCCAAAGCTTGACTGATAGCAACCCATTCTTTCATAATCACTTCTTGGAGTTTGTCAGAATTAGTGGGTTTTTGTTTGTCCACCCGCCTCTTGAGGATTGACCACAAGTTCTCAATGGGATTAAGATCTGGGGAGTTTCCAGGCCATGGACCCAAAATTTCAACGTTTTGGTCCCCGAGCCACTTAGTTATCACTTTTGCCTTATGGCACGGTGCTCCATCGTGCTGGAAAAAGCACTGTTCTTTACCAAACTGTTGTTGGATTGTTGGAAGAAGTTGCTGTTGGAGGGTGTTTTGGTACCATTCTTTATTCATGGCTGTGTTTTTGGGCAAAATTGTGAGTGAGCCCACTCCCTTGGATGAGAAGCAACCCCACACATGAATGGCACTGGTGGCACTCCGATCCCGCAGCTGAATCCTCTTTAGGAGACGATCCTGGCACTTGCTGGACTTTCTTGGATGCCCTGAAGCCTTCTTAACAAGAATTGAGCCTCTTTCCTTGAAGTTCTTGATGATCCTATAAAATATAAATTGTTGATTTAGGTGCAATCTTAGTAGCCACAATATCCTTGCCTGTGAAGCCATTTTTATGCAACGCAATGATGGCTGCACACGTTTCTTTGCAGGTCACCATGGTTAACAATGGAAGAACAATGATTTCAAGCATCATCCTCCTTTTAACATGTCAAGTCTGCCATTCTAACCCAATCAGCCTGACATAATGATCTCCAGCCTTGTGCTCGTCAACATTCTCACCTGAGTTAACAAGACGATTACTGAAATGATCTCAGCAGGTCCTTCAATGACAGCAATGAAATGCAGTGGAGTTTTTTTTTCGGGATTAAGTTAATTTTCATGGCAAAGAAGGACTATGCAATTCATCTGATCACTCTTCATAACATTCTGGAGTATATGCAAATTGCTATTATAAAAACAGCAACTTTTCCAATTTCCAATATTTATGTAATTCTCAAAACTTTTGGCCACGACTGTACAGTGCATTTTATTTACAGTAAATTTAAACTTTGATAATTTGTTGATACTTCATTTTTTTGAAAATATTCCACTTCTGCAATAATCTGCTGATTGTCTTCTTTAAAAAAAAACTTTAGATCTGTATTCTAAAGTGTTCATGAATTACAACAATTTAAGTTTGGATATTGCACTTTCATGCCTATTTCAAAAAATTGGGGTGACAGTTAAGGGGTTAAAGCAACAGGTCACCCAAAAATGAACTTTGCTAAACATTTACTCCAAGATCAGGACAAATATGGAGAAATTTAGTATTATATCACTTGTTCACCAATGGATCCTATGCAGTGAATAGGTGCCAGCAGAATGAGAGTTCAAACAGCTGATAAAAACATCACAATAAATGTTTTATTAACAAGGTTCGGGAGGAGCACGAACAGATAATCAATCCATTCGGCACAGGTGCAACTCGTTTAACCAATCATTGAATTAGCGCATCATCTATATATTGCCAGCCGTCTTACCTCCATCCAGTGACAGTTTCTTGGCATCCCTCCTCCACCCCTACTCCCCACTTCTAATCTGTTTCTATCCTAATCTAGCAGGGGGAGTTCTCTGGGTCCGGCCTGTATTCCGGGCCCGGAACCCTTCCCCAGGACAACACGCCAAAATATGCTTATTACTCGCTCAAGCAGATTAGATGTAAGGGCGAACTCGTGAATCAACAAGTAATTCAAACAACTCCAGTCCATCATTTTGCATTTTTTTTGGCTTTTAGTATGAATATGCTAGCCTTAAGGTTATCTGTAAGCTAGTGTGCTCCAAAACAATGTCAAAATTCACATTTAAAAGATATAAGCATTAAAACATTCAGTCTCCAAAATCATTGATCCATATTTGGCGGAAGTTAATGACATCATCCTGCACTTCAGCTACTTATCAAGCTTTCTGTCCAATCAAATTCTCTCTAGAATCTGACGTGTCCCGCCCCCTACACTATAAATAGACATTGAAGCTGTGGCTGAAATTGGTCACTTGTTGACAGAATTTGTATTTTCTGTATGGTAAATGGTATGTAAATACGCATTCTGTTGGGGCGAATGAAGTCTGGTTTTGCGTTGCGTCACACACAGCGTGCTCCAATCCAGAGACATAAGAGCACTGAGCAGATCATATGTGCGAGTCGGAGCAGACCACAAAAAGTATCGGACACATTTGAATTCTACACAGAATGCTATTATATATATATATATATATATAGATAATGCGATATGGATGAGATTGCTGCTGTCATATATGTTTTCAAATGTGGCTTTACCAAGCTTAACGGCTCTGGACCAAGCTCTAATATAAATGAAATGCTATTGGCTATTTAAAAAAGGAGGCAGGACTGCTGGATATGTCCCGCAGTCTTCCTGTTTCAGTTGAAATTACGTCAACACATTAGGGCTGTAACAATTCCTCGATTCTATTTGAGTATTCGATGTAAAAAATCCTGATTGCATTTTGCCCGTGACGAGTAATCTTAAAAATACCAGAAGTGACGCATTCCACATATTGAACTCATTTAAATATCATAATAAAACATAATACTATTAAGAATTCACAAACACTATGATTCAGTTAAATATATAAGCATATATATGCGATACAGGTTTAATATATGTGCTTTAATTATTTACATGCGTGTAGGTTATGTACGTGCATCTCAGATCGGCTCCATTCACAGTAAAGGCTGCTACACAAGCTGTTATCATTTACATGTGTGGGGCGTCTTAAACTCCAACTCTGCATGTTGTTGTTAGTTTGGGTTTATAATAACGTTCATCTGGGAACCTAACATATGTTATTTCATCAGATTTGTAAGGTAAATCATTTATAAACCTACGCAAACACAGGAGTATACATCAGTAAGTTTCTCAATATGCTAACTGTTCATCGCAATTTCAAAATAAAAATTTAAACATTTTCGTAAAGAAGTTTAAACATTAAAGATTAACTGGATATTTGAATTAAATGTGTATTAAATGTGTAAATTTCAATTAAATTGTTGAGTCAACATTGGACAAGGATTAAACAAAGATTAAAGTGTAAAAACAATCGTCAGGCCATTGGTGCCATCTGCAGGCATTTTTTTATAATGCGGAATGTACATTAGCTCTACTGTTTATAATACATTATGTGTTTTAACAGTTTTGATCAATAAAACCATATGACTACTTGCTTTGATACTTTATTTGATCTAATTATTATTGCCTCATTGCTATTATATATGCATTTTAAGTCATTTTAAATGCTATTGTTAAATTAGGTCTATTTTATTATTACTTATTATTATTATTTTATTATAAAAAATTATAATTATCCGATTACTCCATTACTAAAATAATTATTAGTGACAGCCCTACAACACGTAGTGGACCTTTAAAAGCTGTGTTTCTTTCCCGATTCAGACAAAATTACTTTTTAACTGAAAAAAGCATTATGGAAATACTCATATTTTAGCCAGAAGCAACTGTTTCAAGTTAAAAACGTCTTACTTATTGATTTGTTTCGAACATGCAGCTTTTTGTGTCACAAAACATTAAGGATTTTTACATCTGGAATCCTACAAACGCAGCGCGAGCCACGGTGAGCAAATCATGAACAAATTGCTCTTATAAACTGATTCTTTCAATGAGGCTTTTGTGAATCTTTTTGACTGATTCGAGCTCCTGTTTTAGTTAGCAGATTGAATCAGATTCACTCACTCAATACATGGTTCAGAGCTATTACTGAGTTAACAACCCACTCCTTTAATGAACAATGATTCATCTTCTGTTTAAGTCAAAGTCCAAGTCAAAATGAACTGTTGCTGTATGCAATAAACTGAAGCACCTCTGAACAATTTATTGAATGATTCTGTACTCTGTACAGAAACAAATAAGTAATTTGGCATCAATGTTCCTTTGTCTGGAGCCCATGTTGCTGTTGAGACCTTTGTATATTTAGTATCTTTTTTAACACAGCACATAGAAGGTACGCTGTTTATAAATACATCAGGTTTTAATGAGCTCTACCTGGGTGGTGCGTTCAGAAGAATATTTGACACTTCTGTCAGCCTAGCTGAAGAATACGGCTGTAGTCAGAGGGATTTTCAGCATGCGCTGTGGAGAGAATAGCAAAATTTATAATTCAAATCCCTTTGGGTCTAAGTGTTCATGACGTGAATGACTGATCTGTTACAAGGTCACACTCACAGAGAGCTGAGATGAATTCATATACAGACAAAATGATCAATGGTCACAGTCATGTCCAAATAGGCATGAATATACTGGGTATTGAGATGCACATGAATGCAACAATTTCTTTCTTATTTTTATGAGTCATGAGTTACTGCAGATTTTTATCACATTCAATAGCACAACTAATACATTATTCATCCCAAGCTTATGATTCAGATGACCTCCTATCTAGATGCCCTTAATATGCTGATCTAAGACCCGCTTTCACTAAGTCGTGACCTTAACCATTACCAATAAACAAAACCTTCAGACGACAATAGGATTTTATTGGTATTCACTTGGTATTAAATTCCCATATAGACTGACTTTAAGTTGACTAATTAATGTGCAGCTTTTTATTAACACACTACCAATGATCAAATCAATCAAATCACAACTTTCCAATTTCCACATCCTAATATAAACCTCAAAACTCAAACTCAAACATAAAACCCTACAACAGATAATGAAGACCACAGCAGGTGCAACAAGCATAGAAATCATGTACAGAAACACATCATGTACAGGGGGGTTTGGTTACCATAAATACTCGTTCATACTGAGAGGGAAAATAAGAAAGAGCCAATTTGGCTATTGCTAGAAAAAAAATCATGCTTTAAAATATGCTTCAAACCTAGAAGGTCTGATTTCACAGACACATCTTTTTTGGTGGGAAAAGAGGTGCACATAAATGCATACTGGACATTTCTCTGCATTTTCTCATAGAAATACACTCTTACATTAGACAAGAGTGAAATGAATTCTGTCTCTATGGACCATGTGAACAGGTAACCCAGATCAATACAGTGTTTTTTTATGACGCTTCATCAATCGGCCATATTGGCGGCACAGAACGTAAACAATGCCGCTGAACCTAACTAAACTAAATATTTTGCTGATTATTGCTGCTGAAAGTGATCAATTATTGTCATGTTTTGGGCTGTACTAATTGGTCGGACTGGGAAAAAACCATTTGGAGTACTAATAGACTAGGGCTGCACGATTAATCGAACGATGTTGTGAGGTGCGTTTAGTCAATGAAGCCGGTACTTTGATTAGTAGTAAATCTCCATCATGTGCGTTCAGCTGGAGCGGCAATTAATACACAGAGACGTAAATCACTGACAAGCTACGCCAAATCGCGTTCAAAATCGCATTCGATTTTGAGCGCGATTTGGCGTAGCTTGTCAGTGATTTACGCCTCTGACGCTCAAGCTGAACGCAGCTGAACGCACATGATGGAGATTTACTACTAATCAAAGTACCGGCTTCATTGACTAAACGCACCTCACAACATCGTTCGATTAATCGTGCAGCCCTACTATAGACTGCCAAAAGTTATAACAAATCAATGAGAGTCAAAAAAAATCAAGAGTGCAAAAAAAGTGCAGTTTGAGGGACAAAAGGCGTTTGTTGTTGGCTAAGGGCAAGAATTTTGACAATATCGTGTTTGTTCTTATCATTTCCGGTCAAGTAGGTGAAATATTAGGCTAATATCTTAATTAATACTCCTTGTACGTATTACCACTTATTAACTTTAGTTTGTCAAAATATTACACCCTTTATGCTTACAAAGTCTTTCTCAATACAGTTTAGCACCTTCTACACGTTTCTTCTGTGGTTTACACAGCATAAATGAGCAGATCAACTACTCAGTAGTGCATTAACCGTGCAATCCATGCTGTTGTTTACATCCGAGTAATCACCAGTAAGGCCAGGTAACTGGGCAAATCGGCACAAACCCTCTATTCTGGCCCTGTGTAAACAAAGCAACTACTTCCCCAGTATTTTATATGCATTACATTTAAATGTATGCATTTGTCAGACACTTCTATTCAAAGCAACTTACACTGCATTAAAGGGTACACATTTACATTTTATCAGTTCTCGCTTTCCCTTGGAATCGAACCCATGACCTTGCCGTTGCTGGCACCTTGCTCTATTATACCATTTTGATGTTATCTCTTCAGAAACATTGAGGACGCCTAATGTAAAATAAATGAAAAAGCGTTTTTTATCCCTTATCAGCTCAATACTCATACTTTCTACCATTTTTTATGACTTGACTGACACCAAACGCACGTTTATGTCATAAATAAAGCGGACTCACCTAAACATACCAACAGCACTGCTCTCGAATGCACCTGCAGGGAGACACTTTTGCTGCAGAATGCGATTGTCACTCTCTTTTAAAACCTGAACGGTTTATTAAATTAATTTAACACTATAAACAGGAATAACAACCGTACTGTGCAACGGTGTCAACGGAGCCCGTGAGACCCACTACACTACATCAATCAATCAACACTGAATAAATTTAATACCAGAACAAAATACTAAAACAAACCGTAAAAACACAGCAAAAGATTAATAATAAACCCAAACTAGTGACTCACCCTGCTTGGAGTTTCCTCACAACAGATAAAGTGAATGTACGCCATTTCATAAAGTTTAATCTCATTTATTCCTTGTCAGGATTGTCTTTCAAACACCGTCTGATTACTTTAGCTTACCTCAGGCAAAACAACTTCCGGTATGCGCACGTCAATACAACTCGTTATTTAACCCCACTTTTGTTTGTGTTCTGTTTGATGTTAAGTATATTGGTATATTTGTTTTTAAAAGAGAAATTAAAAAAAAAGGTCGTTATTTAAAGGCACACGTTTAAATTTTTGAGAAGAGACTGCTTCACCAAAGAGTAATTTGGCTTTTTTGAGGTAATATTAAAAGACGAACTATGTTGAGTTATTGTCTACATAAATATCGCGATTATAAATACCATGACATTCTGTTGTTGTTGTTTTTTTATATATACTTTGGCCATTTTTAATGTCTTTTTTGAATGAAATAATTTTATTGTTTCAGTCCTACGACTTTAATATTTAAAAATATAAATGATTAGGCTACACGTGTAAACCTGTGATGTAAATAGAGGGTTTGCACAGTTTGCAAGTTTGGAATGTGTGGAAGCAATATTTTGACAAACTAAAGTTGATAGGTGGTTAAAATATTAGTCTAATATTTAAACTGCTTAACCGGAAATTATAAAGAACAAACATAAATGTTATCAAGATTCTTGCCCTGGAAAAACTGGTTCAGTTTGACCAACCACAAATGTCTTGTTTCCTCAGTTTTTGGCAGTATTCCAAATGTTTTTCCCAGTCTGACTGATTAGTAGAGCCCAAAACATGACAATAATTGACCATTTTCAGCAGCAATAATCAGTAAAATATTCAAGTTTTGTTCGGTTCAGTGGCATTATTTTTTTATTATTTACATTCAATGCTGCAAATATAGCCGATTGATAACGCGTCATGAAAACATTCTACAAAAATTAAATAATCAAAAACTATTTAAACATTTACGATATCAAATAAAGACTGTCCCATTGCTATGGCATCATTCCCGCCATAACAAACAGCTTTATCTAATAAAGTTGTTCAGTGTACAATACATGTTTAATTAGGATACAACAGTGTCAATGAGCTTGAGATGAAATACGAAATGTGATGTGTGGGGGGAAAAAAACAAAGTATCTTTTCTGCATAATTTATAAAAAATAAAAAAAAAACGCTGTAGTCAAATTATGCAAAATGCGTGAAGAGATTATGTAATTGTGTCTACGCAGGATATGGAATTAGACTTAGCAAGGAGGTGGTCATTTTATTTATTTAAGTGTAAAAGTTTAAGTGTAAAATGTCATTTCCACCACTAATTGCTAATAAACAATACATAATCTGAGGAAATATTCATGGCTTTTAGAAAAACATGACAAAATCTCCTCTGATGCATGCATCTACACACATTTAGTCATTGTTAGAAGGCAAATTAAATAAACTACTGTGAAAAGTTCATTTGCATGTCAGTTATCAAAGTACCAGTGTTTTTACTTACATCCTTAGGCTATTCCCACTTAAAGGAGTAGGTCACTTTCAGAACAAAAATGTACAGCTAATGTACTCACCCCCTTGTCATCCAAGATGGTCACGTCTTTCTTTCTTCAGTCGTAAAGAAATGATGTTTTTAGAGGAAAACATTTCAGGACTTCTCTCCATATAATGGACGTCTATGGTGCCCCCGAGTTTGAACTTCCAAAATGCAGTTTAAATGCTGCTTCAAAGAGTGTAAGAGTTTAACAGAGTTATGTAACTACAGAGTTTATGTTGGAAAATAAATGCTAATGTTATATTTGAACATTCAATGTTATTCAATAGTATCCATTCTGTGTTGTTGGATATTGTTGTGAGGACTTTTATTTTGACGGGGGAAGTTGGGAGAGAGGAAAAATAAAGGAGAGATGGCGTTAAGAAGAGCTCGTCCGTGTCTGAGGGTTTTACTTTATTAATCTTCTAGTTTACGCAGAATTAAAGCCCCGAAATCACCCACAAAGTATTACAAGAGCTCTAAATAATCCCAGTCTTATCTAGCGAAATGGTTGAAAGGGTCTTATCTAGCGAAAGGGTCTTATCTAGTGAAACGGTCGGTTATTTTCTAAAAACATTTACAATTTATATACTTTTTAATCTCTACACAGAGTACACACACAGAGCATTTAAGGTCAAACAGTATATACATTTTTTTTAGAAAATGACCGATCTTTTTGCTAATTAAGACCCTTCATTCATTGGCTGTGATTGTTTAGAGCCCTTTAAAGCTGAGTTTTGGAAGTTCAAACTTGGGGGCACCATTGAAGTCCATTATATGGAGAGAAATCCTGAAATGTTTTCCTCAAAAAGCAATTTACTTATGACTGAAGAAAAAAAAGACATGAACATCTTGGATGACAAGTGGGTGAGTACATGTAAATGTTTGTTCTGAAAGTTAACTACTCCTTTAACAGACTGTATCCAGTTCTTGACTAACCTTGTGTTTCTAGTCCCTCTCTGTGTTTGTAGTAGTCTATTCATAGACTGGCAAACAAGTTGTTTCTGGGTTAATTTTCCATAGGCACTCATATATGACTGAAGTGAACAGCTTTGGATAAGACCAAATGAAGCTAACAGAGCATTACTGGTCCATTTCCCTTGTAAATATTAATAAAGCATGTTTCTGTATCTTCCTCAGTCGGTGCTGACGGCAGCACAGTGTGCACTGCAGACTTTTACAAACTTTTATTGCCCTCGAAGAGCATACTGCTTTGAATTCTGACAACTTATTGCACTTAAAACAAATATCTACTGAGGTCTGTACTAACTTTGAATTAATATCCAGTGAGGCTTGAACTTCACACCTCCTATTAGATGTAAACTGGGTCTAAAGCAAGGGTTCGGTCAGCACAGCGTGATGCACAGGTCTAGAGAGAGCACCTGGTTGTGTAACACCCCAGTGCCGCTCCACAGGGGCCATGCATTATGCAGCGATTGCATTTCCATGCTGCTTCCTCCTGCGCAGCAGTAAAAATAGAAACGCAGACCTCGGCTTCGTTGTTTACGACTGCGCCGTCCTCCTTCGCTCCTGAGCACAGGCGGTTATTACTCAAACACCCATACACTCACACGCCACCTTACCAGAGATATTAAGATCAGAAGAGGTCAGGCTGCTCAAGGAAACATCATCCTGAGATGTCAAAGATCCCAAGCCAATGAGCGTTTTATGGCTTACTTATTAATAAAAACACTTTTGTCTTCATATTCCCACTCTGAATGGTTCCCAAGGTGTTGAGAAACGGGGGTAAAGAAAAATCCATAAACTGCATAAAGCTATGACCTCACACTTCACTGATGCTTCATTCAGTGCTTGATACATTTTGCTATACAGATTTTGTCTGGTAACTTGGTATGGATTTACATATTACATATTCAGATTGATGTTTCTGTGGGGGCTGTGAGTGTAACTTTGCTTGCACTACCAAGTTTGTGTTTTTTAAACAACAGAAAAGGCCAATGAAATTTCCTCCGGGTATACAAAATCTCTATCTACTCTGTTTACTGTTGTCACCATTGCAGTTCTAGTGCCTATTATAAGGAACAGCACAATATAAAAAGCGAGTGCAACTTCACTGACAGCTACACTGAGGCAGCCTTTGAGCCCACGCATCAATAAAAACTGTGGCTCTTACTTTCTCCAAGTCTACCGATATCAACACTGCAGACACAAACAAGAGAGAGAAAAAGACATGACTGAGAACTGGGGTACATACCCACTGAAAAATAGTAAAAGTCCATCGCTTATTGAGAGAAACAAACTTTTCTGTGTTTAAAATAATAGAACGAAGAGACTTACAAAGTAAAAACCATTAGATCTTTTTTATTTCCATTTTTTATTGATTCTCCCGTGTGTGCATGAAAAAAGTTGAATTTCTAAAATTAATTTGTGTGTTCAGAGCAGGGTCAGAAATTAAAGTACAGCTTAAAAACAGTAATGAATTCTTCAGATTTTATTTGTAACATGTATAGTCTTTATATTATATGTTATATTCTACCACTAACTTTGGCCTAGATCTTAGTAACCATCCATAGTCCATCCATAGTGACAATTTTGGCAGTCTTCTTTAGGTTCATGTATTAATACATGCATATGCATTAATATGTTGAGTTCATGTTGATTTAAAGGGATAGTTTACTAAAAAAATGAAAATTACGATTTACTCACCCTAAAGCCATCCTAGGCATATATGACTTTCTTCTTTCAGACGAATACAATCAGAGTTATATTAAAAAATAATGTCCTGGCTTTTCCAAGCTTTATATTGGCAGTGAATGGGTGTTGAGATTTTATAGTCCAATAAAGTGCATCCATCCATCATAAAAAGTACTCCACACGGCTCTAGGGGTTAATAATGCTTTCTGAAGCGAATCGATGTGTTTTGTAAGAAAAATACCCATATTTAAAACTTCATAAACCATAATCTATAGCTTCCGCTAACTCCACGAACGTGTGTAGGACAGATAGTGGAAGTTAGAGAATATGGTTTCAAAATTTTTAAATATGGATATTTTTCTTACACAAATGTATCAATTCACTTCAGAAGGAATATATTAACCCCCAGAGCCATGTGGAGTACTTTTTTTTATAATGGATTGATGCATTTTATTGGACTATAAAAATCTCAACACCCATTGACTGCTATTATAAAGCTTATAATTCCAATTGTATTCATCTGAAAGAAGAAAGTCATATGCACCTAGGATGGCTTAGGGATGAGTAAATCATGGGGCAATTTTCATTTTTGGGTGAACTATCCCTTTAATTTCACGCAGCTGTGACATGTGACTCTCCAACAGTTTTTAGAAAACAATTTTTATTAAGAACCTTTTGTGCAATGGAATCATTCTGTGGATGTTAAAGTTTTTTTAATGGAACCACAGATTCTAATAAAGAACCTTTGTTTTTAAAGGTGTATAAAAAACCCCTGAAAGGAAAATATCGCCCCTTAACTTGAAGTTAATTTCTCAGAGCTCAGAGCTGTCATTACCTTCCACAAGTCTGTGTTAAATTGCCATACAGTGTGGGTTGCTACTCAACTGGGAGAGCTCAGTCTTGTTTCCTCGAATTGTTTGGGTTGCATAATTAGTTGGATATAAATCAGTGAATAAAACCCAATCTGCAATTCCAACGACAGGCTATTAACTGCTAAACACATTAGCCTGTTTTCTGATTCTTTTTGAATGACTACACTGAAGAGAATTTTCTATAAGATGCAAATAGGATGATCACAGATTTAATTTGTTAACTTTTCATTAATACAACTTTTACGAATCACAGACCGAGCAGCAGTGTTTGAAGCCCAGTACGTCTCACATCACAAATGTAGCACAACCAGCCACCGGCTCCTCTGCTTCCTCTGGCGACGTTTGATGAATTTTCATTTGGTGATGTGCAGGGTTTGCAGTATTGAAAAGCCTTTAATGTATCCAGCATTGTTTTCATTCTCGCTCTTTCTTTTTTCATTTGTTACCTTTTTTTTTTTTTTTTTTTACCTTGAGCACCCTCACTGCACCATCAATGGAACAGTTCCCCAAACTCAAGCACACTAAGTCCTGCTTATCCTAATGGGTCCTCTTAGGCTGAGAGGAGATACAACCGTGCCAGACTCAGACAAGAGACTGAGCGAGAGTGTGCGTTCACTCGAGGGATGATGCGCAGCAGGAGCTCAAAGGAGAGGAGAAGGTGGAGGAGGGAGGAGGGGTGAAGAGGAGGAGGAGGAGGGGAAGAGAGTCTCTATGGCCAACTCTGAATGTAGTTCTTTTTCAAGGTCAACCTCATACACATTGGAACGGTTCTACAAAAACAGAATAAAAGCAGGCTACATGCAACGTGCACTTTCATTGGAAAGTGAGAATAGCTTCACAAAAAATGCTTGCTTCGAGATTTATGTTTTCAATAACAGTTGCCAATGCCTCTGTATAGTAGGGGCTGAGCGGCGTGCGCGACGTGGGCAATTTGAACGTGCCGGCGTTGTGATAACGGAGCAAATTCTTTTATTGATTTTGCTGTATATCACAAGAGTTTCCCCTTATCATCACTCTATAGGTCTACTGTCAGCCCACGCAGCCTCGTAAAGATAATTTCCCATATTGCACAGATTTGTCACTTTTTCCCTAAAGACATCCACCAAGCACAAATTCATGGTTGTTCATTAACAAGACGGTCAATTCCCCAAACAATGTGCTTCATGTCACAATAAAAAGCAGGTTTTATGGCTTGTAGCAGTAAAGCGCTATTAAACAGATAAAGCACACCAAACGGGCATCTGGAGGATTATAAAAAGGGTTGCCACACGAATAAACTCACACACCCCAAACCCATAGCCATCCAGAGAGAGGGGTTATTGAGTGCATGCTGGAAAAAAATGCGTAAATGCTGCCCCCTTCAGGAAAACGTCGGAGCGGCCGCAACACTGTGTAGGTTAAGGAGAAAATGGTGAGTTTTCTCTCAAAAGAGGTTTACTCCTGCCCCCATGTGTTAAGTGTGCGGCTTTACGTAACCTCTGAAAATAGAAACATTTCGCATAAGAGAAATTCTGAGAAATGTAATCGTTTCCAGGGTTAAATAAATCAATAAAATAGAAATATATTAATATTAACAAATTGATGTACCTAATACACATACTGTATACAGCTGAAATATTATATTACAGCATTCTCTATCAAATTTATTCATTTTAATTAATACTAATAATACAATTTGAAATGCTGATCTTCTCAAGTCTTCCAAGTACATTGACAAACATGACCCTGGACCACAAAACCAGTCTTAAGTAGGGTATATTTGTAGCAAAAGACAAAAATACATTATGGGTCAAAATGATAAATGGCAAAAATCATTAGGATATTACGTAAAGATCATGTTCCATAAAGATATTTTGTAAATTTCCTACTGTAAAAGCATTTTTTTAAATGTTTTGATATATTTAAAGGCATTTTCTCAATATTTAGATTTTTTTGCACCCTCAGATTCCAGATTTTCAAATAGTTGTATCTCAGCCAAATATTCTCCTAACAAACCATACATCAGTGGAAAGCTTATTTGTTCAGCTTTCAGATGATGTATAAATCTCAATTCCAAAAAATTGACCCTTATAACTGGTTTTGTGGTCCAGGGTCACATGGAGACAAAGAAACAGCTTACAGAGAGAGCTTGTGCTGTGGTGAAGCAATAACAGTTTATCTCCTAATACTAGTAAAACCCAAGCAGTAATTTTAGATTTCAGTAGGTGTCCAGTGCCCACTATTCCTCCTTATGTTTAATAGGGCCCAGTACGGAGACTCAAAAGAGACAGCATGAGCACTACAAAACTTGTGTGGAAAGAATCCAGACTAGCAACATCACGGGTTCATTTTATTGGGCAGATGCTCTGCTGTGGGCAAAAAAGCTAAAAGACTTTTTTCATGCAGCTTGTCATAGTTTGTGTATACTCTGTGTGTTGTGTATATGTAACCCTGGACAACAAAACCAAATACCATGGGTATATTTTTAGCAATAGACAAAAATACATTGGATATTAAGTAAAGTTCATGTTCCATTAATATATTTTGTGAATTTTCTGCTGTAAATATAATCAAAAAAGTATTTTTTGAATAGTAATATGCATTGCTAAGAAATTCATTTGGACAACATTTTCTGAATATTTTTATTTTATTTTTAAATCTCGGCAAAATATTGTTCTATTCTTACGAACCATACATCAATGGAAAGCTTATGTATTCAGAAATTCAGATGTATAAATCTCAATTTAAAAGAAAAAAGAAAAAAAAGACCCTTATGTCTGGTTTTGTGGCCCAGGGTCACATATAGAGTTTGTCTATATTGTATACCAAGGATATTGTATATTGTCTGTAGTGTGTATATGAGCACCTGCAGTGTTAGAAATTAACTTTTTTATTAAAGGCCAATATTTGCCCCCAAGGATTGATTTTCCAGGGGATTATTTTTAGCTTCATGAGAGCATGTATTTTTCCAACCTCATAAAAACACTGAGTCGTCCATTTAGGTCAAAATGCAATCTACTTAATTGAATTAACATCACATGCAAACAATATCATGACACAATAAACACTCTGATAAAGCATTTTAATGTAATGAACTTGTATACAGTATTATAAAGTTCCCTTAACAGAATTAAATTTGAATGTAATTTCTGTTTTGGGGATTGGAGGATTTATTTCATGTTGAGTTTTTCTTTATATGATTAGGATTCTTCTTCTTATTATTATTATTATTATTATTATTAATAATAAAAACATGTTCTGCACTGTGGCTCCGGAGGTCATTGTATTTCCTCTATTAAAGGGAAACAACAATAACCTTGTTCTGACGTTGATTCAATTTTAGGATATTCTATGAATACACATACTGTCATTTAATAGGAATTATAATAAAAGCAATTTAACAAAATTGTCAATCATGTTATTCCTCTCCCTTTTCTACAATGACAGTGTGTTTGCCAACCCTCAGCATATTCATTTGGAAAAGCCAAAGTCGACCACGGTGCTAATAATAGGGGTGATTTGTCTTTTCTGTCTTGATAATTTATGTTGAATTAATTATTAATTGATGAACATGACGTTTTGCAATATTTTGTGTATGATAGATTACAGAAAGCCTACTCTGTTAAAGCTTTCTGATGAAATATGCTGGTTTAAGCTATTATTTGCACCAGAGATAAAATGGCTTGGTGGTTCTAACTGATCCAAGCCTGGTCAAGCTGTCTTTTGGCTGGTTTAAAAAAAAAATAGAGACCATCACAGAATTTGTAATGGTTTTACTGGTTATATTGAGAATTGTAGCCTACTTTTAATGGAAACTGTAATGGTGCCTGTACTGGTAATAGTCACCTTCTCTTGGTGGCTTGTTAAAACCGCTAAATCAAACATGTCCAAAAAAGGAATGGTTAATGTTTGTAGTAGGTAGGCTATTTGTAATGATTTGTAGTGGAAAGCATTAGCATTTCTGTGAGGGTTTCTATTGTTTGTTTGTTTTTCAGCATGGAAGTAATTCAGGGTACTTTTCCGTCAGGCAATACAAGTTTACTAGCCAGGCTGTAAAACTAGTGTTTATATTTTGATATGTACCTGGTATTTATCTATGCTAAACAATGTTCCGTTTCAAAAGTCGTGTTCAAGTAAGTCGTATTCGCACTATTTCGTTAAACTTCGGCCGCGCTTCGTCTGTATCCGTCACCACTCGGCTTTTCCCGCCAAGCTCTCGGCATCACTCGCTCAGTGCAGTGGGGTTGATGATCGGATTTTCGTCTCGTTCTCTGTGTTGTTGTTCTCGGTGACGCGACGGAGGTGTAGCCTGACGCGGTCTCTTACGTGTCGGCCTGAATAAAAGTGGAGCTCCGAGGGCTCGAGAGTGACGGAGGGAGTCTGTATCGGTAAGAGGAGACAAGTGTCCGGAGGGAAAGGGCTCGTCCCGAATGGCTTTAGAGTGTGGTTTGGGTTCGGCCCGTTGGAAACAAAGAGATCATGGCGGCTGTAGTTGTTGCATGCAGAGGGAGGGGAGGCAAACGGGAGAGCAACACAAACCCAGGGTGGGAAATCTTGATGCATGGCTGATCATTTAAAATGCAAGGAAATATGGATGCACAACATCTCTGGGTTTCTCAATGCATCTGTGCAGATCATATATGCGGGGTTTCCCCTTTCTTGTTAGCTTCTTTCACACACTGGCTAGACAAAATGTGTGCTGCTGGGTGGATTCAGGGTGTAATACTCTTATATCATTCAGGAATAATTTAATCTTCTCTGATGTCCTTGTTGCATTGTGCGATTTATTGAACGCTCCCTGATTATATTGCAATCCTTTAGGATTTGGTTATTTTGCACCGTTTCATTATATGCTTTTCAGTAAACTGTGATTACACATCCTCAAGCAAATATAATATAGGAATATAAATATAATATAGATAACCTTTTACCTTCTGTACATTGTACATGATTAAATGCAGTATTCTATTGCATATTTGGATATTTAATTGCATAAACCTATTCAAATACAAGTCAACTTGATTATGTTTTTAAGGCACTACTTCTAATCTGTCCACAGTGCCAAAAAAAATCAAGCATGTTTTTTTTTTTTTTTTTTTGTAAAATCTCTAGGCTATCTTTTAGATCAATGTTTATAGTTTTAGATGTAAAGATCTATAAATGCACAACAGCTACATGTTTCCTAGAATAATCTGTCTGGTAGAAAATAGGATTTGAAAAGTAGAGGGAGAACTATGCATGACCAATCAAACCACAGATAGACTCTGAGCGTCATGAGATCACATTACTGTCAGTTCACGCTTTCTGCCATGCTGGAGCTTGCTCTCTCCCTTTCTTATATTTTTTCTTTTTCAAAGTGCTTTGTTGCTCACATTGTTTCAGACACAAAAATAGCCACTAATGGTAATAAAACGTTGTGTTATTTGTAATATATTTTTTAATATGTTTTATCACTATATATTAATATTGCATTCATAATATATTGTCACATTATCTCTTTAAAGCCTTTTGGCAATTTTTTCTTGACAAGTTTTTAATTATTTTTGGTTTTGTAAATTTTTTTTGTAAGTTTTTTTGTCTGTTATTTGCTAGTAGGTAGGGCTGGGCAATTAATCGAAAAGTAATCGAAATCGACATTCAGAACCTATAATCGATTAAATTTTTCCAGGTCAATTATTTTGATTACTTTCCCTTTAAAACACTACCGCGTGTGGAGTCACGTGACCCCGCTCCGTTCCGTTCCGTTCTTCCGCAGACATCTCGATGGAGAGCTTAAACAGTATTTATTCAGTAAAAAAGTATTTACAGGATATACAAGAGTATTTTTATTTAGAAGAGATACTGCTTATTTTCTACTTTTAATATGAAAAATATTAAAAATAATTTATTTTGTTTCCAAAAGTGCAAGTTATTTATTTTCACTTATTTAAGAAAAATGTGACTTTTCGTTTTAAGCAATGTGTGCTTTAATTTCAGTTGTTCAACACTGATGTTCAATAAATAATCATAGATAGTGTGTGTTTCCTTCAATTATTTTAAAATCAAGTAATGCACCCTTCATTCAAAAATTTCTCACTTGTAATATGTGAGCATATTTAGCTACTGTACAAAACTTGTCAGTGAACTATGAGGGCAAAAAAAAAAAAATTATATAAATATAATTGTATTAATAATTAAAATAATCGTTCATTAATTGTAATCGAGTTAAAATGTTCAGTTAATCGAGATTTTGATTTTAGGCCAAATCGCCCAGCCCTACTAGTAGGAATTGCATCTAAGATTGCTGAAGCAAGTCACAGGTTCATTTATGAACCTATAGCCTCGCTAGATGTATATGGAGTAAATTAATCCAACTCTTCCTCTCAAGAGGAAGAGGCCATACACTCCAAAATCTACAAATGCTGAACAGTCAAGGGAAGCCAGTACTGCATTCACAGCATATTGTGATACACTTTCAATTAAAAAAAAAAAAATGCTATATGATGACACCTTTATTGCAGTACTTAATTTTTATCACTGGCTAGTGCACTAGTAACTTTACACTCTAATATTAGATGTTATTGTGGACCAATGCAGAAATAAAGCTTTTCAGAGCACCTTGGGGTTACACACTGGGACTTTATTTAATGAGAACCTACAAACTCTTTAAATTCACACTGGGATTTTGATTAATTTTTAGTGTGGACTGCTTCTCTTAGTGTGGCGTATGTTTCTAGAAAGACCGGCCAGTATTCTGTACTAAAGCATCAAAGGTCAGAGTTCATTGTATCCTGATCTTTAATGTAGCGACTTTAAATGAAGACAAGACATGTTTTATGCAATTTCTTCCTTGGATAAGAATGGTTTCTGGGAAGAAAGATTATCAATGGACATGCAGTGTTGCAGTTTCAGTTTTTAGACCAAACGGCCGTTGTATTGATTCATAACTGCGCTTGTCTTGAGTGCAGGAAATTTGCACCCTTATTTCCGACATAATGTCAAATGATTAAATTAAAACTCGATATAGAGTTGCAGCACAGGAACAATTTAGCCACACTTAACTAATGTGTGGCTATATTTGTACATTCTAAAATTAGCTTCCCTTTCCAAGAAAGTCTAGAGCTTCATTTTCATTTGCTTGTCTTATAAAACGGAACTGGACTAAACGTTTTAGTGGATATTAAACTTTGTTTGGGTTGGGTTTTTATATCTTGATCTTGTTACAATATTATACCAGCTAAACTGTATTAATAATACCACTAGCTTGGATTCAGTGGTGGTACTTATGTCAAACTTAATGCACATTTATTTATAGAAGTCAAAGTGACAAGGAAGAAATGGACTAATGTCTAATTTATTATTTATTGGGGAATCAACCTGCTAATCACTTAGATTTGCTTCTGTATAAAGCTGGAATAGATTTAAGTATTTTTACATTGCAACAGTTACACACCTGTCATTTACTTACCCTCAAGTTGTTCCAAACCTGTATGAATGTCTTTTTTCTGATATTTGTTACTAATTACTGATAAGATATTTTGTGTAACCAAACAGTTGATGGTCCCCATTGACTTGCATAGTATTTTTTTCACCATCAACCATTAGTTACCCATATTCTACCCCTCTTTACGGTGGCCGACAGAGGCCAACGTGCTGCAAACAAGAAAACACATGCAAACAGAAAAAACAACAACAAATTAAGAAAACATCTTCATCAGTTTGACAACACAGGCGCTGCAAATCCTCGCAACGCAAACGCAAATACGGAAACGCGCTGCAAATTCTCACAACACAACCAAACTCAGAAACGCACTGCGAACACAAGAGGGCGCTGCAAACTAACAAACGCGCTGCATATAGCTCGGTCCACAACGGAAATGTTTCAGGGGGACCTCAAAAAGTGACGAATCTATCTGGGACCTGATTATTTGTTCAGTGGCTGTTGGTCAGAGCAGAGGTGTTATCGGTGAACTATCACCTTTTAGTGATAGTATAGTATCATTTAAAGGTAATAGTGATATAAATAATCAGGTAATATAGTGATATAAATAATCAGGTCCCAGATGAGTTCGTCACTTTTTGAGGTCCCCCTGAAACATTTCCGTTGTGGACCGAGCTATATGCAGCGCGTTTCTGAGTTTGGTTGTGTTGTGAGAATTTGCAGCGCGTTTCCGTATTTGTGTTTGCGTTGCGAGGATTTGCAGCGCCTGTGTTGAAGATGTTTTCTTAATTTGTTGTCATTTTTTCTGTTTGCATGTGTTTTCTTGTTTGCAGCGCGTTGGCCTCTGTCGGCCACCGTACCTCTTTTATGTTCAAGAAAGAGACTTAAACAGGTTTGGAACAGCCTTAGGCTTTAGTAAATGATGACAGAATTTTCATTTTGGTGAACTGTTCCTTTAATTGATGTGACTTTTGCCAAATACTGTATACCAACAATAGTGTTTGGCAAAAAAAATTTTCTTAGTATTTACGTAGTACTATGGAGGATGATTTCAAAGTACAAATGTCAAAGTTACAGCCTAGTAAACTGACTTTTCTGTGTTTGATCAGATTTTTGCTGTAGCAGAGTGAAGACTCACCAGGGTCAGTGGACGTGAACATTTTGTCTGGGTTTCCCTCCTATAGGTATGTACACTTCATCAAAGGTTTGAGGTCGAGACTGTGAAAGTAGTGTTGATAAACAGGAATTAACTCCAGAAATATTAATCGTTTATGTAATTCAAATCGTAGTGAAATCAAATTTCTTATTTGTGGCCCTGGACCACAAAACTAGTCTTAAGTAGCACAGGTATATTTGTAGCAATAGACAAAATACATGTTATGGGTCAAAATTTTCATTATCGCATTAAAATTATTATCATATTGTCATTATTTTACATGTATGTGTTACACCATTTTAAAATATATGTCTCTCCAATCTTTCCTTTCCAGAGAATTTTGCTTACATGAATCAATCGCAGCAATTAACAAAAATCAGTTCTCAATAAATCAAGTTTTTTTCCTTGGTTGAGAAGCTATTTTACTTGCATATGTACGTCACAATAGGTAATAAAAGTTTGTTGTAATTTCTGTTGTAATTGCTCATGCTGACTTTAAGATCATATAATGAAGTGTCTTTTATGATGTTAAAGTGATAACTCACCCAAAAATGACAAATTTGTCATCATTTACTCACCCCCATATTATTCGAAACCTCTATAAGTTTGTTTCTTCTGATGAACACAAAAGAAGATATTTTGAAGAATGTGGGTAACCAAACAGTTACAGGCAGGTATTGACTTTTATAGTAGGAGAAAAAACACTATACACTGACAGTAAAGTCAGTGGCTACCAGCAACTGCTTGGTTTCTAACATTTTGTGTGTGTTTAGCAGAAGAAAGAAACTCACACAGGTTTAGACCGAGTAAGTGATGACTTTTTTTATATGATGATGATTAAAAAATATTTAATATGCAACATTGTCAGCACTTGCTTGTTATAATATTGATGGTTTTTGTCTGTTTTTGTTTCTTTGTACCTGTGGCAAAAATGTAAACTCAAGATATATAAAATTGGCGCTTTTCCACTACACAGTACCAGCTCGGCTCGGCTCGACTCGACTCAGCTCTGTTTGGTTTTCCACTGTGTAAAAGTTGTACCTGTACCTCTACAATAGTACCTGGTTGTCATAGCGACGCTGCAAGAAACTGCCGTGATGTAATCTTCTACGCGACACACACCCGCTGTCTGCACCTCCTCGTTTGACCACGGCGTATTCTTCCGAGTTGCCATAATATGTAATGGATTGGATATGACACGCAATCTCTGGCCAAACTTTTTAAAAATGGCGGGGTTATTCTGGATACTATTGCTGGCGCGTGCAATGATGACGCAGTGAATAGTGACGATTCTCTCTGACCAATCAGCAGTCTGCTGTGTTTTCACGTCACATTTTAGTATCGCCTCAGCTCGCTTGGAACCTCGCCGGAGGTGGTACAAAAAAAGTACCTGGAAGCCGGTACAGGTACAACTTTTACACAGTGGAAAACCAAACAGAGCCGAGCCGAGGCGAGCTGGTACTGTGTAGTGGAAAAGCGCCAAATATTTACCATTCTGTTTCTTACCAGCTAACTCAATGACCATGGAGTCGGGAGCCGATGCCCAGCAGGGTGCAGACACTGCGGTCTCTGAAAGTGAGAGCCAACAGATCACACAGGCCCAAATTGCCACTCTTGCACAGGTAGGAATACAATCAGTTGTTTACTGCTTGTTGTCAAATGAATGAAAAGCTAAAACAGTCAATCAAGAGTCTGACATTAGATACAGAATGATTGCGTTTTAATATGTGTGTGATGTTGGATAGGTAACGATGGCTGCCGGACACGGTAGTGCCACAGCGCCCACAGTCACCCTGGTGCAGCTGCCCAATGGTCAAACGGTGCAGGTGCATGGAGTGATTCAGGCTGCTCAACCTTCAGTCATTCAGTCGCCACAAGTGCAAACTGTCCAGGTAAGAAAACTTAAAGTAGTAGTTCACTTCCAGAATACAAATTTCTTGATAATTTACTCACCTCCATACCATCCAAGATATTCATGTCTTTCTTTCTTCAGTCGAAAAGAAATAGGAAAGAAGGTTTTTGAGGAAAACACTCATTTATCAACAGTGCGTACACACAGATGTGTGCACAATGAGTGCGTAAGAACAGTTTTGAGATCTACCAACTTGTACTTATACATAGAAATGTATGTAAATAAGGGCAAAATATAAAGTCGTTTTTATGCAATGTCGATAAATGAGGCCCCATGATTTTTCTCCATATAGTGGACTTCAATGGGGATCAACTAGTTAAAGGTCCAAATTGCAGTTTCAGTGCAGCTTCGAAGGGCTCTACACAATCCCAGCTGAGGAATAAGTGTCTTGTCTTATTTAAAAAAAAAATAAAAAATGTATATACTTTTTAATCACAAATACACGTCTTGATCTGTGATGCGCATGCAGGTCTTCACCCATTACATAATTGCGTTGGAAAGGTCACGCATGGTTAGTACTTCAAAAATATAGGGTAGGATGAAAAACTCTTTTTTTTTTTTTTTTTTTGTAAAGGTTGTTTTACCTTCTTCGCTTTGTAAACACTGGGTCAGCATTTCCACCTATGTTATGCATGCATAATTACGTAATGCATGAATTCAAGATAGGGCAAGATGAGCATTTGTGGTTAAAAGGGACATAAATTTTAAAGTTTTTTTTTTAGAAAATGACAGATCATTTTGTTAGATAAGACCCTTATTCCCTGGCTGGGATTGAAGTTGCACTGAAACTGCAATTTGGACCTTCAACTTGGGCCAACCCACCATTAAAATCCACTATATGGTGTAAAATACTGGAATGGTTTCCTCAAAAACCTTAACTTTTCGACTGAAGAAAGAAAGCAAGACATGAACATCTTGGATGAAATGGTGAGGAGTAAGGAGTCAGGAAATTTTTATTCTGGAAGTTAACTGATTCTTTAACATTTCCAACATCTCTACATTTTTATGCATTTCATCATTGATGCATTCCATTCAGCTCACATGGTTCTCTTAACAAGCAGTTATGTGAAATCGGTGCCATATAGTCAGATCTAAATATGACAGAATTGTCTGTTGACCAGATTTCCACAGTAGCGGAGAGCGAGGACTCGCAAGAGTCAGTGGACAGCGTGACGGACTCTCAAAAACGAAGAGAGATCCTTTCTAGACGCCCCTCATATAGGTATGTATACGTTCTTCATTGGTTTTGTGTCAGGTAAGCACATTTTTTATAAGGAAGGTCAGCAGCTGTCTGTGATCTACAGGAAAATCCTGAATGACCTCTCATCAGACGCTCCAGGAGTTCCGAGAATCGAAGAGGAGAAATCCGAGGAGGACACTGCGCCTGCAATCACTACAGTGACCGTGCCAACCCCAATATATCAGACCAGCAGCGGCCAGTACAGTAAGTCTATGCCTGAAGTTTTGAGATATTTTGGGGTTCAAACCTACACCTCCCACTGCTCAACATTTCTGGAGCACTAATAACTCCCAACATATTTGGCTCTTAAACATACAGTTCCATGTGCACAGCTTCTCACCAAATCAATGAAAAAAACTCTTGATTGCCTTTTCTCCTTCAGTCGCCATTACACAAGGTGGAGCTATACAGCTTGCGAATAACGGCACAGATGGAGTGCAAGGTTTGCAGACTCTCACCATGACCAATGCAGCAGCAGCCCAGCCGGGGACCACCATCCTGCAGTACGCCCAGACCAGTGACGGTCAACAGATACTGGTGCCCAGCAATCAAGTGGTGGTACAAGGTGAGTGGGACTATTTTCTTCAGATTTTTTCCCCCTGAAGATACAATCCAATTTTAGGGTTACAAATTGCTTAAGTAAGTAAATAATATCAATTTTGGTATTGTTCTTAACTTTTTGCCGTACTAAGTTACTCTGGGTTATTCCCAAAAGTTAAAGGTATCCATCAGTATTCTATGCTTTAAGTCAAAACTTTTGATTCATTGTTTGTTGGTTATTTTTTGTCTGCCCTAAAGCTGCTTCTGGAGATGTACAGGCCTATCAAATTCGCACTGCCCCAACCAGCACTATTGCTCCAGGTGTGGTCATGGCATCCTCTCCGGCCCTGCCAAGCCAAGGAGGTGCTGAAGAGGCTACACGCAAGAGGGAGGTCCGCCTCATGAAGAACAGGTAAAAATTAAATGTTTTTGGTAAAAGCAAACATATGAACCTGTACCACAATCACAATTAGTCAACCTACGGATACCCTCTTACATATGTACAGTATCGTTTGGGGTCATTCAGATTTTTTTTTTTTTTTTTGAGTCTATTATGCTTACCAAGGCTGCATTTATTTGATAAATACAGTAAAATCAGGAATATTGTGAAATTTTATTGTAATTTAAAATAAATGTTTTCCATTTCATTATATTAAATGTAAAATTTACTTTTTTAATATAACAATTTATTCCTGTTATGGCAAATCTGAATTTTCAGGAGCCATTATTCCAGTCTTTAGTGTCACATGATACTTTAAAAATCTTTTATTTTTTCATTTATTTTTATCAGTGTTGAAATCAGTTATGCTGCTTAATATTTTTCGTAGGAACAGTGATATACAGTAGTCAACATTTAAAGTAGATCAAAACCCTTCAAAGTTGTCCTAAAACCAAAACAATACCCATTCTTGTCTTAGGACAACTTTGATTAACTTTTTTGATCCATTTCAAATGTTGAATACTGTGTATGTATATATATTTTTGTTAGGATTGTTTAAAGAACAGAATGTTTAAACAAAAGCATTTATTTGAAAACAGATTTTTTTTTTTTTACATAAATAGTCTTAGTTTTGTTCAGTTTAAAGTATTAGTTCATATCCAGAAATTCTGGAAGTCTTTCTTTTTTCAGTCAAAGAGAAATTAAGGTTTTTGAGGAAAACATTTCAGGATTTCTTTTTCCAAAATAGTAGGCTTCAATGGGGACCAGCAGTTTGAAGTTCCAAATTACAGTTTCAGTGCAGCTTCAAAGGGCTCTCCACAATCTCAGCCGAGGAATAAGGGTCTTATCTAGTGAAACGATCGGTCATCTTCACACATTACGTAATCACGTCGGAAAGGACATGCGCAGTTAGTTCTTCGTCCTGCACTTCCGTTCAAAAAGGAAGGGTAGAGCGAAAAACTCCTTTTCTCATCCAACTTTAAAATCGTCCAACATCACTGTTTTACCTTTTCTTTTGTAAAGGGCATTTGACTTTTTTTTGCATGTTTGCTTTGTAAACACTCTGTAAACGTGACCTTTCCAATGTGTCAATGTAATGCAAGAAATCAAGCTAGTGCAAGAAAAGCATTTGTTGTTAAAAAGTATATAAATTGTACATTGTTTTTAGAAAATGACAGATTGATTCGCTACATAAGACCCTTATTCCTCAGCTGGAATCATGTAGAGCACTGTGAAGCTGCATTGAAACTGCAATTTGGACCTTCAACCTATTGGCTCCCATTGAAGTCCATTATATGGAGAAAAATCCTAGAATGTTTTCTTCATAAACCTTAATTTCTTTTTGACTGAAGAAAGAAAGACTTGAACATCTTGGGTAACATGGGAGTGAGTAAATTATAAAGAAACTGTTATTCTAGAAAGGGAACTAAACATCCTTGCTGAATAGAAGTATTTTTATATTTTTATATCTTTGTACTGTTATCAGCCATACAGATTACTGACTAATTTGAATATTTGAGAGCTGTTTGACAGATGTATTGAACACAATTGTAAATATAGCCAGTCTTGTGTGAACAGGGGGACAAAAGAGACCAAAAAAAAAATCTGATTGTCAAAATACTGGATCTGTAGTAAATGCATCCTAAAATACCTGCTGTTTTTCCATGTTGATAATATTCATCAAAAAATATAAATAACATAAAACATTGGCAGAAAAAACAGGTGATACATGAAGAATGCATGCAATTCTATATGTAAATTTAGCTTGTTAAAGTGCTCCTATTATGCCATTTTAAAGGTAGCTAATATTGTTTTATGAGTCTCTTAAAACAGGTTTACATGTATGCAAGTTCAAAAAACACTTTAGTTTTCTCCAAAAATAGATTTAATTTTACCCCGTTTCTAAATGATTCGTAAACGACTCGTGTGAAGCAGTTCGAAGAATCGGTCTCTCTAAACCCCTCCTTTCCGTGAGCCCTCACTGCTGTGATTGGTCAGATGGTGCAGTCCTTCATGATTGGTCTACCGCTACAGCGCAAAACGAAACGCCCATTGGCATAACTGAATGACACAAGCTACATGACACACTACATGAAATATCATATTTGAAAAGGCATAATAGGGGCACTTTAATATGTATAATAACACCTCTTTAAATAAAGGCATGTGCAGTACAATAATCTTTAAAGAAAGGGATGTTCAATAGTGCATTTTTACTTTAAAGAGAAAACTTGAAATTTCACTAGTACTTATTTTGACGAATCATTTTGGTTCAAACAGGGTTATCAAAACATCTGCTAAGTAGATCTTGAATTTATTTCCCCCCTCCAGAGAGGCTGCTCGTGAGTGCCGTCGGAAGAAAAAGGAATACGTCAAGTGTCTGGAGAACCGCGTGGCCGTTTTGGAGAACCAGAACAAAACTCTCATCGAGGAACTCAAAGCACTCAAAGACCTGTACTGTCACAAATCAGAGTGATGTACCACCTGTCCCCCCTTCATTCTGGCAGACTTCCGTGTACAGAGACTAAAGGGCGAGTCAGCCAGACACGGACGCATGTTTTCTAAATGTTTTCTTATTTTAAATTGCTGCAGACTGCCTGTATGAACACACAAGTATGTGAGGGAACTGAACAGAAGCCCCCTGGCCAACACAGATCTCCTCTAGAAATATTGGATCATGTCATTAAAGACAAAAAAAAAAAAATGCTGAAAACTTTACTGTGGACATAAACACACAAGTACAGTCTCAGCCATCTTCGCTTCTGGACTCAAACCGAAACTCAAAGGAGGGGTTTGTGGGAAAATGTTTACCTTTTTTCCAGTGTGCTGGTGTTTAAGTCATCAATAACTTTGAAAAGAGATACAAATAATGTACAATAATAATAATTTAACAAATTTCAATAGCCATGGAGAAAGATTTTGTCTTGGAGTTGGTTGGCATCATTCCCTCTTGAGATTCTAAAGGTTTAACGTGTCTGACTGTTACTTTTATTTGGTGTATAGTGCTCTTGTGTTTTTAAGTTGACATTTTTACCTTTAAATATGAACAAACTATAGAAAATTATGAATATTGATTTACAGAATCTATGCCATTTATAAACAGAAATATTGTGTATCATATGCAGAACAAGATTATAGCCCATGTATATTTCGATTTTGACATTTTCCTCATTTTAGATAACAAATGTACCTAAATCGTTTAATTCAAAAGTACTGCCATTGCAGTGGCAACAGTTGCACAAACACAATATTAAAAAGGTTATTTTAATGCAGACATTTGGTCACTTATATACCAAAATTCACAGGAATTTTCCAGGTTGAAACATTTTCACATTTATGTTGATCATATTAGGCAGATCACTTTTGTGTTATGCTTGTATATCATAGAGCTATAATTGGATGAAATACAATCCAATACATTCTATCTCTGGCATTATAAACTAAAGCATGTTTTATAAATATTACATTAGCTTTGATATCGTTATATGGTCATTTTCTCATTTCAACACTAACAACTGGGAGGCAGTGTCTTTGTATTTGATAATGTGATAACATAAGTCAAGAGTACATGATATTATAGCATATGCATTTTTGGCAGCTATTTCATATAAAAAAAGATGTTAAAAGGATTTCTCTTGGTTTCATTTTTTTCTTTGTCCACATTCAGTTGCTTCTGAAAGTTTAGGAAACAACAACTGAACAGTTGGTAACTTTAGTTACAGTTTGCCTTCATCAACGCAAGTTGGATTTTGTTTACAAAGCTGTCTCAGTTGACCCAAACTGTTCAAGTTATTTAAAAAAACAGCAGTTTACTAAATCTGTCAATTATTGGACTTAAGGGTTTCACAATTAGTTTGTAGGATATTTTGCATATACTTCACATTGAGGACAAAGTTTTAAATGAGATGTTAGCAGACTATGAATTAAAAATGCCTATCAACAATTCCACTCTGTACTGAAATGTACCAGTGTCATTTGTTGGCAAGTGCATCATCTGCTGCTACTCTTAAACTTCGAACCGTCTGCCTGACGTGTCATTTACGCACTCAAGCGTGACGAATTAGGGAAGCAATCTCTTCACAGCAGGCGCTCACGGTCCAGATCTGCAGTCTAACTGCTTATGCAAGCTGACATGCAACCTGATTTCCCCTCACAAAACCAATTATTTTCTGACACAAGAATCTGAATTGGCTCATCGAAGGACAGACTGACCTCAGATTTCAGAGGAAATGCAAATTCTGTCTTTTTGGTGATAGAATCTTTATTCATTTTTTTTTTTTAAACTGACATTAACTTTTTCCCCTTGTATGTACCCCGTATGCAATGAGATCCTAATGCCATGCTGGCCAAAGTGAACTCTGAAATATGCGATTATGTTTTTGTTTTCATGCGTACAAAAGACCAATCAATCTAAAGCAATGTTTGATCCCCAGTCATTTTGGATAAACACATCATGCACTTTTTGTATGATAGCTTTCACCTTTTGGACACTATGTACAGAACTGGTAGGATTTTATAGTGTTTCAAAAGTTTAGAAGTGTATTGTATATACTCTGTGACTTGGCTTACATTTTTAGAAGCTTTGCACTCTATTACTGTTACAATACAATTGTGTATACTTGTTGTTGTTACCCTTACCTCCCTTTTGTACACAAATGTAAATCTTTAATAAAATACTAATACTGCACAATAAGTGTTGTGGTTGGAAATGCAGTGCCCCATAATGCAAAAGCACTTAGCTTTACAATACTCAAGCACACTGTAAACAATGCCAGGAAAGTTACTTTGGAAATGTATTAGGTTACAGATTACAAGTAATAAGTAGTGTAACTACTTCAGTTACTTTATTAATGTAACTGACTATTTGATTACTTTTCTAAATTAAACAGTCCCGCTTTATATTAGGTGGCCTTAACTATTATGTACTTGCAATTAAATTAATCATTTGGTACATGTTTTTACATTGTACTTATATTTCTATGTAATTACATCTGTAATTAATTTCTGTAATTACATTTATAATTACACTGTTGACCCAACCCTTACACCTTAAACCTTCCCATACCACAAAACCTGTCCCTAACCTTAGCCGTATCCCGCCTTAATAGAAGCAAATGTGTTTTTCAATACAATAAGCACATGTACTTATTTTTGAGGCAAGTACATAGTAGTTAAGGCTGCCTAATATAAAGTGTGACAGACTTTGGCACTTCTTTTTACTTTGAGATCATTATGAGGTTAAATACAGATTTAAAATCATACAACCTCAATTCCAGGGCAGGTTTACACTGTGCCGCATCAAATTTCCTTTTAATTAACCCCTTAAAGGGGTCATCGGATGCAAAACTAACTTTTACATGTTGTTTGAACATTGATGTGTGTTGGTAGTTTGTGTACACAACCACACTACAATGATAAAAATCCACCCAGTGGTATTTTTTAATCTTTAAAAGTAATATCCCCTTTTTAAAATTCTCAGCGTCTTGTCATTGTACACACAGTTGATTGACATGAGCGTCTTACCTTAGACCCGCCCTCACCGAGCTGAAACAGTCCGAATACGATCGCCATTGTGTCGACTCAGGTGCAGAGGAAGACTCTAATTGAGCGATTGAGGGGTTCTGTTGTTGGATGTAATAATGAACAAAGCAGTAGTCATTTACTCCCGACTGAGCCGCTGAAGACGCAGAGGATTAACCTTACTTTCGGTTTTAAAAGGAAAGCGCCGATCCCGATCTACATATGCGTCTATGTTCATGTGAATCATTCGTGATGCAGCTTCCCCATAGCAAAAGTGAGTATAAGGGTTTTTCATGCATCTTTGCAAATGGTCTTTCTTAATAATGTGCTTGTTTTGCAGATAAACGCAGCTAAATGTGGCTAAAGTAAACATTACACCTTGTAATCCCACAGCAGAGAGGGGCGGGGCGAGCTCATTTTTCATTTAAAGGGCTCATGCAATAAAATGAGCTGATTTTGACAAGGTAAAAGGGTGTGTTTTTTTTACACTACTATTGGGAAGTATATTACAGACTTTTTATTAAGACCCTAAAGATTCATATGAACTTGTGGAAAATGGGCATCCGATGACCCCTTTAGGTGTCACCCGCCCACCGGTGGGCCCAATGACGCTCTTTTTTTCGTTGTAATTTTTCCTCTATTACATATTTTAGTAATCACCATAAATTATATATCATTTAAAAGCCATTTTTAAATCGGGCATTGGTTTACCTTGAAAATCGTACTTTAAAATCTTTTAGCGGTCTCCTTCCCTTAGTGGGTGGAGTCAAGTGTCATATTACAAAATGTATTACGATCTTTTAGAATCAAAACTTTTTTAAACCTTGACAAAACACATATTGTCTGAAAGGTCTGAGTCTCAAGATTCCATATTTGGTGGTATTTTTTGATAGAAGTAATATTGACAGAGAAATGTAAACATTTGCGACAGAAAAATGCATTTAAAAAAATTCAATGGTTAAAATCAAAGTTTTGATGGCACCCGCTGTTTGTAAACGCCCTAATAAATAAAATCTCACAGGAACCTCAATTTTTTTTCTATTAACTTCAAATTTAGAACCTAACTTATTTAGACATAAGGCTGTAATTTTATAAAAAAAATATATTTTGTAAAATATTTATTTTACATAAAATAAAAAAGTGGTACAGTGCATTTTCTTTACAGTAAATTTAAACTTCTATAAGTTTTTGACACTTTAATATTTTGAAAAGATTTCACTGCTGTAATCTGCCAACCTTAGGTCTATATTCCAAAGCATTCAGAAATTATAACAATTTAAGTTTGGATAGTGCACTTTGTTTAAAAATGGGGGGTGACAAATAAATGGTTAAAGTGTTTAATTGTTTGGGTATTGAGGATACTAATGCTTCAAGTTTTGCAAGCAAAATTGTCAAATCTGGCTTGTAAAAAAAAAAAAAAAAAAAAAAAAAAAACTTTAGATGAACAGCAGTCTGGGATCATCGTGGTCTAATTCTCCTTTACATGACTGGTCGTACATTTTCAATAAGAGGCAGATCTTAACTGCAGACAGGCCCTACACAGACTGATATATATATATATATATATATTGTGGCCGGGCGGGGAACAGCACGACAAGACAAGACTTTTAGTTGAGCCCCGGAGGGTGAGTTTATTGAACAGACTTAAGTGAAACGGTGAAGTGGCAGGTGAATGTGCGTCGGTGCTCCGTGAGAGGTGAAGTCCTTGTCGTGCAGAATTCCCCAGGAAGGTGCAAGCAAACGGGTAGGTGCTTGAAGGTGAGTTCGCGGTGGTGGCGGTGTCCAGAAGTGACGGTGGCCAATCGTTCACGGCGAATCTGTAGGGGGAAATGAGAGCAGAGAGCAGGTAAGCTTCAACCTCATCGGAGATAGTTTCTCAGTGATCTGTGGTGAGCAACCGGCTTTTGTAGGGGCGGCGTCCGTGAACGATTGGTCCGTGGTGATGAGGTCCAGGTGTTTGGCGTGAGTTGCCAGGGCGACGCTGATTGTGCCTCGGGACTCCCGCCACACTCCCCCCCCCAAGCGACGTCCTGGTCCTGGTGGCAGAAACAAAAGGGGAGACAGGGGGTGGGCGGGGAATGACCCCTGACAGACCTGCATACGCTGCCCAAGACCGAGAGAGTCCGTCAGCGTTGGAGTTGCTGGATCCGGCCCGGTGGCGCACATCGAAGTGGAAGTCCTGGAGCGAGAGGAACCACCTCGTGACCCGGGCGTTAGTGTCTTTGGCCCGGGCCATCCACTGTAGCGGTGCATGATCTGTAAACAGTGTAAAATGTCGACCTAATAAATAGTACCTCAGCTCCAGGACTGCCCACTTGATGGCGAGAGCTTCTTTCTCTACCGCGGCGTAGTTGCGCTCGGCCTTGGACAGCTTCCGGCTGATGTACACAATCGGATGCTCCTCTCCCTCCTGGACCTGGGAGAGCACGGCCCCCAATCCCGTGTCGGAGGCATCCGTTTGGAGCAGGAAGGGACAGTTGAAGTCTGGGGCACGCAGGACGGGCTCGGTGGTCAGGGCCTCCTTGATGCGCCGGAAGGCCTCCTCGGTTTCCCCAGACCAACGGATCCGCTCTGGCTGTCCCTTCCTGGTCAGGTCTGTCAGAGGGGCGGCTATAGAGGAAAAGCCGGGGATAAAGCACCGATAATAACCCGCCAACCCCAAGAAGGCACGTACCTGCGACTTGGTGGATGGCTTAGGGGCATCCATAATGGCTTTGACCTTGTCCTCCTGAGGCCGGATGAGTCCTCTTCCCACTTTGAAGCCGAGGTACCTGCCTTCGTTCATGGCTAGGTGGCATTTGCGGGGGTTGGCGGTTAGTCCAGCCCGGCGAAGCTCCAACAGCACCCTGCGCAGCCGCTCCAGGTGGTCTTCCCACGCCTCCGAGTGGATGACCACGTCGTCGAGGTACGCTGCGGCATAGGCCTGATGGGGACGGAGGATTACATCCATTAGTCGTTGAAAGGTGGCGGGGGCCCCATGCAGGCCAAAGGGGAGAACCCGGTACTGCCAGTGCCCCGAGGGCGTCGAGAAGGCCGTTTTGGGCTTGGCGTCGGCCGAGAGGGGGACTTGCCAGTAGCCTTTGGTGAGGTCGAGTGTTGTGATGTACCGAGCCCTCCCCAACCGTTCCAGGAGCTCATCCACTCGGGGCATGGGGTAGCTGTCAAAGTCGGAGATGTCGTTTAGGCGTCGGTAGTCATTACAGAACCTCAGGGTGCCGTCGGGCTTCGGGACCAGGACAATCGGGCTGGACCACGGGCTCCGTGATGGTTCTATTACCCCCAGCTTGAGCATCTTTTGGACTTCCGCCTCTATAGCCTGCCGGCGGGCCTCTGGGACTCGGTAGGGCCGTTGCCGGACGAGGACGCCCGGAGGGGTGCAGATGTCGTGGCTTAGGACATTAGTCTGGCCGGGGCTGTCGGAGAAGACGTCCAGGAACTGACCGACCAGGTGCCGCAGCTCCGTCTTCTGTGTGGCTGACAGGTTGGGATTGACATCTACAACCGCGGGATCTTGGGAGGCGAGGGCGGCGAGCTGGTCCCGGTCCCCGATCCACTTCTTCAACAGGTTAACGTGATATAATTGGTTTACTCTTCTTCGGCCGGGTTGTCTTACCCGGTAGTTAACTGGGCCCACTCGCTCCTCAATCGTGTAGGGCCCCTGCCACTGGGCCAAGAACTTGCAGGCTGCGTTGGGGACCAGGACCATCACCCTATCTCCAGGTTGGAACTCCCGCGGTTGGGCCGCCCGGTTGTAGAGACGTTGCTGGGCCTGTTGGGATTTCACCAGGTGTTCCCGGACTAACGGCATGACCCGGTCGATCTTCTCCCGCATGTCTCGGACGTGCTCGACGACGGTCCGGTAGACTGCCGGCTGCTGCTCCCAGGCTTCTCGGGCTACGTCGAGGAGGCCACGGGGTTGCCGGCCGAAGAGGAGTTCGAAGGGAGTGAACCCTGTGGAGGCCTGTGGTACCTCCCGGATGCCGAACAGCACATAAGGCAAGAGCAGATCCCAGTCCTTTTTGTCTTCGGCGGCCACCCGTCGCAACATCTGTTTTAAGGTCTGGTTGAACCTCTCGACGAGCCCGTCGGTCTGGGGGTGGTAGACCGAGGTCCTCACTTGCTTTACCTTCAGCAGCCGGCAGAGGTCAGCCATTAGCCGGGACATAAAGGGGGTTCCCTGGTCGGTCAGTATCTCCGACGGTAGACCCACCCGGCTGGAGAGCAGGAACAGCTCGCGAGCGATGGCTTTGGCGGTGGCTTGGCGGAGGGGGACTGCTTCTGGGTACCGGGTGGCGTAGTCCACGATAACGAGGATGTGCTCGTGTCCCCGGCCAGACCTCGGCAACGGCCCCACGATGTCCATCCCGATTCGCTCAAAGGGCACCCCGATGATGGGTAATGGAATCAGCGGGCTGGGGGGAGGTTTTCTGGGTGACGTGCGCTGGCACGTAGGGCAGGCCTGGCAAAACCTCCTGACCTCGGCCTCCAGGCCGGGCCAGTGGAATCGATCCCGAATCCGTTGCGTCGTGTTTTGGGCTCCCAGGTGACCAGCCATGGGGTGCGAATGTGCCAACTCTAGGACCAGCTCCGTCTTGGTCTTTGGGACGACCAGCAGGTGTTTGACCTCCCCCCGTCGCTCCGCGACGCAGTATAGCAGACCGTTCTGGACGACGAAATATGGGAGAGGGTGAGGTGCCGGGAGGACTTCCTTTCCCTCCAGGATGCGGACCTGTCGCCAACAGTGCTTCAGCCGGTCGTCCTCCTTCTGGGCGCGGCCAAAGTCTCCCCCGCCCGTAACCTGCCGGAAGACATCATGGAAGAGGTTAGTATTACGGGAGGGGGACTCACCATCTCTCCCACTGTCGGTTGTCAACAGGTTGGTATGGCCTCGAGATCCCCGCGACGGCGGCCGATGCTGGTGGTGCCGAGGACGAGGGGACCGGGCAGCTTCGGCGAGGGCAGCCTCCAACCCCGGCCAGTCGCGCCCCAACAGCAATGGGACCGGCAGGTCGCTTACGACTCCGACTTCCAGGGTCCAGGCTTTTCCATCCCTACGAAAGGTAAGTAGACTTGTAGGTACCTGACGGGTGTCACCGTGGACACACGTGATAGGCATCGTTGACTTGGGGGCTGGCCGGGGTTCTAGGGGTCCGGGCCTGGCGAGGGAGACTGAACTTCCGGAGTCGAGGAGGGCCCGATACCGTCGTCCTCGAATCATGACGAAGGTCGTGGGGGCTCCTGGTGGCGTTTCCCGGTGCACCACGCAGCCGGTCATCCAGGCTTTGGGGGTCGGTGATGGTGGATCGGTGGGCATTGGCTCGTCGCGGGGACTGGGCGGTCTGTATACTGCGCGGGGGTGCGCCTCTGGCGTGCGTCGCTCCTGGTTCACCCTCCGGGGGAAAGGCGGCGCTCGCTCCCCGGCCTCCCGGTGGAAGGCTGCGTCCGCCAGCTCCACGGCGTCAACCAGCTCGGCTAGAGTTCTTGGACCCTTCATCCCGGCCGCCTGCTTCATTGAACGCGGTAGCGCTCTCAGCACCCGGTCGACTACTACTTTCTCGACTACCTGGGCCGGAGATGGCGAGTTCTCTAGTAACCAATGCTCTGCTAACCGCATCAGATCGGCTATTTGAGCGCGAATTGGCAACCGTGCTTTAAACTCCCAGTCATGAAAACGCTGTGCAGCCGCAACGGCTGAAAACCCCAAACGCCCTAAAATTTCTCTCTTTAATTCACTATAGTTATTTTGTGCTGCTGCTGGCAATGAAAAATACGCCCGTTGGGCCTCACCAGAAAGCAGCGGTGCCAATATCTCCGCCCAAATTCCTCTCGCCCAACCCTCTGTGCGAGCGACAGACTCAAACATTTTGAGGTAAGCCTCAATATCATCATCTGCGGTCAGTTTAGGTAGTAGTCGAGCGGCGGCGGCGCGGGGGTCCGGCAGCGGGACGGTGTGAGCAGCCGGGGCACGTAGTTCTGCCAAATATCCTTGAATCTGTCCATGTTGCTCCGTCAACAGTTCAAAGCATTGCTGCTGGCGGACGCTAACCGCGGTGAGTTGTTTGACCAGTTCTTCCATGATCTCGGGGAGCGGCGCGCCCTGAAAAAAACAGAACCGGAAGTGAATGGGGGCAAGATGGCGGTGTAAACAAACAGTGAGTCTTGCTCGTCGGTGTTCTCAGGCCCGGAAACTTGCCCGCATTCTCCACCACCTTGTGGCCGGGCGGGGAACAGCACGACAAGACAAGACTTTTAGTTGAGCCCCGGAGGGTGAGTTTATTGAACAGACTTAAGTGAAACGGTGAAGTGGCAGGTGAATGTGCGTCGGTGCTCCGTGAGAGGTGAAGTCCTTGTCGTGCAGAATTCCCCAGGAAGGTGCAAGCAAACGGGTAGGTGCTTGAAGGTGAGTTCGCGGTGGTGGCGGTGTCCAGAAGTGACGGTGGCCAATCGTTCACGGCGAATCTGTAGGGGGAAATGAGAGCAGAGAGCAGGTAAGCTTCAACCTCATCGGAGATAGTTTCTCAGTGATCTGTGGTGAGCAACCGGCTTTTGTAGGGGCGGCGTCCGTGAACGATTGGTCCGTGGTGATGAGGTCCAGGTGTTTGGCGTGAGTTGCCAGGGCGACGCTGATTGTGCCTCGGGACTCCCGCCACACTATATATATATATATATATTTTTTTTTTTTTTTTTTTTTTTTTTTTTCACAATATTATGTGTGGTAGTTGGTAAAAGACCTAAATTCTTTGTGATTTTCTGATGAGACATGATCCAACTTTGCTCGCAAAGACTAAAATGCTTCGTTTATACCTAAACATGATATCCTCACCTATTTTCACTTCACCTGCTCACTGTGAATAGTTTCAAAACAGTTTAATTTGGATATTCTATAACCTTATCATTTTTATTTTGCCTCTGTCCCAACTTTTTGGGAGTGTGTTGCAGCCATGAAAATCTAAATTTGGTTATATTTACAAAATAAAATTAAAAGTTGGCCACTAAAAACATTTTTTTTTTTGTACTTTAGTCAATTTAATAGAGGTTAAAGAGAATGAACAGATAACATATTCTTGATTTTATGGCATTTCACGAAACGTCAAAACTTTTCTGGAATTGCGGTTGTAACAAGAAATAGTTTAATAGCTATGCTACTGTTTTTTAAATCAAATCATTGCATAGACACTGGGAAAAAAACAGCTAATCCTAAAAAAAAAGCATATACATAAACCCAAATAGGAAATAAACCAGTAATTGAATAAACATGTCCTAAACACCTGAAACACTGGTGTCTCATAGAGCAGTCAATGCAATTTGGGTAAGAAATCAATTAAATCTGTGTGTGTGTGTGTGTGTGTGTGTGTGTGTGTGTGTGTTACATTTTTATAAGTAACTGTAATTTAATTACACATTTTATTCAGTAACTGTAACTGAATATAATTAAAATGTATGAATGTAACTGAATGCAATTAAAATTACATAACGCCTTTACATGTAATTAGTTACTCCCCAACACTGACTGTAAAGAATGATTTTTTAGAAGCTGTAAATAAAAAAGGTTATTGGTCTTTTAACTTTTAAACTTCACATTTAATTTAATGTGTTATTTACTATTTCTTTGTAATTATTTGAGGAATTTATGAATGAGACCCCTTAATAAGTCTGAAGCATTATTAAGCCGGTTTTGTAACCCTTTATTTACTAGGCTAATTGTCTGATTGAATGCTGGTGGATACATTCCATGATTTGACATTTAATTTAATAAAAAAAAAGCTAATTTGGGTTTAAAATCTAAAATAAGTGGCAGAATTAGATTGCCACTGCAAAAGAAGAACCCAACCTTTTTTTTCAGAGACAATAACAGACACCACTCCTTGAATACTTCTGTTTGAAATGTTTATACAATTTCACATATTCAAAAGAATAGTAGGCTATGCACTGCACAGTATACAATGTTCAGTATGCAGTACACAAGTATTCCATTTCATACTATTCACAAAGAGGTGTGTAAATGGGCGGGGTTTTAATCTGTAGCAAGCTGGCGTGATTGACAGTTATAATCACCAATCAATGAACAGATATTTATTTTGTTTTGGTAGCTTATCCAATCGCAATTGATGGAATGTCGAAAAGGGGCGGGCTCTTATCTGCGTCACTCGGAGCAGATGGCGGTGGTGGCGGGGAGAGGATCGCTGCTGCTGCTGCACTGGCCGGCGAGGAGGAGGGGATAACAAGGGGACTCTCCGACGAGCCTCGGTGGACAAAATCTAATAACACCAAACAAACCCGGAGCCTGAATTAGGTGCTTGTAAATGGACAGGACTTTATTTATCTACTGGGTTAAAAGCCTAATTTTCTCTCGCTGCGGGCCCGAAGGCCTGAGGATTTGAGTGATTATTGGATCCAGAGTTTCAGCCAACACACAGATCTGCCCTGTACATGACGGATAAATGCTTGGAAGTCTGTTCTTCGGGGGCTATTTTATCTCTTCCCGATTTGAACTGCCAAACCGGCTTGATTTACAACACATTCGGACATTTAAATCAGAGTTGAAGGAATGGTTTGTCTCAGTTAGCACGGCGGCTAATAACTCGCTTATTCACAATGAATCAATATTAGCCGTTAGCAGTTAGCATGCGCGGCTAATTTAAAAGACCAAAATCGTATTCAGTGAACTCAGACCGATATTTTCTAACGTTCGTGATATGCTGTTAGTCACGCGTGTTATATCCGGTTGTATTGATTACTCGGATGCTAAAGCCTTAGGTCTTCTGTTGCACTGTGTCTAAATGCATGGAGTCCCGTTATATGACTGGCACAGATAGTAAAATACCTCTTGAGAGTGGAGCAGCAAGACAGCACAGCAGTAAATGCTGACTCTGTGTCCATTTCAGCCCTTCATGCACCTTTTATCTTGAGTTTATTTATTGGATCCGTTGATTCACATTTGATGACACAAGTAGCCTAGACTAACACACCTGAGCAGGTAGAGCACATACTTGTGTATCATCATGGGAAATACAGCATCCTGCTGCGTGTCCCCCAGTGGGAGCCCCAAACTACCCCGTCAGGTGGAGCGTCTGGAGGACTATCAGATCAACACAGACGTGAGCGATGACACTGGTCCATACTTGCAGCACATCAGTGACAGAGAGGTGCCCGATGGTAAGTTCTATCTAGTGGGTGACCACGATTGCTCAGCCCTGCTAGTGGAGATCAACCTTTTGGACTAACCCTGCTCAAACACACCTGAACTAGCTCAACGTCTTAATGTTCACTTGATAATAATTCAGACAGGTGTTGGAAATTACTTTCTAGGTGGATCTCCACTAACAACACTAAGCACTCTTGATCCAGACAAGTGGTTCTGCATTCCTAATTAATACCTGATTAATATCATCGGTTCATTAGTAGTTTCAAGGCCTGAACTGGTGTGCCTGACTAGGTTTGGATAGGTTTATCCAAAGTGTTGTAGGTTTGAATCCTGCAAGCGTTGTTCCATGACACCAACTGTCACCACAATATTCTACTCTATTCTGTTTTTGTGTTTTAACATTTGTGTGGCACAGCGTCTTGAGGAACTGTACTGCTGTGATCCGATGCCTTGACCTGCTCGTCTCTCGGGTCGGGTTTCTGTTAAGAGCTGAATGCTTTAAGTGCTGTTTGTTTGCTTTGAAAATGTGTGGCCTAAGACAGTGTCAGGCTGAATAACAATAGCAGATTTTAGTAATCAGCTTCAATAATGTTATTGAAAGAAACAAGGTTTAGCGAGATCTTTCGAAGGGTATCTGTTAGTATTTGGGGTATGTGTGTGATGTCTCTTGGGACTGTTTGCAGTCTTTACTGCTGTTTATTTAGCCTGAGCTATTTTACCCTCGGGGGAGATGTATATAGTCACACACACTCACAAATAACTTCCAGTGCTGTATTTAGAGCAGCATGTCTTCATCTTTGGCTTGAAGCGCATATGACAGCAGTGTAAACTCCACTACTTTGGCTGCGGTTAATCCTTTATGATTGGGACATTCCAGGTCATGGTTAATTTGGAATACTGTGGGACATGAGAATAAAAACGAGTCTAAGTTTAACAGGCAGAGACGATCAAAAATGTGTAGAATTCCTGGCATCCCAGTGATGTAGATCTTGGGACAGCTGCATTCTCTCCTTATCTCACTCTCTCGTTGGGAATCTCCATGAGGCACGTTCTGTTCCCTTTGGGGCTTAGAGGTTAAGTTTGGATAAACTTAGTTTTCCTGTATTGAACTGTTTTACTACCTTCATGTATAGAATCACTTCTCTTTGGTGCTAGTTTTTTTCCAGTCTTTTTAATCACCGCTAAAACAGAAAAGAGCCGGATTTATTTTTATCATACTGGCAGAACATAAAATTAAGTTGTGAATTTCTTTTATATCTGAGGTACACATACCCCTTGTTGGGAATCACTGTGCTATGCCACACTACAGCCGTATTTCTTCCCTCAGTGAGGACGGCTGCCCTACCCCCAGGGGTTATTTTTGACATTGGTGGTGGGGGAATGGGAGTGTCAGTTGAGTACATGAGCTCTAGAGACCTGTGGAATGAATGAATCTCAGTTGTTTAGCACATACACTACTATTCAAAAGTTTGGGTTCTTTTTTTTAATGTGGAAAGAAAGTAATACTTGTATTCAGCAAGGATGCATTAAATTGACAGTAAAGACATTTACGTTGTTACAAAAATTATATTGTTGTTATTATGTATCACTTTTTCCACAAAAGTATTCAGCAGCACAACTGTTTAAACCTTGATAATAATAAAATGTTTCTTGAGCAGCAAATTAACATATTAGAAAGATTTCTTAAAGATCATGTGACATTGGTGGAAATTCAGCCTTGCCATCACAGGAAAAAAATACCTTTTAAAATATATTGCAGTATACTAAACAGAAAACAGTTATTTAAGTAAGAAATTATTGACAACAGGGCGTTACATTATTAGAAAATATTGCACACCGGAGGTGGTTATGCGGTTACACCTTGGGTGTGCATTATTTTGTAATAATTCAACAGATTGGAGTCAATTATTCTGTTTATACTGCAGTTACCACACCTTAAGACATTGTTCAGATGATGTATTTCAAAACATTAGTCTAGTTTTTATCCTTACAACGCTTTCGTGTCTAGGATTAATTTCTTATGCATCTCATTCTCATCTAACACCTCTGTTGCTTATTTTAAAATGTCATTTTAGACCTAGTAACAGTGGTTTGAGTTGTTGATAGTAATGCAGTGCAGTTTTAAGAGAGATTTAGGGTGTGTTCGCACTCGTCATGTTTGGTTTGATTAAAATGAACTCTGGTGCGTTTGCTCTGTTAGTGCGGTTCATTTGAGTAAGTGTGAACGCTGCTATCCAAACCCTGGTGCGCACCAAACAAGCGGGCCTAGACCAATAAAAAGATTGGTCTCGGCCCCCTTCCATGCAAACTAGGGTTAGTATCGTGTATCGACGATAGTTAGAGATATCGCCAGTTGCTGATGCCTTTGACGATAGTAAGACGATTATTATTATTATCCGTCAAAAAGGCGCCTAACTTTAGCGATGCAGTGCAGAGAGTCGGTTCTAGGATGCTTCAGAAACTGGTATAAACACATGCATAGAGTGGCCGCATGGGTAAGAGATTTATTCATCACACAGTGTAGATAGATAAACTGATTATAACGGGAGTGTTTTTTAAAGTGCATCTCGCACTAGACTAGGCAACACTAGTTAGTGATGAAGTTCAGTAACATCTGTATGCGTTAACTAGAACTACGATGCGATAAAATGGCGCTAAACATATGCACGTGAATTACACGGGCACCATTTCTCCTCATTCTATAGACCTTTTTCCTGAGTAAACGATGAGCGCCGCCATTACGAATTCTAACGTCAGATTGAATGCTTTTCTGTTCCGGTTTCCATAGGAACCCGTTCAAATAGCGTCCATCTGTTTTTAATGTAGCTAACGTCCGCAGCTTCGTGTCATCTACACACTCATTAAAGTGAGGCACTGACAAATGACGGTCATTTGCTACATTGCCAAGTGATGGCGCTATGGAGCCATGTGCTTTTTAAAAACATTGTAATAGGTTTAACATTAGTTTATTAGCTCGGAATATACCCTAATTTGACTAGAAACAATGCAGACCGGAAATGCAAAGCATTCTTTCAGTTAAGAGTCGGACTTACTTCCGTGTTCAGATAAAACGTCTATATGAACTGAACTACAACATGAACTGATGACAACAATCAGACATACAGCGCTAACTAGGGCTGCACGATTTGGAGAAAAAATCTAATTGCGATTTTTCTGATCAAAATTGCGATTTGCGATTTAAAATGCGATTTACTACTATTTCATAAAAGAGCTACAGGTTTGATATGGTGGTTTTAACAGCACCAAAGAAAGACCAAGCATAATCACAAAGTATGCTACACTGTTCTACTGTTTATTTAAAACCTCTTAAACATTGTTGCCTTTTTTAAAATAAAGTTGTCAGTTATCATGACATATTAAGAAAATAACTACAGTATCTTAAATAAAATTAACAATTAAAATGCTATAATAAAATATTATTAAAATCTTTTATAATATATATATATATATATAATAAAATATTATTAAAATCTTAAACTTTCAGGAATCCAAACACACTGTGAACAATTTTACATCAGTAAAACACTGAAGATAACCTACATTAAGAGACACTTTGTTGGGAAGTTGAGCCGCTGCTCCCGCTCATCTTTTCCAAATGACGTTAACGTTATTTTCTCAGTAAATGCAGTAGAGACCTGCACTCCTACGGGAGTATATAGCGGGACCCGAGGCAACCGACTGCGGCGCGGGACAAAACTTGATGGGCGAGTGCGGCTGTTCGGGACGCGGGAAAATAAAATGATTCGCGGGACCCCCGCAAAATAGATATAGGCTATCTTAAAAGCAAATATTGTTATTAATCTATTGCACAAAAGCAGCAAGAACAACTAGTATATAACTTACAGCTATGATTAGTAAGCACAAGGATAGGCAGTCATCAGAGGTTAGAATCCACTCACTGCTCAAACATTCTTGCACAGTGCTGAATATTGCGTGCTCGCGAATTAAAACACACGAAGTGTAGACATTGTGAAAGATTCATTGTGCATAATATTCATTGTGTTAGAGCTTTATGAGATCGCATTTGAACTGAGATGTCAACTTTAGCTTTGTCTACTTGCATTCTGCTATGGATACACACAGTAGCTCATGCTTGCTCTTCTGTTAAGAATAACAGTGGTTTGTGAATGTTGATGCTTAGCCTCTATAACAAATATTTTATCAGGAGCGTTTATGCTGGGGTTTTGTGAAATTACGAGATGTTACAAAACTGTTTCATGTAAATTCAATTGATGTACTGAGAAAAACTATATAGGTTACTTTTATGTGGGCAGGAGCGGAACAAAACATGAATGTCGAGGCGGGAACTGAACGAGATAAACATATTTCTGCGGACGCGGGACTGAAAAATACGTCCTGTGCATGTCTCTACATGCAGTGTTAAAATGCCCCCTATTGGTTAAACTCTGCATCAAACGTAATATAAGCATGAAGACGTAATGTGCACATGAAGCGACCTGTCAGAAACGACTTAAATGCTTGTTACCACATTTGATAATAAATCGAAATAATCGCAGCTCTTGCGATTTGAAAATCGCACCCTTTCAAAACTCGCGATTTCGGTTTAAAAACGATTAATCGTGCAGCCCTAGCGCTAACATTATTGCAATATGACGGGTATAGAAAGATACATTCATTTACATTCAAGCACGCACATTTACCACTCACTGAAGATAGCAGAGAATGAAACCGAAAGTAAACTTGAACTTCTCCGGCAGAACTACAGTCAGCGGTCTGTACACGCATAACTTAGTCATATGCCCAATAACAAGACTTCCCTTACAAAACGAATAAGGAATTTTGTACATACATATTATTAAATAAATTAGCACGATAGTGTCGTGTATCGGTGATCTCACAGGCTGACGATAGAACGATATGAAAATTGAGCATATCGCCCAACACTAATGCAAACCTCGATTCCTGGTGCAGTTTGAATAAATATATAAAGCAACACGGACCAAATACTAAGTGAACCAATAGGAAGTAATGAGAAGATGCAACCATTTGTGACAGGATTTCACAAAGGGAACAAGTGGTGTATCCAAAACAAAATGAGCAGAGGCCAAACATTGAGCAACAAGGTGATAAAGTGCCTTTTATGAGCTTTTTGCGGTGAAAATAACATCATATACACGCAACAGTGAGCGCGCTTTTAGATGGCATCAGGTGTACTTTAAGTGGAATGCACCTTTTTCTTTTGTTTGGAGTGGAGAGTTCCGTAAAGAAATATACGTCATTCAACCCGACCAATCAGTTTGTGAACGTATCACTATGCCTTTAGATTTGGTATCTTTAGGTTTACTGTCAAAAAAATGCCAATGTGAACGCTAAGTGGACCAGGACCAAATGTAGCATTTTCCTTTTTGGTCCAGACCAAATTAACTAAACGAATCATATTATAAGCGTGTAAGGGTCAGAAATTAAATTTCCCATTAAGGGGCAATATTTGCCCTCTGGAATTTATTTCTAGTGGCTTTTTATAATTGTGAGGGCAATTTTTATAATCACATTATTATTATAAACACAGTGCTATGTTGTCTTTAATGTCAAATACTTGAATTTACCCAATTACTTGAACCAATATTTTAAACTCTTGTCAATACTGTTTAAAATAAACACCGTAAAACAACATGAACAATATACGACTGTATTTTTATTTGATAAAATAAACAGATTAATAAGTAGTGTATTTAAAAATAAAAAGTCTTCCCAGTTTTTAGTGTATCTCTGTGGCAGAATTACAGTACCACCTACTGGTCTGGCATGTATACTACACCATTTTGAGTCTGTTTCAGTGGTTTCATGTATATGCAGATATTTCTTGAGACGACACTGTTTACAGAATTTTTTTTTTAGAGCAAGGAAAAAAGATTGGATAGCTCTGGCTTCATGTGGATGAGCCCTGATTGGCTCGTGTTCAGCGCTGACTAATCTAAGAACCTATGATTGGCCAATGCATTCTTAAGTTCAACAGAAACGCGGTTGATTGGTTATAAGGCTCAACGTTGGAAAAAAAAAAGCATGTAAAAGCAATCTGATGCAGTGTCAGTGGATCTAAATGTAATTAAATGTAACATGACTTTACATTTTTATTAATTTTCACATTTCATTTCAATCGCAGCAGGGGTATTTTTTTACCCCTTTGTCTTGAATTTATGGGGCATTTTTGTTCATTTTAGTGGCATTTTTTCCATAAGCCCTTGTTAGTTTCAGACCCTGGCGTGTGTGATTTTTCCCGAGTCTGTGCGTCTCAACTGTAAGTTCATCTGCTCCAACAACAGTGCTGTTATTACCTCGGTAGTGAGAAATGCCATGTAGCTTTTAAGTTGCTAAACTGTTTTACTGGTAAAACCATCAGAGCAGTGCTGACAACACATTTCTGTGCACATGTGTATGTTTTCATACATTGAGTTTGTATCTGTACTGTAAATGTGTGCGTTTGTACGAGAGAGAGAGCTGGAAAAATTGAGTATGTGCTTTCCGTACACAACAAAACTTAATTTTGTGGCAAAAACTTGTGGAAATAATCTGTCATTTTTATCCAGTTGTTAACTATTTGCTTGGTCGCTGTCTTTGTGACTTTTGGTTGTTTTGCTGTTTTAGGCTGTAAGGATTTTTAATATGACTGAAATCATTTGGCGAAGTGAAATGGACATGTAATGCGGTCAAGACCTGCCTGGAACTACTTTAGCCATGCGTTTACCTGAAAATAATTGCACACTTTAGAACATTCTTCAGCCAATCAGTTTCAATAATTCACCAGCCCCCTAATACAACTGGTAATAATATTTCAAAATATTAGTGTTCTTAATAGTATTTCTCAGCAAATAAATACAACCTCAGTGAGCATTGATGTCTTTCAAAAGCGTCTTACTGATAAAATTTGAACAATAATGTTTGCTAGGGTGACCATACATGCCATTTTCTGGGGAAATTCCCTGGCCAGGATTTCTATATTGCCTAAAATAACCAGGTTTTGATTGTTTGCACTGCACAGATTGATCGTTGTATATCTAATTACTGTGAGAGGTAGAGCAGAGAGGACAGGTCCATATGCTTTCGAATCACTCTCGCTATACTTTGATGTCATACAAGAATTGGGCTTCAAGTTGAACACTTAATATGTACGTGTATTTTCATCGATTTGACCGCTCTCTGTGATCCCACCTTCCCACTAGAGGTCGACCGATATGGGTTTTTCTATAACCGATGCCGATGTTTATAGGTCAGGGTCAGCCGATGGCCGATATGTGCTGCCGATTTTTTGGGCTGAATTTTAGGGCTGATATCTTGAAGTTCTCCCCTTTATTTGCATGCTAAAATGCCACACTAATAATAAGTGGATGCACAATTCTAAACTTAACATCATGAACACTGAACACTGACTTGAACCATTTCTCAGATCTTAATTTTGTGCACTGCACAATATTAAAATAAAAGATTTAACCAAAGTTAAATATAAAAAAAACTGTCAATCATTTTCATAAAAGTTTTAGAGCTGAGATTAATGTTTTAAATATACAATTTTGAATATAGAAATATTAAATGATTTATATAACTGAAAGGATCTGCCAGCAGGTGGCGGCAAAACACTGATTTAATTACTGAATCATATCATTCATTTGATTCGTTCGAACAGCTGATTCATTCCTGAATAAAGTGAGTGCCTTTATGTATGGCAAATTGAATCATTTCACTAGATTCGTTTAAAAACGCACGTTCATTTATAAAAGAAACAATGCTGTGTTTAAATGGAGATGCATAGCGGCTCAGTGGTGACTTGTTTCAGAATACGATGACAAAAGAGAGCAAAATTTTACTTTAGACGACGAAATAAAGCAAAATCAGGCAATAGTATAATCCGCCTGCCACCCACCCGCACCTATATTTTTCTCTGATTTAGCAAACCGCACACGATCTTCCTATTACAATTATTCTAATTCTTAGTTTTGCATGATAATATGATGAATGGATGGTTCATTTTAACAGCTGATCTTCACATCGCTGCACACTTATATAGGCTTAATCTCTCGTGCTTTTAAGCCAAATCCATGCTGACATGATATAATGTTTACTGACATCTGGACGTGACCATAGTTGTAAACTCGCAGTATCTGGGGTGAAGGAGAGGACGGTGCGGTGCGGGCGCATTAGGTGCAATTATCAAAATCTATTTAAAAGGAAGCTGGCGCCACGGTCCTGACCACATCACTCAGGTTCAGATTTTAGAAAATGTAGTCAATGTTTGCATCATTATTGATTTATCTCATCCACCCGCGACCCACCCACAAGTAATTCGAATGCATTTTTTATCACCCAACCCGCGGATTATCCGCAGCACCCGCAGAAATAACCATCATCCGTGCATCTCCGAGCGAGGCGGAGTAACTTAAATCACAATGTTGCCGCCTTCTCCACCCCACGCACAGAGTGAAATTCTCCGACTCGGATACAGGAAAAATAAAACATAACATAACACTGGGGCTAATATGTTAGCAAGCTGCTGATAGTTTTCGTTTACAGTCCTTAAACTTGACTGCAAGTAAGCAAACCTTCATCCAGCTGTAGCATATGCCAGTTCCCGATGGTTCTACGCTATTCGTTTTTTCTTTCACTAAGTGAAAGCAACACTTCATAGTTTACTAGTAATATATAATAAATATATGGCCATGGGACTTTGAAATATCAGAATTTAAGCCTTACCTTTATCTCTTAGAACTGTTGTTACTGAATCTTACAAACGTTTTGGCTTGGGGTCCTTCACAGCAGCACGTTGCGCCTCACCGATAACACGGGGCTGCCCGTGGACGTGCCTGACTTTAAATCGGCGCTACTAAACATGGATATCGGCCGATGCCGATATATTAAAAAATGGCAAATATCGGCCGAACGATATATATCGGTTGACCTCTACTTCCCACATGCCATGATTGGTCAATTATGTTCAATGCCTGCATGTTATTGGTCAAGCTACTTTTTGATCATTACCTTCAAGTATGAAAACAGAAAAACAAAGCCAAAACCTCGATATTTTAGCCAATATAGAAATGGCATGGCCAACCTAATGTATGCTAAAGAGAAAGTTCTTTAAAAACAAAAAACTAGGGATGCACCGAAATGAAAATTCTTGGCCGAAACCGAAAACCGAAAAAGAGGAAACCAAGGCCGAAAACCGAAACACCGAAAGAATTATGCCAATTATTAGTACCATTGCATTTATGGCTATGACTGTGTACTAATTTTACTAAAATCAAGGCATTGCAATTGCATAAATTAATATTAAAGTTTCAAAGAATAAATCAGTTATATTAATTTAAACAATTATTATCAATCAAGTATTATATTAGTTAAATAACATATACATATATTTTACTGCCTTTTTTAAATTGTTTAAATTTTTATAACACATTATCTTGTGGATCCATCAGTTCACATTTACAACTCTACAGTACGTCTTTCTCTTCCAGCAGGAGGCGCCATCAGAATGGTAAACAAAGCAGTGCAGCAAATGACTTTGAAACGTGCAGCGCTCATATTTATTCAATGGATAGCCATTTGAAGTTTCATCAAATTAAGAGCTTTATTTAAGTTTTTCAAAAAACAACCCTTACACAATAGTAGGGGACTAAATTAATATCAGCATATGAAGTATAATCGTCTCTCATTGTCTCTGAGATAATGCACGTCAGATGCTGAAAGCACTGTCAGTTTTTACTTTCACTTTAACATATTGATCAGTTTTCACGTTGCTTGTGTGATATCCATTGGCTCATCTCCACAGTTTAAAACATAAATATTTATAAAAAATACAGTATATAGAAAAGACATATCTTTAAAATATTGTGACGTAACACCAACGTAAAGCCATTGTTTTTCACTCACTGAAAGCTACATCTGTCTGCGCAGTGCGCTGATCTCTGCTCTCATCACTGCACGCACGACTGCAGACACACCTCTTGAAATTTCGGCATTACAAGTTTTGCAAATCGCTATCCGTGGGTCTTTCTCAGATATACTGAAATACATCCACACCGCAGAAGTGTTGCTTCAGACAGGCTGCGGTTTTTCGGTGGCCGAATATTCGGTGCATCCCTACAAAAAACAATAATACAAAACAAACAGAGCGACTGGTCTTTTGTTTTTCCGCAGAAGTCACACAGGTTTGGAGCAACATGAGACTGAGTAAATGATGACAGAAATGTTAGTCTTTATTGAACTAATCCTTTAAAGCAATAATTCACGGGAGATCATTACAGGGCTTTTACCACAGTTAAGGAGTGTTGGTTATGCACAAAGTGAGGTGGAGTAAAATTATTACAACACACAACTTAAAGATTTTAGTCTAATCTTTATGTGTGATCCACTAAGAACGTACTTGTATTTCCCAGCAGTGTGACATTAGCTTTGCGTTTTATCACTGAGTTAGCGAACATATAATTGGCTGTTATTTGCCACCCTTGAACTAAAGCTGCCTTGTCACCAGGCATTTCTGCACCTCCCTATTGGTCAGCGTTCTCTCTCACCCGTGTCCATTGATCTCTCAGGGGAAGGAATCTGAGCCTCAGCTCCAAAAAGAGTTTGGTTGAGAAATAAGTCTTTGAGTTTGCCCAACTCATTTGGACTTGTCATTCTCACTTTGCCATGCCATTCATATCCTTGGGTAGGAAATGGCTGTGAATATTTGTGTTAGATATCAAGACCGGTACTGGCAGGCTCTGATGTTTTCATTTATTAGAGTACATGTTTGGATGTACCTGAATTCAGTCCATTTAGAAATTATTTGCACTTTGCCGTGACCATATTCTAACATGACGGTGAATTTCAGCTAGAATAGGGTCTTCGAGAGACATTTTGATAGTTACTTATAAACGTTTTTACTTTTAAAGAGAATCAAAATGTTATTCATGCAACAGGCTATAAACTATCTTTATAAATTATGAACTTGACTATGTAACTTTAATATGTACATAGTACATGTACATATTAATGTTTAATATGTAACTTTAATTTCTCTATTTTAATTGATTCTCATTTTTATGAAACAATATCGATTTTTAAATTCCACAAAAAAGTCTTAGATTTCAAATTCTGTCCATTTTATTACAGTATTAAAACAATAAATATAGATTAGATGAGTGACAGATCACTGTAGTTCCTCAGTTCAAGAGAAGCAGCACATGAACTGATCATCTCCTCCACTTTAATACTAGTTTCACTAAATAAAAAAAAGTGTACAACTTACTGAAATCCATATCCTGTCTTATGTAATTGCTCAATCAGTGTTTCAGCCATGCAGAGAAATTTATTTGGTGAACAAGCTTATTGGTCAGCTAGAAAAAATTACCTCCAGAGAGCAGCATTTTTCTAAATATATGAGCCATAAAACATTCATTATAATTTTTTTTTTATAGAACATGATAATTTGAGCTGCTCTTCAGTGTTTAATTAATGTTCAAATCAATTTGTCAACAATTAAATTTTTTATTAAAAAAAAAACTAATTGGAGTACAAATATAAATATGTAATTGTAACTTTATTATCCTAAAATTTAATTTAGGTGCAAGTGTATACAAAAAAAAAATGTAACCTTCAATATTATAGTAATGTAGTACCAACTGACTCTCGTGTATATTTTACAGCATTAGTTGAGAGATTTTTTTCCTTGAGAAAATTTGCCATGTATTGTACCTGATATACTGTATATCCAAAATAATCAATATTGAACTGAATCACAAGCTTGTGAATCAGATTCTGAATCAAATCATAAAAATCCAGGCCTATTAACTACCTTAGTAAGATTTTCTTCACACTGTTGCTATAAAATATGCTAATGCTTACTTGTAGGCACAGTGGCTCTTGTGGTAATGTTGTAAATGATACATACATTATGATTTTCCTTGTGATTCATTGTAAAAGTGCATTTAGGATCATAGACTGTAGAGTAAAATCATCCAAAGCTGGGTACCCTGAACTTCCTCAGGAATTCTTCTGTCCTGCACCTGCGCTACACCTCCTGCCAGTTTTGTAGCTCCCATGACATGGTTGCAGCTGTCCAAACGTCTCCTTGGAGTGTGTTTACTGTACAGCTTAGCAGCACTGGCACAAATCTTTTGACCCTGGCTCATTTAATTCTAGAAGAATGTCTCTTTATTGGCTGATGCAGACACCTTTTTATAAAGTGGTCTGGGTAAAATCTTCAGTCCTAATGTTTTGAACAGCACTTTGGGTAGGATATTTTAACTTGATGGAACATAGAATATTTTAGTTGATGGCTTAAACAGTATACTAATTTCTGTACAGTTGAATATGTTTCTCCCAGTGGATTTGATTATGGTTTGTATGTGTGCTCATGCTGTAATGTGTAGTAAGGTCCGTTTTGATCCATTGGCATGGCTTCTGTGGCACTTGGTGGTGTAGGCGGAGCTCAGGGTGTGAGGTTGCGTTGTTCTATTGCAGTGCCCATACAATAGGCTTATTGTGCCCCCATTTTTCTCGCTCCTGTGGCCAGAGCGGGTAGCAGCATGCCCTGCCAGTCAGTTTGAGCACTCAGCGCAGGGCGACATACCACCTTATCTCCCTTGTGGGGGTTGTTTTAGTTTAAAGATGAATATTTATTCTGTTGGACAGTTTGTGAATTGTCATGTATGTCACCACCAGTGCAATTCTAACTTTTTTTATTTTATTCTTGGCTTTGCCTTCTTATTGGTCAGATATAATGAACAGAAAATTGCAATGTAATACTATACCTAAAGTACAGTCATGGCCAAAAGTTTTGAGAATTACATAAATATTGGAAATTGGAAAAGTTGCTGCTTAAGTTTTTATAATAGCAATTTGCATATACTCAAGAATGTTATGAAGAGTGATCAGATGAATTGCATAGTCCTCCTTTGCCATGAAAATGAACTTAATCCCAAAAAAAACTTTCCACTGCATTGTTAAGAAGGCTTCAGGGCGTCCAAGAAAGTCCAGCAAGCGCCAGGATCGTCTCCTAAAGAGGATTCAGCTGCGGGATCGGAGTGCCACCAGTGCAGAGCTTGCTCAGGAATGGCAGCAGGCAGGTGTGAGCGCATCTGCACGCACAGTGAGGCCAAGACTTTTGGAAGATGGCCTGGTGTCAAGAAGAGCAGCAAAGAAGCCACTTCTCTCCAAAAAAAACATCAGGGACAGATTGATCTTCTGCAAAAAATATGGCGAATGGACTGCTGAGGACTGGGGCAAAGTCATATTCTCCGATGAAGCCTCTTTCTGATTGTTTGGGGCATCTGGAAAAAGGCTTGTCCGGTGAAGAAAAGGTGAGCGCTACCATCAGTCCTGTGTCATGCCAACAGTAAAGCATCCTGAGACCATTCATGTGTGGGGTTGCTTCTCATCCAAGGGAGTGGGCTCACTCACAATTTTGCCCAAAAACTCAGCCATGAATAAAGAATGGTACCAAAACACCCTCCAACAGCAACTTCTTCCAACAATCCAACAACAGTTTGGTGAAGAACAATGCATTTTCCAGCACGATGGAGCACCGTGCCATAAGGCAAAAGTGATAACTAAGTTGTTTGGGGGACCAAAACGTTGACATTTTGGGTCCATGGCCTGGAAACTCCCCAGATCTTAAAACTTGTGGTCAATCCTCAAGAGGCGGGTGGACAAACAAAAACCCACTAATTCTGACAAACTCCAAGAAGTGATTATGAAAGAATGGGTTGCTATCAGTCAGGATTTGGCCCAGAAGTTGATTGAGAGCATGCCCAGTCGAATTCCAGAGGTCCTGAAAAAGAAGGGCCAACACTGCAAATACTGACTCTTTGCATAAATGTCATGTAATTGTTGATAAAAGCCTTTGAAACGTATGAAGTGCTTGTAATTATATTTCAGTACATCACAGAAACAACTGAAACAAAGATCTAAAAGCAGTTTAGCAGCAAACTTTGTGAAAACTAATATTTGTGTCATTCTCAAAACTTTTGGCCACGACTGTACTGTTCAAAAGTTTGGTGTCAGTAGTATATTTCTGTTTTATTTTTGAAAGAAATTAATACTTTTATTCAGCAAGTATGCATTAAAGTAATAAAGACATTTAAACAATATTTGTCAAATAAATGCTGTTCTTCAAGGTTGTTAATAAAAAAAAGTTTTCAGCATAACATAATTTCATGTGTCAATGAAGACTGAAGAAAATGTATCTTTTCCATCACAAGAATAAATTACATTATATATATATATATATATATATATATATATATATATATATATATATATATATATATATATATATATATATATATCATACCTGCAAACTTGTCGCTTTTCGGCGATAATCGCCGTTTTCATTGTCAATTGGGTCATTCACGCGAATCGTGTAGAACCGGAGAGTTTTTTTTATGGAGGGGGGGGGGGGGTTGGGCCGATCGGAATCTCAACTGAGCTCGCGCCTGTCAAGAGAGGGAGGTGGGGGTGGGCTTGCGTGCCATGTAGGCCATTATTGGACAATTCTTATAAATGACATTTTTCCTGGACCAATCTCAGCGCTTGCTTCAGTATCTTGAAACACACTGCCATCTGTGTTCGCGCCTGTCAAGAGACACCTGACCTAATGTGGAAACTCTGATGGAAATTGAAATGACCGTAAGCACGGAGCGTTCTTTAGGACTTCTGCATAAAGATAAGCAGCTCGTAAACTTCCGCTAAAGCTCATTTTATATGTGCTATATATTAGGTGAACACTCTTGAGACTCATCTACTGCTCGTTCTTATCAGAAACTGAGAAAAATG
>NC_133368.1:27972907-28105285 GCF_049309525.1 Garra rufa | reverse complement strand
ATATATTAAATAGTTTGTGAATGTTTTCAGTTTCCCTCCATGGCGTTTGCGTGCGTGTGTGTGTTTGTGAAACCCTTGTCCAGGCTAAGAAGGAAAAAAATAATGTTTTTCAGTATAATATAATTTGTGTTTTGGTTCTTTTGTTGTTTTTAGTTGTTCTTACTCGAGTTCAAGTCAGACCCCCCCCCCCCCCCCCCCCGTTCCCCCCCTCCAGAGACTGTCACCTTTTTTTCTCTGATGAGTTTGCAGGTCTGAATATATATATATATATATATATACGTGTAAAAAATAAATGTATTATCATATAACCACATTACCACATATATATTACGTTCTTTTTATTAAATTGTAAAGTTTCATTATATTACTGTTTTACTGTATTTTTTTAATCAAATAATTGCAGCCCTGTTGAGCATGAGAGACTTTTTATCATAGCTTTGAAAATTTGAAAACCGTATTAACCCAAACTACAAATGGTATTGTGTATGTGAAATGTTAACACTTTTTGATATTCAATATTGATATTTAAAGGGATAGTTCACCCAAGAATGGAAATTCTGTCATGAATTACTGACCCTCATGTTGTTTCAATCCAGTAAGACCTTCGTTCATCTTCGGAAAACAGATGAAGATATTTTTTTATTAATTCTGAGAATTTTCTTTGAGCACAAAAGTATTTTCATAGCTTTGTAAAATTATGGTTGAACCATTGATATCACATTAACTATTTTAACAATGTCCTTACTACGTTTCTGAGCCTGGGAACATTTCAGTTACATTGCTGTCTATGGAGGGTCAAAAAGCCCTCAGATTTCATCAAAAATATCTTAAAATGTGTGTTTTCCAAAGATCAATGAAGGTCTTACGGGTTTGGAACGACATGAGGATGAGTAATTAATGACTGAATTTTCTTTTTTGGCTGAACTATCCCTTTAAGTACATGCCACCCATTCTTACCCATAGGTTTATTTGGCTATTGTTTGTAATTATCCCTGTATGCTGTCGATTGATTGATTGATTGATTTTCTGTCTTATAGATTTGGCTTTAGAGTCCAACCCATCAGATCATGCCCGTGCCAGCACGATCTTCCTTAGCAAGTCACAGACAGATGGTGAGTGTTTCAAAATATTGATATTTAAATGAGTTAATCATTTCATTTCCTTGTTAGCAGCTGCATATTAACTATTAGTTTCCTGACCCATACTGTTGGCGTTAAATAGTGACTGGCACAGCTTGTCAATATTTGATAATGAACAACAACAAGTCCCTGCCTTTTTTCTTTTTCAGTACGGGACAGGAGGAAAAGCAATCACATAAACCATGTGAGTGAATGTGTTATGGAGTTTGTTTTGCGGTTGTGCTTGGTTATATGGTTGGAACGCATTTCTGCAAGTGTATTAATTGTTGGTCCTTTCTGAAGGTCTCACCTGGTCTGCTTTCGAAGAAGTACAGCTCCTGCTCGACGATATTCATTGATGATAGTACTGTTAGTCAACCCAACCTGAAAAGCACAATCAAATGGTCAGTAACGGTTCACTGTTTTATTGCATGCTTTCTTTAAGAACTATTCCTACATTATTGTTAATGCGTAAGAAAGAACAATAGAGTGTCTTTAAAACCCCTCTTTTGTGCAAACTACTTCCTTCCGCCATGGATTCAAATGTCAAGTTGGCAGCTTAACAGCTGAGCCCATTTGCCAACTATTTGTTCTGGAACAAATAATAGATTAATGAGACCAATAACTGCCCAGTAGATTTTCCCAAACAAATTATATCTCGTGTTTAACCACTATAGAGACATCAGAGCCAGTGGCAAATTTCAAAAGATCTGGCCGAGGTGAGCCTCGGCGGGTTCATGAGTGCTGAACGCCCACTGGCGACCTGAAGCTCACATCTCCGAAAACATCGAAGCAGATTTCATATAGACGTCATCTTTATTAACAAACCGCATATTTGAAGTCTAAACAAGTACATTCTTGTCTAAAAAAAAAAAAAAACGTTTAAAACTAGAATATCGCACTCCTCTCAGCCAAAGAACTGTTGTATAAAATAAATTAATAACATTAATGAGCTACATAATGAGTAAATAACATTGAATGCGTGTAAAAAATCATTAGCAAAATGAAAATATAAAGTGCTGTTTTTTTGTTTTTGTTTTTTTTTTTGCTTTCTTTTGTATGTTAATCACCTTTCTGTTCTCTGTTTCCAGTGTCACATTAGCAATATATTATCACATTAAAAACAGGTATGTTTTATTCCCACAAGCATCATTTAACCTATACATTTTGAAAAGGTTTTGCATATAAAAAGTGTTCTGTAATTTGAAAATGTTTATTAATCTTTTTCAGGGACTCCGATAGGTCATTGGACATCTTTGATGAAAAAATGCACCCATTATCTGTAAGTAAACACCTTCTTTTTTTTAGTAACATTCACTATTTGGTCAGACAGGCTCCAGTATCTATTTTTTGAGTGCGTCAAATCCGTTTAGCTGTTTAGTCTGAGCAGCAAAAATGTTATGCAATCTGATTCATATGTGGTTTAAAATTCATTTGAAATAGATTTTTAGAAATGCATTTGTGAACAGTCAGTTATTATTATAGTTATTATTATTTGTTATTTGGGACTTGATATGTAACATACACTTTTATAAGTAATTTTTCCTCACTTTTAGACCATATACAGTTCAACCAAAAATTAGATATAATTTGATATTTTTTTACTAGTGGGTGCAGGACTATATGTGACCCTGGACCACAAAACCAGTCATAAGGTAAAATTTTTACAAAACTGAGATATATACATCATATGAAAGCTCAATAAATAAGCTTTCTGTTGATATATGGTTTGTTAGGATAGGACAATATTTGGCCGAGATACATCTATTGGAAAATCTGGAATCTACGGGTGCAAAAAAATCAAAATACTGAGAAAATCACCTTTAAAGTTGTCCAAATTAAGTTCTTAACAATGCATATTACTAATCAAAAATTACATTTTGATAGGTTTACAGTAGGAATTTTACAAAAAATCTTCATGGAACATGATCTTTACTTAATATCCTAATGATTTTTGACATAAAAGAAAAATCAATCATTTTGACCCATACAATGTATTTTTGGCTATTGCTACAAGTATACCCCAGCGACTTAAGACTGGTTTTGTGGTCCAGGGTCACATATTTCATTCATGTAGGTGAGGATAGCAAAATAAACTGTGACATATTATACACAAAAAAATCTTCATACAGTGGTCTACCAGTAAAATTAATAAAAAATTGGGAACAAAATTATTCAGACACTTTGACCTGACCATGTTTTGCTTAAGTGTTTTTTCTTTAATTGCGAAAGCAACTTTTTACACCACTGACTAAACAAAATTAAGCATTGCTTGGTAATTGGTTAACAAAGTATTGATAGTTATGTAAATATTGTCATACTAACAGTTGTCTGAATTTTTGGTTCATTGTAATCCATTACATACCTTTATTTCAAAGTTATCTGAATTTGTTCTGACATAGTTTATCTCTGAGTTCTTGTCATATTTTTTTTACCAAAAATAAACTATAGCGAATAAACTGATAATGTGAGAAATGTTGAAGGTGTCTGAATAAATTTTGGTTTGACTGTATTTAGATTTTGTTCTCCCACATGCCACAATGACAGGAACTCTTTGATATATCGGAAAGTTTTCTTGGCATTATCTTGAAATTTTAGTCATCGGAAGTATCTAATGAACATTACACTTACATTAAATGAACCATAAACCACATTTAGCTTGATGTTGAGCTAGAATTTTTGATCATATTGGCATATGATGTGTATAAATGCTATTTTTGGTAGAGGGAGCAGGTTCCTGACGATTACTCCCGTACAGACCCTGAACACAAACTCATCTATCGATTCGTCAGGACACTGTTCAGTGCAGCACAACTCACAGCCGAGTGTGCGATCGTCACTCTGGTAAGAGTATAGCGCCTCTTTTTACTGGTCCGGTCCACTTTTAGCTTATTCTGTACAATGAGAAAAAGAGGGTCTAATATCATGCAGGGGCTTTGGTTTTTGAGGTGGATGGAGGTGCTTATGCACATTTTCCTGACGTCCACTAGAGGACAGTAGAGCACCAGAGAATGGATTATCATGTGTTTGTTTAACCAGTGTTGTCCACAACCAGTCTGTGTGTTTAGTCACTTCTGATTATTTTCAATCAAATGTTAATGCATTAGGTATCATGAACAAACAAAGAACAACTGTTTTTTCATGAATTCAGATTCATTTATAGTACATGAACTAATGATAATGTAATCAATTACCATTAAATAATGCATTAATACATTACCATTCAAGAGTTTGGTAATGTGTGAATTTTATTTATTTATTTATGCTTTTTGATGAAAACTGCTATTCAGTAAGGACACATCAATTTGATCAAAAATGGTGGTACAAAAAAAAGATAAATACGATCGTACAATTTTTTTTTAAATTTTAAATAAATGCTGTTCTTTTGAAATTTCTATTCAAAGAAACCCCAAAAATATTGAAATAAATGTTACTTTAGCACCAAATCAGCCTATTAGAATTATTTCTGAAAGATCACGTGACACTGAAAATGTTGAATTTTATCATTTTTTTTCCAGTGTATTTTAATTATTACAAAAACAAAACAAAAAAATCGTACCAACCATAAACTTTTGAACTGTTACGTGTGTAGAAATTAACCTAGAATATTGTCACCAAGACAAATTTATGCTTTCTTTCTTTCTGAAATTAATAAATGCTGTAAAAGTATTATTAATTGTTGTTTAAGTAACGTTTCAGGTAATGTTAATGACCTAAATGTTATTATAAAGAGTTTCCAGTGTTGTAATTCTAAAGCCTCATTCATATTGTCAGCCCAAATTAGATTTTTATGCAAATCCGATTGAAATCCACTCAAATTTAGATAGTCTGAATGGCAACAACTGCATGAAATCTGATTTTTGTGCAGATCAGATTGAAGTCCGATCATACGTAGGTAGTCTGAATGGCAAAAAAACTAAATGAAATCCATTTTTTCCTCAAATCCGATTAAAATCTGATCATATTTAGATAGTCTGAACGGCAACAAACTAAATGAAATCCGAACAGCAAACTACATGAAATCTGATTTTTGTGCAAATCTGATTGAAATCTGATTATATGTAGGTAGTCTGAACAGAAACAAACGACATGAAATCTGATCATATTTACATAGTCTGAACGGCAACAAACTACATGATATTTGATTTCTGTGTGATTTGATTGAAATCTGATCTTATTTAGGTATTCTGAATGGCAACAAACTACATGAAATCAGATTTTTGTGCAAATCCGATTGAAGTCCGATCATATGTAGGTAGTTTGAATGGCAACAATCTAAATGAAATTCGAACAGCAATGAACTGAACAAATCCGATTAAAATCTGATCATACATAGGTAGTCTGAACAGAAACAACTACATAAAATCAGATTTTTGTGCAAATCCGATTGAAATCAATCATATTTACGTAGTCTGAATGGCAGCGAACTACATGATATCTGATTTTTGTGCGATTCGATTGAAATCTGATCTTATTTAGGTAGTCTGAACAGCAACAAAGTTCATGAAATCTGATCATATTTAGTCTGAATGGTAACAATCTAAATGATTGCAAATCTGATTAAAATCCGATCATATTTAGTCTGAACAGCAACAAACTAAATGAAATCTGAACAGCAACAAACTACATGAAATCCAATTTTCACTAATCTGTTTTGAGCTACATTCATTTGTGTTTTGGAGTCCTATTCAAATCACATTCCTGGAAATCTGTCTGACTTGTCAAATTGGATTTAGTATAGCTTTTTCACATTTTCATGCCACGTAAAATGTAAACATGTCAGACATTTTTGTAAAAAAACATAATGAATGTATTTGCACCTCTTTGACTTTTGAAACCAACAGAGATGGCAGCACAGAATAAAGCACATTCCAGCTTCCAAAATTTCTACTGCTGCCTCATAAGACAAAATACAATACAGCACGAAAGCAACATGTTGGCATAAGACAACATCTGTATCACAAATTATATTACTGTTATTATTTCTTATTATGATAGGCATAACAACACAATGCTATTGCCTTAGAAACCAATGCAGATATTCAGTAAAATAAAAGCGTGCTACAGGACACACAAATCGGATTTAAACAGTTGCGATATACAGTGTGAACAGTCAGTCATCTAGATCAAACTCCAATCAGATCCACAAAAATCGGATTTGGACTGACAGTCTAAATGAGGCTTAATTTGCACACAATGATACATATGCTTTATCTCATGTTGCCTTTGTAAGCATCTTTTTAAAAACACGTGTGTCCACTGTCTTTGCTGCAGGTATATTTGGAGAGGCTGTTGACATATGCCGAGCTGGACATTTGCCCATCTAACTGGAAGAGGATTGTTCTAGGGGCCATCCTACTGGCCTCGAAAGTCTGGGATGATCAGGCCGTGTGGAACGTCGACTACTGTCAGATCCTCAAAGACATCACTGTCGAGGACATGTGAGTGAGATCATAGTCACTGTCTGTTCTGATGAAACTTTACAGCTCATTTGTACGTTCAAAATAATCTAGAACAAAACGTCTTGATGCAATACATCAACAAACTCTCTAAAAACCAATACGGGCTGCAGTAAGGAGACAGTACTGTGTGTCAGTTCACTCCCCTGCCAGCTCATTCCAGTCTACAACTCCTACATACCTCACAACTTCCCATGTCCCTTGCGTGCAAGATTTTCAAAAAAATGAAGCGACACACTTCAAAAGCTTGTTTTTTTGTTTGTTCTCATGTCTCAATATCCATATAAATGACACAGACAGGGTTTGTGTGTACGTGTCTGTTTTTGTGCTGTTCTACCTGATTGTGTATGTTAAAGGCCATGTCCCTCTTCTCTCCTCTCTGCCCCTTCGCTCTATTTTCATCCCTTTCATTGAAGCAGTCTTTGTGAGCCTCTGGGCTGGCGGGCTTCAAGTGCTCTCAGACTCCTCTACAATGGTCCAGGCTCTCGCCCACTCCATTTGTTGCCCCTAGCGACTGATCCCCCCCCCCTCTCTCCCAACACCACCCATACCAACCTCAACCTAATGTCTGCTCTTCCCAAAACAGTCGGGTCACTGTCTCCACGGTGACAGCCTCCGTACCTGCTCTTAGATGCAGCAGAGAATCTTTGTGATGGTTTAGAAGTGTAAAAGATACGATTATTGTAAAAATATTACTATTATATTAGTACTTTATTGTACATTAGTACATGTGAAATTTTTTTTTTTTACAGGAACCAATACTTTAATTCAGAAAGGATTTTATTTATATATACTACAGTCGTAAGTTTTTGAACAGTAAGATTTTAAATGTTTTTTAAAATAGTCTCTTCTAATCACCAAGCGTGCATTTATTTGATCCAAAGTACAGTAAAATTAGAAAAAATTATTTTGTTTTATATTTTAATACATTTTAAAATGTAATTTATTTCTGCGATTTCAAAACTGAATTTTTAGCAACATTACTCCAGTCACATGGTCCTTCAGAAATCATTTTAATATTCAGATTTGCTGCACATAAAAAAAAAAACATTATTATTATTATTGTTATTAATGTTGAAAACAGCTGAGTATATTTTTTTCAGGTTACATTGATAAATAGAAAGTCCAGAAGAACAGCATTTATCTGAAATAAAAGCTTTTCTAACATTATAAATGTCTTTATCATCATATTAAAACAATTTAAAGAATCCTAAAAAGCTAAAAAAAAAAAACTCTAAGCTAGTGTATAATGTTACAAAAGCTTTTTATTTCGGATAAATGTTAAACTTTGGAACTTTCTATTCATCAAAGAATCCTAAAAAATGGTTAAAATATTGATAATAATAATAAATGTTTCTTGAACAGCAAATCAGCATATTCGAATGATTTCAGAAAGATCATGTGACACTGAAGACTGGAATAATTCTGAAAATTTAGCTTTGATCACAAGAATAAATTGCATTTTAAAATGTATTCAAATAGAAAACAGTTGGTAAAAACATTTCAAAATGAAGTGAGCAGAAGAGACGACTTCAAGAAACAATAAAAACTTTTGACTGGTTGTGTGTGTGTGTGTGTGTGTGTGTGTGTGTGTGTGTGTGTGTGTGTGTGTGTGTGTACCTGGTATTCATCACGTTGTGGGGACCAAATGTCCCCACAAGGATAGGAATACCAGTAGATTTTGACCTTGTGGGGACATTTCTTAGGTCCCCATGAGGAAACAGGCTTATAAATCATGCACAATGAGTTTTTTTGAGGAAGTAAAAGTGTGCACAATCTCCTGTGAGGGCTAGGTTTAGGTGTAGGGTAGGTGTAGGGCAATAGAAAGTACAGTTTGTACAGTATAAAAACCATTACACCTATGGAATGTCCCCATAAAATATGTAAACCCAGTGTGTGTGTGTGTGTGTGTATTTATGTATTTATTTTTAAGGAACCAATGCTTTTATTTAGAAAGGATGTAACGTGACAGCAATTATTTACAAAAATGTCAGGAAAAACATTACAAAATGTTATTTTGAACTTTCTATTTAAAAATTATTTAAAAAAAAAAACGTTTCCTCAAATGTAAATAGCTCAAAAGTTTTTAAATTTGATAAAAAAAAAAGTTTTTTGAGCAGCAAATCAGCATATTAGAATAATTTCTGGAGGATCATGTGACATTGAAGACTGGAGTAATGATGCTAATCATTTGTTTTTGCCAATACACAACAAAAAATATAAAAAAGATCAAAATAGAACCATTATTTTCAATTGTAATAATGTTTTGGAATACTACTGTATTTTTATTGAATACAGTCTTAAGCATAAGAGACTTGCCTTAATATTGAAAAATCTTTTGATCAGTAGTGTTAAAAATTGGAATCTTAAAAATTAAATTAAATCTGTTTTCATTAGTACTGTTATTTGTGAAAATAAATAAAAACAGTTGATTAATCTGAAAAAAGTTAAGAGTTGTTTGTGATTTTTAACTGAGTAAAGACTCTCCTGACTCATTAAATCTTACTATTCATTTTTCAGGAATGAGATGGAAAGACATTTTCTAGAGCTGCTACAGTTTAACATTAACGTCCCGGCCAGCGTCTACGCCAAGTATTACTTTGACCTGCGCTCTTTAGCAGACGACAACAACCTGAGCTTTCCTTTGGAGCCATTGAGCAATGAACGAGCGCAGAAATTAGAGGTGGGCAGCAGACCAAAAAAATGCAACATTTTTTTTAAATGTAAAGTCATATGTCTACAATGGGTCAAAATAATTACATAAGTTCTAATTTTATTTGCTCATTTTTTCAAAGGCAATCTCAAGACTATGTGAGGACAAGTACAAGGATCTAAGCAGAGTGGCCATGAGGAGATCATTCAGTGCAGACAACCTAGTGGGGATACGCAGATCCAATGCCGTTCTTTCTTAGAGCTCTTTTTTTTCCTCTCAGAACAGTGGCCACTCAAAGATGAAGCTCAATGGACAAAACTCGTTCTTTACTCCCGCCTTTGGCTGCGACGTTACGCCGGCCGAAAGATCATACCCCTCACCCAACCGATGCAGAACAACATAGAGACAAAAACAGACTGGATGGTTTCTTTTGTTTGTTTTTTGCTTACTATGTAGGCTACTAGCTGTGAACTGTCAGTTTTTAATTGAAATCATTTGCAGATGGAGTATTTTAAATAAACACTAATCATGTAACACGTCTGAATTTATGTTTGAAGAATGTTTTACGAGGTCACTCCAAACTGTCAAAATGGTGGTTTTTGTTTCTGTTGCATTACACTGAAAAATCAATCCAGGGATTTAACACTCACAGCTCTATCTTTCTTTTAAAATAAGGGCTAATTAACACTGTTAGAACCGTATTTGTTTCAAACAATGTAAAATATGAAGTGAAGGTTTTTAGTGCCTGTCAGTTTCAAAACTGATAGCATTCTACTAACAAAACATTAGAAAGGTAAAAATATTAAACATTATTTTTGGATTTGTTTTTTTTCCCCCTCCAAAACAGCAGTAAAAATAAAAGCAGAATAAATGATGGACCAAACGTTTGACTTGCAGGTTCACAAATTGTTCCTCACTTTTATTCTCTACCAATAAGAGAAACAAAAGAACATGTAAAAGACACTTTCATAAATATCTAAGAATCTCTTTAAAATTGTAGCACTGTATTTCATCTTTTACAAAACATATGTACAGAGTTGCAGTCTGGACTCTTAAAAGGACATGTCTTCTACAAGATTTACATATGAATCGAGTCAAACAAGTATGTACAAACAACCAGACATGCAGCAAAATTGTGAGGCATTTTGAAGACTACACAGGAAAATTATTTCTACAACAGCTTGGACGGTAAAAAGAAGCCAAACAATGTTTACATTTACACCTTAATGCTCCACTGAAAGATTTCACACAGATCTACAAAAACGACGTTTACAGATTCTGTCTGCTAAAAGTGCATACCCAACACTGGTTTTCTGATTCAAAACAAGGTGAAATGACATAAAATAACCAAAGGCTGGATGAAATAAACAGACCTAAAGACCAGTTAAAGTTGAAAACCAGTTAATATTCGGCCTAGTTCTACTCAACAAGCCTAGGCTGCTGGTTAACACCTGAACCTCATGAGAGTTGAACCATTGACCACAAGAGGGAAGTCAAGCTCACACTACAGACACTTCAAACAACTCTATAGATGGTACATACACATTCTATCTGCCCGATAGATGCTAACCAACAATCTATTATCAGTGGAGAGATAGCTCTGATAAGTCGTGGTTGAAGGACACTAAAGATTTGGTAAGCATTAACTTGTGCAGAACTGCCTGCAACAACTTCAAGTAAATCTGAACTGCTTCTTCACTAGACCTCAACTTGCTCAACTTAAGCTGAAAAAGTGATCTTGGTTACAGAGAATGCATGAAACCACCTATTTACAGTACGTCCGTTTGTAAATTAGTAGCCTGAAGATGGAATTAAAAATAATCCTACGGAGATCCTGTAAAATGCTGATAAAGTCACAAACACAGTAGAGTGACTGTTATCTGAGATATCACATAAGTTCATGAATAGCATATTTACAAGAATACACAAATAAATAGAATATCTCAACAAACCCCTCTATTTTTCTTGACTCATATCAAGTATTAACCTTCTCAGATTTTTTTTTAATCATTCATGATCTAAAAAAACACCAGATGGCTACGACGTTGCAACACTTGTAAAGTAGACATCATCTTTTCCTTACAAAGTATCAACATGTTCATTGCTTTGTAAATCAGACCAGTGAATGAGAAGGGCTCATCGACTACAATGAAACAACCAATAGTCTGTAAAAATCCTTCATAATCTATCAAATCCGGTCAAATAGACACCTGCTCATTCAGAGTCATGACCTGCACACTTCATGCGTCACTTGTTTGACAGCTGCAGGGTTTATAAGGACCAGGGCTTTCTGGCCAATGTTCAGACATGTGATGAGGGTGCTGATTTGTGATAGGTCCCAGTGGGTGCCGTTCCGGCTCGGGCTGTGAGAGCGGTACTGGCCTCGCTGTACATGGACGAGCCTGATACAGGTGGCTTCCGGGTCCTACAGGGGAGGTACCGTGCCACAAAGCGTCTCCAGGACTCTAGAGTCTTCCCAGACCAGATCCAAACACCTGAGGTAATGCCTACTACAAGACACATGAAGTACTTCAGCATGAAGACGGCATAGTCCGGGCCCATCCCGAGCCGCTGGCGCTCGGACGGGCAAGAACAGGCCAGGGCCCGCTCCCAACCGGGCCTGTAATGTTGCTCGTACACCAGGCACGCCACCACAATAGTTGCGGGCACGGTGTACAGGACAGTGAAGAGCCCAATCCGGATCATTAACTTCTCTAGCTTGTCCGTCTTAGTGCCGCCCTGTTTAATCACGCTACGGATCCGAAAGAGCGAAATGAATCCGGCCAGAAGGAAGAGCGAGCCAGTGAAGAGGTAGACGACAAGCGGTGCCAATACGAAGCCACGTAGGCTCTCCAAACTCTGGTTGCCGACATAGCAGATCCCAGCCACGGGGTCTCCATCCACCGAACTCAAAGCCAGGACAGCGATGGACTTGACGCTAGGGACGAGCCAAGCTGCAAGGTGGAAGTACTGGGAGTAACCCGCGATGGCCTCATTCCCCCATTTCATTCCTGCCGCCAGGAACCACGTGAAGGAGAGCACCACCCACCAGATGGAGCTGGCCATTCCAAAAAAATATATGAGCAGGAAAACCAGCGTGCAAAGGGCAGGACCCGTGGTGTCGTAGAGGATGTGCTGTTGGTTCCCAGAGCCCTCGCAAGCTACCCGCTCATGGCCTGCAAGCAGTCGCACGATGTACCCCAGCGACACAAACAAATAGCAAGCAGCCAGAAAGATAATCGGGCGCTCTGGATATTTGAAACGCTCCATGTCGATGAGGAATGTAGCCACGGTGGTGAACGTTGACACGAAGCACAGTACCGACCACAGGCCGACCCAAAAGGTTGTGAAGGCACGCTCATCCAGGGAAAAGTAGGGTTGGTGGCAAGGCATGGCACAGTTGGGTAGAGAGCCAGTCTGTACCCGGTTATGAAGAGGATGTGCGTCTTGTTTAATTGTCACTAGGGGGTTTCGACAATGGCACTCGCGGTCACACTTTTGCGGCGGAGCGGATTTTGCAGTGGCTCTGTGTCGTGGCGTTCCCTTGGGAGTGGGTTTGGGGAAAGGAGGTGATAGAGTCGTGGTTTCACTGCTGTTCCTGTCCATGCAAAGCCGATCGGTGTCGCCTAGCATTGGCAGCTGTTCACAGCTCATCCGCTCCGGCCACTCGAACCCATACTGGATCATTAGGGGGGAGCAACCTCGTTTAGCCCTCTCACACACGGACCTGCAAGGCGGCAGAGGTTTTTTGTAGTCCTGGAGACAGATGGGGGTGTACATACTGCACAAGAAGAAAAGCAAGTCTGGGGAGCAACGGATCCGGACAAGTGGCCAAAACTGATGCACTTCTAAGCCGACTTCATCCTGGGTGTCGTGATTGAACTGGTTGGGCATGTAGGTGTGATTGTATCCGATTCCTTTGCACATAGGTACGGTGATTGGCTCGCACACTATATCCTTAGAGGCGGCTTCGCCGAGCCGAGACAGTTGCAGCAGCAGCAACAGCAGAACGTGGAGCCAAAATCCGACCGGGTGCATCCCTGAGGTCTCCATGGTGAAATGATGCTTATCCGCAGGTTTCCTCATACTGGAAAACTATGAATTTCAATTCTTGAGTATTTTCTCAGCTCAGGTTTTTTCCCCCCTTCCTTCCTTTCTTTTTTAATTTATTGCTGCGTTTCGGAAAGAAGAAATCCCAAAAGGAAACCTTAATTGCTCCAGCAGCATGTCCACAGTCCACAAGGTTGTAAATCACAGTGAAGTTTCATTCCAGATCCCGAGCACACTTTCTTCCAACTGTGTGAGTGCATTTCATACAGACCATGATCCTAAACACGGGCTGAAAGAGTGAGAGAACAACTACTGTTAAATCAAACAATAGCTTAATAATTCTACATAAAATCATAAACTGAATTGAGCGACAGAACGTACCATGGAAAAGCACGCGTATCCGTGGACTAAATGGTCAATCATTCACCGAGTAAACCGTGGTAAGGTCGAAAGTTCATTTCCCGCAGATACTTTGTAACAAAGTAACATTTTAAGCGTCGGTTTCCTTTCTGGTCTGCTTTAAATTCCACATGGCAGGTGAATGCATCCGATGAATGCAATCCGCCGGATTCACAACAAACAAAAAAAGACGCCGAAAAATCGAGGAGGAAAATATGACAAATAAATGTGCCGTCCAAAAATAATAAATCCTTTTAAAAGTATGATAAGGGTGAATATTAAAAAAATAAAATCACCTCTCACATTAGTGCTCAGAGCAACAGGTTTCAGGTGCTCTCTCCCATTTCCTTCAGTGTGTTTCCCAGCAGTCCGTTGGAGTCCTCTCACGCACTTTAACATGTATAAACTCAAAAATTCCGAGCCAAACTCTTCCACTAATTTGTTGAGAACGTATTTTTCTGTGTGGCAGAGCGTGTGTTCCCTCTGTTGGCTGCGGAGCCAGTAATTACTCACTCCGTAGAGGTTCAGTGGAGTGAAAATACTCCACCCGAAATGACACGCCCACAACTTTCAGGCCCCAACCCCTTTTTCACCAGGGGCCACTGACAGTCATCTGTGTGGAAAAATGCCCCATCTATCTATCTATCTATCTATCTATCTATCTATCTATCTATCTATCTATCTATCTATCTATCTATCTATCTAGCCTAATAAATATTATTTCTATGGATTTGGTGTAACAGGTGTCATTCATATTATTAATCATTTAATAAGTGCTAACATGGTTCCACCCTAAATTAAATACACTGGTTAGGCATACTAGAACAATGGATTAACAGATCAACACAAGGAAATTTATGTAGTTAAAAAAAGTACTGGGAAGATGCCACATGTTACTCATCTAACTGTAATGTTTAAAATTAGTCAGAGGAGATTTAGGGGGGGAAGTGAATGGTACTGGCGAGTGTGTTGATGTGTGTGTTTGACTATGAAAAGGCCTTGAGTCTCTTGTGCAAGTGTATCCTGTATTGCGTTTGTGTTTACCCACTGGGCCCATTCAGGACAGACGGAGCTGTGCAAACACTCAGATAATGACTCCTAACGCAAGCTTAATCACTCACGCCTCGCCGAGACAAAGAAAGCAACCGAGAGGAGCACCTTGCCACACTGATAGTCTGTTTGTGAACAGCTAGTGTGCACTAGGATGCCATCTCTGGGTCAGAGTTCAGAGGTTGTTTACATATTTGTGAGGTTTGGAATCATCAACCAAATAAAACAAGTCCAAATAAGGTGATGTTTGTTTTTGTCCTGTTTTGCGGTGAAGCACTGAACCTACAGCTGTACATCTGAATGAGGGATTTCTGGTTCCTGATTCTGTGAATGATTTAAATATTTTTGGCATATAGTGTTGTTATTAACTATAACTAAATAATAAAAAAAATGGAAGGATATATATATATATATACAGAGAGAGAGAGTGAGAGAGAAAGAAATGATAAAAAAGTAATACTTTTATTTAGCAAGGATGCTTTAAATTGATCAAAAGTGATGATAAAGACATTTCTAATGTTCCAAAAGATTTCTGTTTCTGATAAATGCTGTTCTTCACAACTTTCTATTCATCACAGAAATAATAAATGTTTCTGAGCAGCAAATCAGAATATTAGAATGATTTCTAAAGGATCATGTGACTGGAGTAATGATGCTAAAAATTCATTTTTGAAATCACAGGAAAATATTACATTTTAAAATATATTCAAATAGAAAACAGTTATTTGAAATAGTACAAATATTTCAAAATGTTACCGTTTTTGCTGTACTTTAGATCAAATAAATGTATGTATGTATATATATATATATATATATATATATATATATACATATACACACACACACACACACACACACACACACACACATATATATATATATATATATATATATATATATACACACACACACACACACACACACACATATATGTATATATATATATATATATATATATATATATATATATATATATATATAACCATATATAGATAACCATTTATTCATTTTCATAAATCATGTTTTTATTTTTATAATTTTTTTATTGTTTTATTGTGTTATTAGCTGTATTCTTTATTTATTATTATAAACAACTTAACTGCAGTTTGATTGATATTACTGATTGATATCATCTGTTTTGGCAAATGAACTCTTCATATATATATATAACATTACATTTTGTTATATATTTTGTATTATATTTGTTTATTGTATTTTATATTTTAATATTATATTATATCATATTATAGAAGATATAAAAGCCATTAATTAATACTATAATATTATATAAATAATACTAAAATAACATTGTCAGTTTAACAAAAAAATGTATAAATAGCATTAAACTAGATTAAAAAAAAAAACAATTGACATTTATTTCAAAGAAAGACAGCAGTAACACTTTTCAAGCTAAATATTTTTTTAAAAAGATGTTTATTAGTTTTTAAAATGATTTAGACACCCAGGTTGTCAAAAAAGTGAATTATGTTAATGTCATGAACTAGACCTGTGTAAACTTGAGGAAAAATGTCATCACACATCCTCTAGATGTCACTTTTAGAAACAGCTGGTTGCAAAAAAAGTCATTGCAAAAAACGCTTAGAAAGCAAAGTTATTACTTCTGGGAACCAGTGTATGTACATTATAGTATATAATACTGATAAAGTACAGTCAAATTATTGTTCCAATGAGAGAAAAGTGTGACAAATTATCGCCAATTCCCTACACGTCTGCACTGGCACTATACAAACTCCTCCGTTCACTTAGTCAGACAGAAAACATGTTTAGGAATTCTTCACAGAAGGGTGGCTCTCTCTCTCCCTCTCTTTCTCTCTCTCTCTCTCTCTCTCTCTCTCTCATTGTTGATTCAGTATCCTGTAATCTCACAGCTTTCTATAAGTCCAAAGGTCTGACAGGGTGTGTGCCAGTATATGTGTGCGTTTAAAAAGTGCAAGTGACCAATCCGGCTGCTCCGTCAGGTATTTCTAATGCTCGATTAACACTTAGATGACATCAGCTCACAGAAAGACTGAGAAGACGAGAGTAAACAGAACTCTACATGCCACAGACTTGCTTAGGAATCAATCATTGAGACAGACGCGGCCACAAATGGCCGCTTACATTGTTTTCCTTGTAACGCTCGAGATGTTTGATTGTGTCTTAAATGCTATGGTAACCAAATCAATCTTTCCAGCCATTTGTGCACCTGTTTCATAGGTTACCTACGCATATTGTCACACATTAACTCCAAAACCCCACCTTAAGGAGTCACACACACTCTAACTGACTTCCTTTCTGTGTGGTGTATTAGGGCTTGTGAAATTGCTAGTATGCCTACTTGTATCTATAGTACTTAGCTAGTCTTTTGAAATAGTGATACGGAGAGGAAATATAACCTGATTAAAATCAGTCTCAGTCATGCTCTAGATAAGTCAAGTTTGGATTTACTTTAGTTGAGCAGTAGAGCGTTGTCAACGTCAAATGACGTTGAAGCGTGATGAGGTGTGGTGCACACTAGCCGTCTGTTTTATTTTGTGATGTCTCCTGGGCATGAAAACATCCCATGGTGGTTGGTTTTTCCTCTTTTTTTTCTCTTTTCCACTCCCTCCGCTTTTTCTTTACATGCCTGAACCCGTGTTTGGGCAAATGCTTTTATCTGATAATCGACTCTCCATGTCTGTGTGTGGATGGACAATTCATACACAATGACGATGTGATGCAATCTCACCAAATTGACCTTTTCTCATCTGCATTTGCTTTCCTGTCTCTGTCACGAGAAGATGATATGATATGGGATGCTTTTGTTGTATTTTGGTGAAGTACAGCAATAGCATATGGAATTGGAAACACTTTGATGATGTACCGCTGTACTAGTGTAAAACTGTTGCAGTTCAAATAAAAAACTCATATCCGCATGTAAAAATACTGTTTTCAAGATGAAAATGGATTTTACATTGATTAGTAGTTAAACAATAATTTAATATTAAGTGACTTTCCATGCAATATTGACTGCATTTTTTGCGCAGTTTCGCTAACAGAAGTAGCTCCAATCAAAGCCACAGCGGAACTGTTGTATTTCTGAGCAACACAGCAGGGTTTTGTTACTGAATGAATCCACGTGTTTTAACAAATCGAGTGAGTCAGTGATTCAGTGACCCATTCATAGAGACTTGCATCATTTCTAAATGATGATTCAGCTGGTTGAATGAATTGGTTAAATGAATGACTCACTCATTAAAATGGTTATTTGCCGCCACCTATTGGTGGTTTGGTTTCGTATTTAAAAGAATCATTGATATCAGGTTTGTTGAATACAGCAACCCATTTACAGATAGTGCAGTTTGGGGTGGATTGTATTTGTTCAATTTCTTTTATTATGAAAATAAAAATTTGCATTTAAAAAAAGCAGATTTTGGTTTGTATATGCTGTTTGTATATATTCTTTTAAATCAGAATCTGCAAAAATCTGTATCAGTAGGTTCACACTTACCAAAAAATCAGTAATTGGGATCAGCCAAGAAAATTGCAACCGGTGCATCTCTAAATGATTTTAGATGTTATAAAATAAATATGAAAAGTGTTATATATAATATAATATATGTTATATACATATATATATATATATATATATATATATATATATATATATATATATATATATATATATATTAATCAAAGAAATTATGGTTTAACAGACTTTTATACTCTTACAATACATAAATAAATAAATGCTGTTGAACATTTTATTCACCAAAGAATACTGAAAACAATTATCATGTTTTATTACAATAGGGAGTTATTTTAAAGTGCAATAATATTTTATTATACACAGTTTTTTTCTGTATTTTTCATTAAGTAAATTCAGCCTTGATGAGCATAAGACTTTTGAAAAGTAGTATTTTTATATATTTAGATGAAACCTAAAAACTTTTTTATACATTTTAAACTAATGGGACTGGGTTCAGGGTTGCCAGGTTTTCAAAACAAAACCCTCTCAATTCCTACTCAAAACTAGCCCAAAAGTAGGGGCGTTTCGAGCGGGTTTACCGCTGGTAAAAAAAAAAAAAAAAAACGCCTTCCAGGGGGTAAAATACATGTTTTGTGGTGGGGTTCCTTTGGTAAAATATGCATTCCACGGGCTAAATATTACGTTATCGGGGTCGCTTCAACCTGCGGACATGAAACCTGCAGCAACAGTATGAAAGTATCCCAATTTTGTTGGAAAACTGTGGACTTGGCAACACTGACTAGGTTTGATATTTTATTTAATACAAAGACATACTTTTTTTGTTATGCTGGTTGAAAGTCTTGTCACGTCCTGATATTGAGCATTAAGTTAAGTGGTCTAAATGTATTTATATGTATTTTTTATCATCTGTGGAAGGTGTAGGACCATAAAATCAGATTATTCGGTCAGAAAATTACGATAGGCTGTCCTGCCTGTCAGCGTATGTATTTGCATACATCCGTGCACCTTGTTTGCGCAGACATGATACATTATCAGCACGTTGCATTACGTTATTGCAGGCCAACAAAAAATGGAAGGCGTTATTATTTTCTCACCAGAGGTAATCTGATAGAGTTGCGTATAGTCCTTCACCAATGCCATCTCTCATCATGTCGCAGGTTAGTTTCTGGTCTTCCCGAGCACGTTCATGTGTTTTGGAGGAGACGTGGCTTTGCAGGGTGATAATGCAGAGAAGGTGAAACTTTGTTTTTAAAGCTAGCTTGCTATTGTTAGCCTTTCCAAAATCGCCTACTCTACCTTTAAGTGTCCATATAAAATATATATATAAAATATATGTACTCACAATGTACAGTTTTGCACATTTATCATAAAATAAAAGCATATATAAACTATAGCTTGATTGCAAAACATAAATATTTAAAGGTCCACTGAAGTGCTTTAAAACACACAGCATTATTCTATATAATTTCAACTGAAACGGGGACATATAAAGCAGCCCCACCCCTCTTTTTTTTCAAATAGCCAATAGCGTTTTGTTTATATCACAGCTTGTGCCAGAGCCGTTTAGTTTGGTAAAGCTGCATTTGACACTGTATGACAGCCACAATCTCATCTAAATCACTATAAAATATTTTGTGTAGAATTCAAATGGGTCCAATATGTTTTGTTAGACTTCATTCACCCTAACGGAAAGCATATTAAGAGTCTGAATCACTCCCTATCCCCTATATAGTGCACTATGTGCCATTCACAGGACAGAAAATACTAATTCTGTAAACAAGTGACGATTTTAGCTGTAGCCAGGGTTGCCAGGTTTTCACAACAAAACCTGCCCAACTATTACTCAAAACTAGCCCCCATTAAAAATCACATTCTGCGGGCTAAAATACACATTTTTTGGCAGGGTTCTTTGGCAGGGTTAAACTTTGCCTTCCAGGGGATAAATATCACATTATTGGGGTTGCTTCAACCCATGGACATAAAAAAAAAACAACCTGCAGCAACAGTATTAAAGTCCAATTCCACAGGAAAACCGCAGACTTGGTGAGTCTCACACAAACCAATGTTTGTTTACAGGTGCAAAGGAAGCAAAGTTTCCTTACTTTAGAAAAGGAAAACCAGTTTCCTCTTGGCTTATATTAAAATTCCTCCAACATTTTTGTTTACAAATCCTTGTTTTGTACATCTAATTTGTGACCGTTGTTTTGATCTCCATGGCGCATTCACGTTCATCACTTCTGAGTGGCGCTGCTGTAGGCGCAAGCTAGATTAAAGTGATTATTACATTTTAAATATGGATATTTTTCTTACAAAAATGCATCGATTCACTACAGGAGGCCTTTATTCATTTCCCGGAGCCATGTGAGGCACTTGCTACTATGGATGGATGCACTTTATTGGACTTGTTTTGGACTGATGAAGAGAAACACCTGCCCATGCAATTTTAAAACTTGGAAATGGCAGGATAATTTTTAATATACACTATATTGCCAAAAGTATTCGCTCACCTGCTTTGACTCGCATATGACATCCCATTCCTAATCCATAGGGTTCAATATGACGTCGGTCCACCCTTTGCAGCTATAACAGCTTCAACTCTTCTGGGAAGGCTGTCCACAAGGTTTAGGAGTGTGTTTATGGACATTTTTGACCATTCTTCCAGAAGGGCATTTGTGAGGTCACACACTGATGTTGGATGAGAAGGCCTGGCTCTCAGTCTCCACTCTAATTCATCCCAAAGGTGTTCTATCAGGTTGAGGTCAGGACTCTGTGCAGGTCAGTCAAGTTCATCCACACCAGACTCTGTCATCCAGGTCTTTATGGTCCTTGCTTTGTGCACTGGTGCACAGTCATGTTAGAAGAGGAAGGGGCCAGCTCCAAACTGTTCCCACAAAGTTTGGAGCATGGAATTGTCCAAAATGTCTTAGTATGCTGAAGCATTCAGAGTTCCTTTCACTGGAACTAAGGGGCCAAGCCCAGCTCCTGAAAAACAACCCCACACCATAATCCCCCCTCCACCAAACTTTAAACTTGGCATAATGCAGTCAGACAAGTACCGTTCTCTTGGCAACCGCCAAACCCAGACTCGTCCATCAGATTGCCAGATGGACTCTAGAGTCCAGTGGCGGCATGCTTTACACCACTGTATCCAACGCTTTGCATTGCACTTGGTGATGTAGGGGAGAGCGGGGCACAACCTAACACTTTTTGAATTTCGCGGTTTATGTAAATCCACGTGGGGTTTAGAGTACAATTTTTATCCACATTATTTTCACACTTGTCTAGTACAAATATATCGCTTTGTTTCATATTCACAGTGTATACGTTTTTCGTTATTTACCCCAAAAGAAAGGAAGTGAAACGTGACAACATGCCCCGTAGGTGGGGTGCATTGTAACATCTGAGGGGCACGTTGTAACACGACCATATGACAGCTTAAAATGTTATCTGATCGAATGAAAAAAATATACACAACAAACTAAAATATTTTGTCAATAAAATACATGTGTTAACTTTTTCAAATAAAGTAATGACGTTTTTTTTTTTTAAATAAAAATTATCTAATTTTGGAGTTTGACAATGAACATATCGCAACAATGCTTTGAACGGCCCTGATCGCAACACACAGCTGTACAGTAGTTCAAAACAATGTGGACAAATAGATGAAACACATTTAGACATTCAGAAAAACACTCTCCTCCCTCCACACACAGCTCTCATAGAACACGACACACATAAACGAGCCAAAATGCTTTACATTTCTTGAAATAATAACTTTTGAACATTAAACATTGATTGTCAGCCTTTATTCACCTGTTTCTTGTGGTTTCTTATTAAAATCCTTAGAAGTAAATAGTGTAAATTGCATAATGTCATAGAATAGCATAGTTTAATAACAGCGGGGCATATTGTTACACAGTGTTACAACGTTCCCCATCTGCGCCACTGGAATATAATACAGGTTAGTGTCTGCTGGTTTGCGAAGCATTAATAAACTATCTAAACTGATAAATAACAAATTGGAGATTAAAATAATACCGGATTTGTCTAATTTTAGATGAATACTAAAAACTGAAATGAAATTTTACTTCAGCCAGAAATGTACTTTTACTATGGTAAAATAAATATTCAGCGATATCTTCAAAAGGCTTTTGAATTTTGGCGCTCTTTTTTTCTCTGCATAGCGTTGCTATGGAAACTAGTAAATACCGTAAATTTGGTTACGCTAGCATGTGTGGAAATATTTAAACCACGTGTGTTACAATTAACCACGCGTTAGTTTGTGCCCCGCTCTACCCTATGGCTTGGATGCAGCTGCTCGGCCATGGAAACCCATTCCATGAAGCTCACTATTCTTGAGCTAATCTGAAGGCCACATGAAGTTTGGAGGTCTGTAGCGATTGTTGGCGACCTCTTCGCACTATGCCCCTCAGCATCCGCTGTCATTCCCAAACGCTTCCAAGTTCTTATAAACAGCTGACAGTTGACTGTGGAATATTTAGGAGCGAGGAAATTTCACGACTGGACTTGTTGCACAGGTGGCATCCTATCACAGTTCCACGCTGGAATTCACTGAGCTCCTGAGAGCGACCCATTCTTTCACAAATGTTTGTAAAAACAGTCTGCATGCCTAGGTGCTTGATTTTATACACCTGTGGCCATGGAAGTGATTGGAACACCTGATTCTGATTATTTGGATAGGTGAGCGAATACTTTTGGCAATATAGTGTAACTCCGATTGGATTCGTCTGAAAGAGGGAAGTCATATACACCAAGGATGCCTGGAGGGTGAGTAAATAATGGGCTAATTTTCATTTTTAGGTAAACTAACCCTTAAAGCAGAGATCTCAAACTCAATTCCTGGAGGGCCACAGCTCTGCAGAGTTTAGCTCCAACCAACTCAAACTCACACCTGCTTGGAAGTTTCTAGTAATCCTGAAGACCTTGATTAGCTGGATCAGGTGTGTTTGATTAGGGTTGGAGCTAAACTGTGCAGAGCTGTGGCCCTCCAGGAATTGAGTTTGAGACCAGTGCCTTAAAGGCTAACATATTCATACTAAACACCAAAACACTTCTTTGATTTCATAAGAACTTTAAGGACAAAATGTGCATGTAGCATAACTATGTATGAGAAGATCCCAAAAATACAAGCATAAAGAAGCAGAACTTGCGAAAAGAGCTGAAGTTGAGACTTGTTTTTCCATGGTGCTGATCGCAGGTTTCGTGTTTTTTCTGCGGCAGGTGGACGTTAGTGAACTATGGGGTTGAATCAGGCTTTCTAACCCCTTTTTTTTTGAAAACTGGACCCTAGTGCTCCATCCCATGTCACTATTGTCTCCACCCCTCCTGCCTCCATTCTGCCGTCGTCTTTTTCTCCTTAAACCGCCCTTTTGTTGTCTTTTTCTGATGGCATTTCTGGCCCCTTGTTGTCAGAGTCCTAAATGAGTCTTGACTGGCCTGTGGGCCACTGGAGAAGCACAAAGGAGAACGTTCCCCTCGCTACAGTGGAGCCATTGTGGCTTTCAACAATGCACTAATTGGCGACGACAATTAAGCACGACCAACACTCAGGTTCAATTTGCCCGCTGCTCAATACAAATCACAGGCAAATGAGTCAGACCGTGCACACGCAGCTCACACACACATTCACACGGTCCTGCTAAAACAACAGCTATGCTCATAAGCAGAGCACAACTACCAAATATACGCTCTCCCCCCCCTTCAGCCAGTTCATGTAAGGTGTGAAGGGACATAGTGCAGGAGACTCATACAAGAACGCACGAAGCTTGTCTGGGCTGATTGGAAATTTTTGCAAAAGTTAAAAAAATTCTGCTTTGATAGCCAATAAACAAGACATCTAAAGTGTTGTTTCTCTTTCTTCTAGTTACTTCACTATAATTCATCTATTGTTCATTGTGTGCAGAAAAAAATCACAGAATATCTCTAAAAACATCCTCTTGACATGAAAAAATCTCCGCCGTTCCAAAAAAAGGACGCAACAAGTCCAGATATGTGTGAAAACACCCATCTTAAAGCAATCCTCAGCATTGAGCTGTCACCCATTAAGAACGTAATGGAGTCTGGGATCAGCAGGACGCCTCGATTTTAAGCCCGGTCTCGAAAACCAGCTTTAAGAGTTAGCGAACAAGCACATTCACACAAAAACACACACAAAGGAGGGAAGACTTGGCATGTTCTGGCCCATCGGCAGTGGCTGGATCCTGGTGGATTATTCTCTGTCAGAGAAAGGCTTTAGAGCTCTCTAAGGCCAGGACAAATTACTGTTCTCTTTCAAGAGAAGAAAAAAAAGCAGGGGAGGAGGAAAAAACATGAGGGAAGTGTTGAAAAAAGTAAACCAGGGAGGAAGCGTCTGGGGTGGCCAGCCATTAGCTTAAGCGAGACATCAGTCAGACAAGAATCAGGAAAGGTTTGAGGAAAAATATTAAACAAGTCTGGTCCTTTTTTCACGGTGATGGAATGGAATATATGGAACAGGCGTAAAATATGTTACACAAAAAATAAATGAAAAATTTAAAAAATCACACAGGTGTCTACTGAGACTATATTTTGCCTTAAAAAGGTGAACATTGAACAATCTGATTCATTTGAAAAATGTTTATATGTACACTACCAGTCAAAAAGTTTTTGAACAGTAAGATTTTTTTTTTTTTTTAAAGTGTCTTCTGCTCAACAAGCTTGCATTTATTTGACCCCAAAGTACAGCAAAACAGTAAAATGTAAAAATATTTTTACTATTTCAAATAACTGTTTTCTATTTAAATATATTTGAAAATGTAATTTATTCCTGTGATTTCAAAGCTGAATTTTTAGCATCGTTACTCCAATCACATGATCCTTCAGAAATCATTGTAATATTCTGATTTGCTGCTCAAAAACATTTATTATTATTATCATGTTGATAACAGCTCAATAGAATTTTTCAGTTTTTTTTTTTTTTTGATGAATAGAAAGTTCAGAAGAACAGCATTTATTTGAAATAGCAATCTTTTGCAACATTATTAATGTCTTTATCATCACTTTGATCAATCAAAAAAAGCTTGGAGTCAGATCAAGGTCAGATCAGTCAAATTTAGCTTTGATCACAGGAATAAATGTATAAATTAAATGAATTGTATAATAAATAAACTAGAAAACAACTGTACTGTTTTTTCTGTACTTTGGATCAAATAAATGCAGGCTTGGTGAGCAGAAAAGACTTCTTTAAAAAACATTAAACATCTTACTGTTCAAAAACTTTTTCATTTTAATCAGAATAAATAAAATAAAAGATATAGCAGGGCTCAACAATAAGGCTATATTGAGGATATATGGATTTTTAACCACTAAACTATTCCTTTGTATTTGATCAATGTATTTTTTTTTAGTTATAGTTGTCATTAAAAGATATATAGTTAATTTGGTCAAATGTTTTGCTTAAAAAACATTGAAAAACGTATTAATTCTTTTAATGTTTCTGTAAACACAATTAAAAAGAACATGTATATATAAAAAATATAGAGACTTTTAACCACAAAATTATTTATTTTTATTTTATCAATGTATTTTTTTTGTTAGTTACCTTTATGTCATTAAAGGTTTACATTTTCTTTATGTTTTCTTCACTAAAATTTCTTTACTTAAAAGAAAATCAACACAACACATTCTTATCAATGCTTTTAAGACAGTCACATGCATTTTTTGCAATTTTAACAAACCCCATTAATGTTATCCAGGTAAATAACATTGACAAATCATTGAGAATGCATCTCAGAAAACCAAACATCTACAAAGCATTAAAAAATGGGTGTGTACACCTTATTTTTCTCATTAGAGCGGACACAGCCATTTGTAAATTTTATGGGTCTGGCTTTCGGGCTATTTTTAGCTGTACAAACAACTTTTGCTGTGTGATATTGCAAACTGGTGTGTCTTATATTATTTTAATGTATTATCTTAATTATGAACATACCGGTTTGTAGTAGAAACTGTTTTACCGTTTACGTCACGTTCTCATTATTTCCCAATATTTTCCCTAATGAACCGGAAGTCTCACCCATAGGCTTACTTCTGTGTGGAAGAATACAGTGGATAAGATCAATAAATGTGACATTTTCAGTGTAAACGCAGCACTTTTTAGTCAACTGGTCTGAAACTCACTCGCACTGGCCCTGGGCCAGCAGACCATCTTTACTGTAGAGCTCTGGATAGATTGAACAAATATTTAGAATGCCTTGAAGATGAAGAAAATACCTCCATGGTAACAGTTCTCAATAGAATCATGATATCACTAAACTGAATTTCAAATGTTTATACGTCGGCACCACAGTGCAAAAAATTAGAAGCTTCATGCTGTGGTCTCTAACAGGTCCAGTGGTTGTTGGGACAACTCCAGACAGAACCAGATACAAGCGTGTGGCTTTTAATTTGGGATTAGCTCATGAGTCAGTGCTTGGACCCACTCCGGTGCACCGGGACCCAAAAGAGAACACCACAACCACAGCCACGGCCATGATGCGTTTGTTCCACTGCTTCCACTTCGGATTTGGACCAAAAAAAAAAAATCTGTGACAAAAATTGAAATTACTTTGCAAAATCCTAAAACCAATTCAGATGACGACATCAGTGTTGAAGCACAAAAAGAGCAGAATGTGTTAAGCAATTTACTTTATTGGCAACAGTGGTAAAAAAAGGAAAAGAAAAGGAAAAACTGGAAGGAACCCGCACCAGTACTGAAACACAAATATTTGTAGTTGCATAAGAGGTTGTCTGTAATGAAGAGTTTGCAGAATACAAGAAAGCACAGGGAAAATCCAGAAACTGATACAGAAATTACAGTGAGGAATATAAATACAATAAATACTTCTGAAACAAAACTGATACGTAAATATACAACCGGCAAACAAAAGAAACTTCCATTACACCCTCAACAAATATGAAAATTAAAGACCGATTTGGTGTACAGAAAGAAAAGATATTCACCAAACACATCCACTGAGTTCCCTTTTTGTTCGTCCCTCCATGACCATTATTCAGTGTTAAGAATCCCTGATTTTAAAGAACAGTGCGAATAATGCAATGTAACAGAATACATCAAACTTTTAAAGCAAACTGATTGCAAACACACCATTACATTTTATAGCATCAAGTAAAACATGGTGCATTTACCTCAGCTCAAGCTTAAAATAGTAAAATGACGAGTTCTCATTGGAAAACCAATGCTAACTCAACCAATTTGTCTATATTTTACGAGGTGGCAAATCCGTATGAATTTGTACGACCTTACTTGTACGATGTTTTAGGAACTTGCAAAATACCTACAAAATTGTACGAGTGACGTCTTACGAATTCATATGAATTAGCCACCATGTAAAACATATACGAATTGCCATGAGATTGGGTTGGGGAAAACAAGAAATCGCCAGATTCCGGGGAGATTCCTCTTTTTTTAAATATTAATAAGGTAAGTAAAGGTCTTCGCTTCATAAAACGAAAACACTGAGTGATTATATTACGATATATTCTAAAGTCTGATATTCTGATTAGTTTAATAAATACTGAAACATTTTCTGAGTGACTATAGCTTGCTAATCGAAGAACATCAACAGGCCGATGCATTGGCTTTCAATTTAAGGCAGGCAAAAAGACACAGATTCAATAAATACAACCAAATGTTCTGAAAAGCCAACACCATCCATCCATCCATCTCTTTACATTGTCCTATCACATGGCAACCATACGTAAACTAAGATTCAATCTCATTTCGAAGTAAACTTCTTGGTGCAAAACATAAGCTCAATGAAATGAACACATTTTCTCAAAAAACTAAATGTAACATGGGAGCAAATGATATGTAAGTTGACCTAGTCCCAAGTCAAAGAGTTCAATAAGTAACACTGTCGGCCAGCAATGAACTAAATCGCAGCAGACTGTTCCTTGTGGTGTCAAACATTAAGCGTACAGCTCCAGCCAGAACGTCCAGTATAACCAGTAACTGTTTTTTGAATGTGCAGGTAGGTAGTCCTGATGTGTTTTATAATGTGATGTACAGTTGAGGTCAAAAGTTTACATACACCTCGCAGAATCTGTAAAATGTTCTTTATTTTACCAGAATAAGAGGGATCATACAAAATGCATGTTATTATTTAAGATATTTCACGTAAAAGACGTTTACATATAGTCCACGGGAAAAATAGTAGTTGAATTTCTAAAAATGACCCTGTTCAAAAGTTTACACACACTTGATTCTTAATACTGTGTTGATACCTGAATGACCCACAGCTGTTTTTTGTTTTGTTTAGTGAGAGTTGTTCATGAGTCCCTTGTTTGTCCTGAACAGTTAAATTGCCCGCTGTTCTTCAGAAAAAGAAGATCAAAAATGGGATAAAAAAAAAAAAAATGCTATTTAGGCAAAATAAGAAAAATGTACACGTCTTCATTCTGTTCAAAAGTTTTCACCCCCGACACTTAATGCATCGCGTTTCCTACTGGAGCATCTATGAGTGTTTAAACCTTCTGTAATGGTTCAATATGAGTTGTTCTCAGTGTGAAAAGATGGATCTCAAAATCATACAGTCATTGCTGGAAAGAGTTCAAATACACAAAAATGTTGAAAAACTAAGAATTTGTGGGACCTGAAGGATTTTTCTGAAGAACAGGGGGCAGTTTAACACAGTATTAAGAATCAAGTTTATGTAAACTTTTGAACGAGGTCATTTTTATAAATTCAACTATTATTTTTTTCTTGTGGACTACATGTAAACATCTTTTATGTGAAATATAGTATTCAGGTCAGTAAATAAAAAACAATAGCATTTTCTATGATCTCTCTTATTTTGCTAAAATAATGAACATTTTGCAGATTCTGCGAGGTGTATGTAAACTTTTGACTTCAACTGTATATCTAAAGCTTCTGTTTGCTGGTGAGGTGTCCAGGAAGAGATGCCCACTACTATTTTCTGTACGCTTATAGAAGGAAAAACTGAAGAACAAAAGAAAATGGGAAAATTAGATATTCAACAGTGATACTCAGGCTTCATCGATCATCTTAAAATGTCAGTCAGCTTGCTACGTTTACAACAGGGGTTTTCTAGTATAAAAAAAGTCATTTTTTGTGCACATATCGTCCAACTGGAGATAGACAGGTCTGGCCGAATAATGGGAAGTCAAATAAGGCAGCGAAAGCAAAAGAAGTGACGTTATTGCCAATGCTAAGTTCAAGTAGCAAGAAAACGTAGTATGAACGTAGAGGATCCAAAGCAGAGGTTGGACGGACATGAATTATGAGCTTGTCCACGGCGGGTTCGCTTTACGTTTCTTGTTAAAAAGACGTATGAATGCTAAACAAAGCCCTGGAACTCTAGACTGTAATTTCAGGGCTTGGTGGCCCAGGGTAGTTTGTAATCATAGACCAGGCGGTTAGCAAGAACAACGTGGTTCAGCTGCTTATAGGCAGTGCCACTGAGTGTTGATAAACAGTCAAACTTTTTAAACTCCATCTGGACGGGACGAGACACCAATCCTTCTTCACAGTAGGCCCCCAACTCAAACCGGTGCAGTTTGAAAGCTGAAAGCGTTGAGGAGTGAGACAACAAAGAAAAACGGATATGGCAACATGCAACTAAAAGTGCAATGAACTTAGAAATGTAGGGACAAATCATAAATGTAAAGTGCAAAATGCAAACATGTAACGGAAAAGCTATTTTTGTTCTAAAGATGTTTATCTTCATGTTCAGCCAAGATCAAGGGTCTTCGGCATTGTAGGTTAACTACAGCGTGGAGGGAAACCGAACGGAGAGGCTAGACTAGCCTCTTGCAGCGCTCATTTTCACCGAACCATTAATGGATTAGAAGCTCTATTTGTGTCCAGAAATTGGTTTGAATCATCGCTCTTGGATTGTGAGTCTGCCAGAAAGTGCATTATTTTACATCTGTCAGTGAGAGTGTGTTTATGTGCAAGTGTGTGAGCGTACTTTGCCTGTATTTGTCGGTTGGCCCTGGCTGTTATTTGGTAGATGAAAGGGAAGGGTAAATTGGTATCATTATGAAGCCTCTGCTCTTCGGGAGCTGGATTATTGTCTCTGTGCCCATCTCTCTCAGGTGAGGGAGAAGGCAAAAAAAACAAAAACGCCTCTGTTTCTCGGTTTTCACGGAGCACTTCCAACCGAGGGAGCACGGAATCTTGTTCTTGTTGGATACGGCAGCTCTTGGACTTCATTAGTGCACTGTGCTCGGCATTGCTCTCCACAAACCGTCTCAGGTGTCCAGCTCGAAGCAGTCCAGCACCTCGTCGTCAGGGCTGTCGTGAGGGCCGTGCCTCTTCCAGAATGACGCTGGCTTCTTGTGCAGTTCTCTGCGCACACATCGAGGGCACGGCTGAGCTCGCATCCGGCACTCGGCATGGAAGACGGCACCGCAGCCCTCGCACCTGCATTTAAAACAAAGAAGAGCACTGATGTTTGATCCAAACATTCATTGACACTCAAAAGAGTGCTGTGGAAAAGTCTTTGCCCCCTTCTGATTTTTCCCATCTGGTGGATTAAGTTACTCGTAATCGGTGGTTAAGTAAAACATTTCCTTACTAAATAAAGTTGAAAATGTAAAAAAAGGTTACTTTTCTTAATATAATTTTCATCAAGGATCACTTTTATGCAATCATAAGTTTTAGCAGAAGATCCTTGTACAAATAAGAAACAAATAAGTGACCCCAGACCACAAAACTAGTCTTAAGTAGCACATGTATCAATAGTATCAAGGTATCAACAGGCACAAATACATTGTGAGTTAAAATGATAGATTTTTCTTTTATGCCAAAAATCATAAGGATATTATGCAAAGATCATGTTCCATGAAGATATTTTGTAAATTTGCTACCGTAAATATATCAAAACGTAATTTTTTTGTAGTAATATGCATTGCTAAGAACTTCATTTGGATAACTTTAAAGGTGATTTTCTCAATATTTTGATTTTTTTGCACCCTCAGATTCCAGATATTCAAATAGATGTATCTCATATATTGTCCTATCCTAACAAACCATACATCAATGGAAAGCTTATTTATTCAGCTTTCAGATGTATACATTTTAATTTAAAAAGTAGATCCTTATGACTGGTTTTGTGGTCCAGGGTATGTATGTATAACCATTTAAAAGTTTAAGGGTCAACTAAATTTTTTTAATGTTTGAAAGAATTCTCTCATTCACTCATTCACCAGTTTAAAATTTGAATATATTTTAAAAAGTTATTTTTTCCTGTGAAAGATGTGATAGTTGTATGTATAAAGTTTGGGATCAGTAAGATTTTTTAACCTTTTATGCTCATCAAGGCTATATTTATTTAATCACAAATACAGAAAAAACAGTAATAATGTGTGAAATATTATTGCAATTTCTAATATTGTTTTTTTCCTATTTCAATATACTTTAACATTTTATTTCTGTGACGCAGTGCTGAATTTTCCTCAGCAATTACTCCAGTCTTCAGTGTCACATGATCCTTCAGAAATCATTCGAATATGTGACCCAGGACCACAAAACCAGTCATAAGGTTAATTTTTACAAAACTGGGATTTATACATCATATGAAAGCTCCTTAAATAAGCTTTCTATTGATGTAGGTTTGTTAGGATAGGACAATATTTGAATGAGATACATCTATTTGAAAATCTGGAATCTGAGGGTGCAAAAAAATCAAAATACTGAGAAAATCACCTTTAAAGTTGTCCAAATTAGGTTCTTAACAATGCATTTTACAAATCGAAAATTACATTTTGATATATTTATAGTAGGAATTTTACAAAAAATCTTCATGAAACATGATCTTTAATTAATTTCCCAATGATTTTTGGCATAAAAGAAAAATCAAAATTTTTGACCCATGCAATGTATTTTTGGCTATTGCTACAAATATACCCCAGCGACTTAAGACTGGTTTTGTGGTCCAGGGTCACATATGCTGATTTATTATCAATGTTAAAACTTGTGCCTGTGCTGCTTAACATTTTTTTGGAACCTGTGACACTTTTTTCTTTTTTTTATTCAGAATTCTCTTTTTTAAGTCTTTACTATCACTTTTTATCCATTTAACATATCCTTGCTAAATAAAAGTATTAATGAAAAAAAAAAATAGAAAGAAAAAGCATACTGACCCCAAACTTTTGAATAGTAGTGCATCATAACACAAAATTTCTATTTTGAACAAACACTTTTTAACTTTTTATAAAGCAGCATATTAGAATGATTTCTGAAGGATCACATGACACTAAAGACTGGAGTAATGATGCTGACAATTCAGCTTTTCCTCACAAGAATAAATTATATTTTAAAAGTATATTAAAATAGAAAACTGTTCTTTTAAATTGCAATAATAGTCACAATTACATTTCTTCAGTATTTTCGATCAAATAAACGCAACTTTGATGAGCATAAGAAACTTCTTCTTCTTCAAAAAAAAAAAAACTTACTGACATTTATATAATATGCAGGCTAAAAATGATCCCAGTCTATATAAAACTCCTTCTTTACTAGAACAATTAGGAGCTCAAGGGATCCACAGTACTCTAAAGAGCAACGACTTCTTTCGGTGCACCATCATGGGCGGTAGTAGCCCAGTGGTTAAAGTTTTTGGGCTGCCAAGCCAAGACTGAAACCCAAGATCACTGTTGGCCAAGAAGTTGTGCCATCCTAACCAGAAGTACTACTGGTGGTCTATTCCTGAAAACGCTCTACGTTTTGCACAAAGATAAACATTTTAACAACTCTTTATATGACTTCCTTTTTACACGGAACTATTAGTTTAACAGCGGACCAGAACTGAAAACGTCTTACAATTTGAAGCACGCCCAACATGAATAAAACCTAAAACATGCTAACAAGATAATACTAGCTGACAGGATGTCTATTTTAAATCGGTCTCTAAAAATAAATAATTCTTTCCAACAGTAAGGATCCAAAGCCATACAGGCTATGGGGTACTTGCTCATCAGAGAGGTGTGGTGGTGGTTAGTGGAATTTATGGATTTACGGTGGGGTGTGGAGACACCTTCTGCTCTTATGACTACATGCTTGTGCCCTATCGAGCATGTACTGTTACAGATACAACGAAGTGCACACAAACACACCCATAAAATTCTGGATAAGCTAAACAATGAAGCAGTTAGTACAACACCTGGATCCAGCTGTACTAACAAACACGCTCAAACCGCCTAGATAGACCTAAATGGATCTATCAAAGAATCAATATCTACTAACAGCAATGCAGCAATTTGATTTATATAGTTATATGTAAATAACCTCTTCATGCTTCAGTCCTTTATTTGTAACTTTATATGCATTATTTAAAAAAAAGAATACACAATATACAGTATCTCACAAAAGTGAGTACACCCCTCACATTTCAGCAACAATTTTAGTATATCTTCTCAAGGGACAATACTGTAGAAATGAAACTTGGATATATTTTAGAGTAGTCAATGTGCAGCTTGTATAGATTTACTGTCCTCTGAAAATTACTCAACATACAGCCATTATCGTCAAAATAGCTGGCAACAAAAGTGAGTACACCCTAAGTGAACTTGTCCAAAGTGTCAATATTTTGTGTTAGCACCATTGTTATCTGACACTGCCTTAATCATCCTGGGCATGGAATTGATCAGAGAAGCAAAGGCTGTTGCTGGGATCCTCTTCCACTCCTCACGGAGCTGCTGGACGTTTGACACAGATTTCTCAGTACTCCTCACCAGGGCATCGCCACACATGCTGGACACCATCTGAGCCAAACAAGTTTATCTTAGTCTCATCAGACCATAGGGCATGCTTCCAGTAATTCATGCTCTTGGACAGGTTATCTTCAGCAAACTGTTTGCAGTCTTTCTTTTGAGCCAGCTTCAGATGAGGCTTCCTTTTGGGACAACGCCTATGCAAACCGACTTGTTGCAGTGTGTGGAGTATGGTCTTAACACTGCCAAGCTGACCTTATACTTATGCAACCTTTAGAGCAATGCTGGCAGCATTCATGCATCTGTTTTTTGAAGCCAGGTTCTGCACCTGATACATAGAACCAGTGCTCAACTTCGTTGATCGACCCTTGCAAGGCCTGTTTCGAATGGAACCCATCTTAGAAAACTTCTGTATGACCCTGACCACTGTAATGTAACTCGGTTTCAGGGTGTTACTGAACCTCTAATAGCCTTGGCCATCTTTGTGGAGAGCAACAATTCTAATTCTCAAATCCTCAGAGAGTTCTTTGCCACGAGGTGCCATGTTGAACATCCAGTGGTCAGTATGAGAGAGTTGTACTTAAAGCACCTAATTTTAACTGCTCTAATACAAGACACACAACTTTCTATGGTCCTGTCAAGCAGAAAAAACAAACATGATGAATAGGACTTATGGCTTTGCATGGTTAAACAACATACTGCTATCACTTAGCGTGTACTCACTTTTGTTGCCAGCTATTTTGACAATAACGGCTGTATGTTTTCAGACAGTAAATCTATACTACTATACAAGCTGCACACTGACTACTCTAAAAATATTCAAGTTTCATTTCTATAGTATTATCCCTTGAGGAGATATACTAAAATGGTTGGTGAAATGTGAGGGGTGTACTCACTTTTGTGAGATAGTGTATATAGATTTTTTTACAAATTGTCTTCAAAAGATCTCTTTCCATGATTTACAAATGTGGCGAGGTTCTTATTTAGACCAGAAAATCACACAAAATCAAATATAAAATGTCTTCATATGAAATAAGGTAAAATTTAACTGTAGCAGCCCTAACCAATCATCATTGAGGCTTTATCAGTGTTGCCGTGTGAGAAGCTATGTTTAAACAGCAGCATTTGTTCTGGGAACTGCACTCCACTTCGCTGGAGAGTCCGAGAGATTCTAGTCACACTGATGGTATGAAGACCAGATAGCGGTTTATCAGCTGCAGGCCATAAGCGGACAACACAGCATGCTGAAAAAAGCTGAGACGCTCAAGGGATTAACTGTCCCCTTACACGGGGTGGCCTATCACTGCACCATCACACCTCAATCCACCGCCCGCTGGGTGTGACTAACATGAGACAGGGGCTGGACAATCATCAGCAATGAGCTGGGGACCATTTGACAGACAGCTGGTTCTTACAGTGTACAGAGCTGTGGGATTACCAATATAATCATCATCATCAGTGATGAAGAAAATCCTTGATGAATAAACTACACCGGTGGTTTCTCTGCTAGGACACTTGTCCTTGTGTGAAATTAATTTATGTCCACTAAAAATCACGTTGCAGAATAAAAATTTCCTGATAATTTACTACAAAATGTTCATGTCTTTCTTCAGGTGAAGAGAAATTAAGGTTTTTGAGGAAAACATTCCAGGATTTTTCTCCATATAGTGGACTTCAATGGGAGCCAATGGGTTGAAGGTCCAAACTACAGTTTCAGTGCAGCTTCAAAGGGCTCTACATGATCGCATCCTAGAAATAAGGGTCTTACCTAGTGAAACAATTGGTAATTTTCTAAAGCATAAAAATGTATATACACTTTTAACCACAAATGCTCTGCGATGCACGTCTATGACTTTACACATTATGTAATCACATTGGAAAGGTTAAGCGCAGTTAGTACTTCATCTGTGTACTTCAGTTCAAAAAGGTACGGTAGGGTGAAAAACTCCATCACTTTTTCTCTAACTTCAAAATCATCCAACATCGTTTTTTTTTACCTTGTTTTGTAAAGGCATTTGACTTTCTTTGCACGTTTGCTTTGTCAACACTGGGTTGGTACTTCCGCCTATGTCACACATGACCTTTGTGATGTGACTACGTAATTGCGTTTATTGTTTTAAGAAAATGACTGAACATTTTGCTAGATAAGACCATTATTCCTCAGCTGGGATCGTGTTAAAGGCCCTTTGAAGCTGCACTGAAACTGCTATTTGGAGCTTCAACCTGTTGATCCCCATTGAAGTCCACTATGTGGAAAAAAAAATCCTTGAATGTTTTCCTCAAAAACCTTTCTTTTTGACTGGAGAAAGAGAGACATGAACATCTTAGATGACACGGGGGTGAGTAAATTATCAGTACATTTTTATTCTGGAAGTTAACTAATCCTTTAAAGACCATGATACATTGTTAAACATTGGCTACTGGGCTCACCTTTTAGTGGCATTCTCCTGGAAGGGATAGATGACTTGGCCAGTGTGGCAAAGCTCACAGATTAAGCCCTTCTCCCGGCACAGGCTACAGCTATATACATGAGAGCTGGCAAACTTGATCACCTTAGAGAGGAAGGGAGCAAGCTTTCCATCTATGACCTACAAGAAAGAGAAAGACATTAAAAAAAGTCAGGTTAAAGGGGTCACTAAATGCAAAATTCACTTGTTTTTTTTTAATCCCTATAAATAATAACCCCTTTCTCAGATCAAGCCATTCTCAGATTCTTGGCTGTGTGACGTCACACAGGCCCAGGTCCCTCCTACGATTGATTGATTGATTGACATGGCCGTTTTAGCACAGACCCACCCAGAGTGAGCTGTAAACCATTATTTTGATGTAGGAGTAGACTCCAAAGCGACTGAGATGTTTTGTTATTGGATGTAATAATAAAAATAGCATTCATTATTTACTCCCGACATCGGAGCCACTGTTTTTGAAGGGAATGTACCCCCTGTTCTACCTAAATACATGTATGTTCGCACGAACATTTGTGATCCAGCTTCACCTAGAGAAGTATAAGGGTTTTTTACGAATGTTTTGAAATCGTCCTTCTTAATAATGTGCCAGTTAGTAAGTTGCATTTCTAAATGAGGCTAAAGTTTACAATCTCTCAAAGAACCACTCGTCACCCCACAGAAAAGATGAATGGGTGAGCAGAGCTCATTAACATTTAAAGGTATATGCACCAAAACAGCTTGCTGTGAACAGAGCTGTTTTTGAAAGAAAGAAAAAAATATATATATAGCAGAAAGCTAATGCAAAAACAACAAAACATTAATAAACAAAAATGCAAAGGAAGAGAGGATGTGTAGAACTTTGTGAATGATGATCAGTTGAAGTCTGTGGAACTTTCTGGGAACATTTTGCAGGTGCAGATTCTTTGCAGGCCAACCTATAAGCTTTAAACATGCTGAGAAATGGGACGGAAAAACATGGAGGAGGAACCTAGGGAGGTGTAAAACGTGACCTAAGCGATTCAGCTATCAAATGTGGCTTCACCAAATGTATTCAACAGCTATGAGAAAGGAACGGGTTCAAAATATCCATGCAAAAATAAAAAATAAATTCCATTATCAAATGGACAGTAATCCTCCTGTTAACAGTTAGTGGTTTATCTCTGAATTTCAGCGACTGGACAAACACTTAAGAACATGCTACAATAGGAGCCAAGTACAAAAAAGACATCACATCAGGAATCCACATGAAAACTAATGAATGCTTAGAGAGTGGGGGGTTGGCTACGGCTCGAGGGTGGGGTAATTCCTTTTGGGAGACTGTTTGCAAAAAATAATATGTGAATGCCATTTATCGGCCAGAGTAGTTAAAAATCGGCCTGGTCTTTGAAAGCGGGGCGCTGAAGAAGCCGTATTGTGGGCAGCTGAATGAGACAGGGGAAGGGGCCTAGACCTCCAGCGCATATTCACCAAGGGGGCAGAGACAAGTGGCTACACCTGGCAGCACTGCAGCACACCAATTAAAGGGCCTGCCAGCATTCTTCAGCCCTTCCACAAGGAGCCAGCCAAAGAATGGAGGAGGAGAAGAGGGGACAGTGGAGCAGAGACGAGAGCTTGGGAGGGTGGGACGCGAGGGCTCGGGGGAAAAGAAAGAATAAAGGAAGGACCACCGCGGTCTCCCACGAACGACGCGCACGCGCACACACATACGCAGCGTGAACGGGGAGAATGGGTTGAAAAGGGGAAGGTTTGTGTGGGAACAGGAAACCTACACTCTACAGAATTCGACAAAGTTTCATGTTTAGTTACTTAAACTTGATTTGTAGGGTTATATCGGAGGAGGGCTGTACATCAAAAAGTGGACATTTTTTGCATTTGTGCATTAATACCTAATTTTAGTATATGGGAATTAACTGGGTACCATGTACTGTACTGGGCGGTATATAAAATTGACTAAAAATACAATAAAATAAAAATAAATAAATAAAAAAATTCGGAATCTACTAATTTTGTTAAAGCAGAAGTTTCCTCTAACTGAAAATAACTAACAAACTAATTAATAAATAAAAAATAGTAATATAAAAAATTCCCATAGCAAACATTTAACAGATGTATATTTATAATATATAGTATATAAATATTTTAAATTAATTAATTATATACACATATATACATAATGCCCTACCATGATAACAAATATTTATAATATAGTATATAAATATTTTTAGATGATATTAAAATAAGACTTTTAAATTATATTAACGGTCAAAAGTTTGAAAAATAGAGATTTTTTTATGCAATAACACCCAGTCCTGCCATGCTCACAAATAATATTTATAATATAGTATATAAATATTTTTAGATTATATTAAATATGATTTTTTTAAATTATATTAAATAGTCAAAAGGTTGAAAAATAGAGATTTTTATGTCATAAAATCCAGCTCTGCCATGCTCACAAATAATATTTTTAATACAGTATGTGAATATTTTTAGATATTAAACATGATTTTTTGAATTATATTAAATAGTCAAAAGGTTGAACAATATAGATTTTTGTCATAACATCCAGCTCTACCATGTTCATAAATAATATTTTTAATACAGTATGTACATATTTTTAGATTATATTAAATATGATTTTTTAATTTTATTAAATAGTCAAAAGGTTGAAAAATATAAATTTTTGTCATAACATCCAGCTCTACCATGTTCACAAATAATGTTTTTAATATAGAATATAAATATTTTTAGATTTTAAATTTTAATAAACTTAGATTTTTAAATTATAATAAATAGACAAAAGGTTGAAAAATAAAGAGATTGTTTATGCAATTTATTTGCTCACAAATAATAATAATAACAACAGTGCCTTTAAAAGGAAGCTTCTCTAGATGATTTAAATATAAAATATAAAAACAAAAAAATAACTAATTAAGTAAATTAATATAGAAAAAGCATTATATCCCTTTTCAACATTTCATTATTCATTATTTGAAAAAAAATCTTCACATTCCACCAAAGCACTACGCAGGGCAGAAAGACCCACACTGCTATAAAGCAGTCACTGTCATTGCCCACTAAACATAGAGGTGATGCTGTTGGCAGGCTTTCTCAGTAGAGGCACCAGGAGAGCCCTTAACCATCTATCCATCAAGTAGCTTTCAGTTCAGATACCCCTGTTTTTCTCTGACCGGGCTGACAGAAGCCTAAAGGCAATACCCTGCCTTTTTCCCATGTGGAGGAGTAATATAGCAAGCCATTAAGGAAACGCTGCAAGCCACCAATCAAAGCGATGGGGTGAGCACTCTTGCCGTCCTTTGGTAAAGATGATATATACTCCCCTTGATCAATGTTGGCAGAGGGAGTAATTAAACATTTCAATAATTTAGCAGGCACGCTGAGCAAAACAGCGAGTACGCTTGCACCAGGCTTGATGGGGAGTGACTGTGAAGCACTAGAGGGCTGTTAAAGAGAGTTACTGACAAAGTAGAGAAAGTGTGAATTTATGCATGAACAGCTAGACAGGTTCAACTGATTTAAAACGAGTTACAGTAATTAAACTCCAGGGAGGTCAGTTAAATAGCAGGATACATAACACCTACAATACGACTATACATTAATAGTATTACTAAATATTATATATATCAGACAATAGAGTAAAGACATTTGTCGTGACAAATTTCAAATTTTTCAAATTCATCAGTGAATTCTGAAAAAAGTACCATGGTTTTAATTAATATATTAAGCAGCACAAATGTTTTTTAACATTAATAATGATATATGTTTCTTGAACAATGATTTTTGAAAGATTATGTGACACTGAAGACTGGAGTAACAGCTGCTGAAAATCCAGCTTTGCCATTGCGGGAGGTTGTGATCAGTAAGACTTTAATGTTTTTATGCTCATCAACGCTGTATTTATTTGATCAAAAATAAAATAAAAGAGTAAAAAAACATAATATTGTGAAATATTATTGTAAATGTCTTTTTTTGAAAGAAACTGATATTTTATTTCAGCAAGGATGTGTTAAAATAAATGCTATTCTTTTTATTTTTTATTCATCAAAAAAATCCTGAAAAAGGTAACACAGGATCAAAAAAATGTTTCCAACACTGATAATAATCAGCATATTAGAATGATTTCTGAAGGATCATGTGACACTGGAGTAATGATGCTGAAAATTCAGCTTTGCATCACACGAATAAATTATATTTTAAAGTATATATAAAGTATATAAAAAAGAAAAGCGTTATTTTATTTTGTAATAATATTTTACAATATTACAGTTATTTCTGTATTTTTTATCAAATAAACAGCCAATATAAATGATTCCAAACTTTTGAATGACAGTGTATATTAAAATATAAAACTGTAATGATATTTCTACATATACATTTTGATCAAATAAATGCAGCTTTGTTGAGCATAAGATGCTTAATTAAAAAACTTCTGAACAATAATGTACATTAAATATTTCTATTTAAATTATCTAAAAATACTTAACAATAATAACATTTAAACCTGGAAATACATGTAACAACATTATAATAATGTAAAACAAATATTAGTCATTAAACAAGTAAATCTGAAACAATCATGTGAAAACTTTATATGTGACCCTGGACCACAAAATCAGTCATAAGGGTCCATTTTCAAAAAAATTATAAAAAAATACTGAGAAAATCGCCTTTAAATTTGTTCAAATGAAGATCTTAGAAATGCACATTACTAATCAAAAAAGTTTTGATATATTTATGGTAGGAAATTTACAAAATATCTCCATGGAACATGATATTTACTTAATATCCTAATGATTTTTGGCATAAAAGAAAAATCTATAATTTTGACCCATGCAATGTATTTTTGCCTACTGCTACAAATACACCTGTGCTACTTAAGACTGGTTTTGTGGTCCGGGGTCACATATAGGTAATCAGTTCATCTACGGAAGCATTAAAGATGCACTTTAAGTCATCTCAAAACTGGAGAACATGTTCATTTCTTCTTTTTGTGCAGCTAAAATGCTTATTAAAACAAAAAGGTGACACCTCAAATACTACAACTTTCTGAAACTCATTTTCATTTTATACAGTGTATTATAAAAGTGATAAACACATGCATCAAAGTCAAGTAGCTCACTAAAACCAGCATCTTTGTGGCTATTGCGGGGGGCATGGGTGACGTCTGCCAAATCAACTCCCTCCCCAAATCCCCCACCTTTTGCTCCTGTCTTGCATGTGCTTTGTCGTTAGCAGCTTAATCCCCTAAAACCACAGTTTAGCGCCTACTTCTTCATCCCCTCCTCAGCCCTGGCCCTAATGTCCTCGCCCGCTCCATTAAACGGCAGAGAAAGGGCCCAGATTAGACAGATAAAAAGAGTGTGAGCTCTGTTTGGATAACACCCTCCCTGCCAGGGCCTCGCAAAACAGGATTACAACCAGTGTGTGTGGAAGTGAAAAAAAAAGCCGGCTTGCCAGGGTATCGAGTGAAGTGGGCACGAGAGAAACTGAGTGAAGTTTCATCATATATGTGGACCATGTGACACATTGGTCACAGTAGACCAGGTGCCTATACTGATGTTTTCTCTTGGTGGCAACTTCTGACGACCTGAATGTTGTCACTTGAGCTTAGTGAAGTGCATATTGTTGGCAAGACCAACACATACAATTAGCATTTATACTGCACTTGTACTTGGTGCACTTGGTAAACTCTTCCTACTCTTCTAGTGGAGATATCAAACAAAAGGCAGTGGCCAAACAAAGCTGGCTTCTGGGCAATTCTTACACAAACAAACATGGTCAACAGGTTCATTTCTTTTAAAAGGAAGACTGCCAAAAACTGCTAATTGTTTGAACTAAATGGAGAGAACATTTGGTTTTAGTCTATAGTGTTTGGAGTCTTGCTGGAGATAGTTCAGCTTTCAGTGACCTCGACACGGAGGGCGAGCATTCCAGAGCTGCTGAGGAACCGGCATTAAGTAGCAACACTAAAAGAAAATGGCTCCTTAATAAGGTAAGCCAATTAAGAAGCTGAAAGAGAAAGTAATGTGACGTGAATGGGAAATGCCTCAAATTTGGGCCTTACACAGGCAGTGGGGGAGAGAGCATAAAGGCCTTGTGGCGAATGCCATGAATTAGAAGTACAAGAGAAGAGGGACAAAGTACTGACAGTACAGAGAGCATTTAAGAACCACAGAGAACTGTGCCGTTTCACTTCAAAGATGCAAGTAAGAGACAAAGATAATTGGTTCAAAAACAGAATACAACTTTATGCATTTTTAAACAGTATTTTTTGACACTCGGACTTTGTAACACTGTGCTCTGTTTTAAGACACACAGACCCAAAACTGAGGAAGACTGTTCATCAGAGCCCTGGGAAAAAGAGATATAAAGCATCCTTATTACAGTTGGTTAGAGGTTCAAAAGGGTTAGATGTTTAAAGAGACTGCTTTGTTTTGTGGCAAAAATAAATGTGACCCTGGACTAGGGATGTTAACCGATGACCGTTTGACCGGTGGTTGACCGTATCAACGTTAACCGGTCAAAGTTGTCGGTAGTCGGTTAAAAAAAAAAAGTGCCGGTGCATCTTTTACGCATTCTGAAGGTGCCTGTTTTATCCATCGGTTTTATCATGTTGCAGTCTATTAGGCAACATTCCGCATTAGATGGGCTTAGATTTGGAAATACATTACATCTACATTTCAGTGGTAACCGATAAGGTGATGATGATCATCATCTTTCTTTATTATGGTTAGCACTACCTCAACTAAAGCGGCGTCTCTTCGGAGCTGTCATTTTCTTAAATGAGCCGTGGCAATGTTTCAAATGAGCTTCTAACCAAAACAAACGTCTTTATTTTCAAAGCGATCACCTTGTACCCAAACCATTTGAAACTAAGGAGCCATTTGTCCTACGATTACATACAACAAGCTCTTCGGCGCCGCGTTTGCGGGACTCATGTTTCGCGCTGTAGTGGATTTTAAAAAAGTGACGTGAGTGGCAGTGTGTGTGTGTGTGTGTGTGTGTGTGTGTGCGGGAGGCAGAGCGGCAGAGAGATGCGACAGAGTTGCGAAATTGCAGGCGCGGCTCGAAATGGCTGTTATTTCAAATAGCGTACCATATTAAACTAATCGGTTAACCGGTTTCAACCGGCTAATGAGGCTCGGTGGTCGGTCAAGAAATATTTTAGTTTTCGCCATCCCTACCCTGGACCACAAAACCAGTCATATGGGTATTTTTTTTTACCTGAAAGCTGAATGAATAAGCTTTCCATTGATGTATGGTTTGTTAGGATATGACAATATTTGGTCGATGAACTATTTGAAAATCTGAAGGTTTAAAAAAGTTCAAATAGTGAGAAAATCGCATTTAAAATTGTTCTGATATATTATAAGTTTTGATATATTTATGATAGGGAATTTACAAAATATATTTCAGGAACATGATCTTTACTTAATATCCTAATGATTTTTTGTGTAAAAGAAAAGTCGATAATTTGACCCATACAATGTATTTTTGGCTACTGATACAAATATACCCGTGCTACTTAAGACTGGTTTTGTGATCAACTGAATTAATTAAAGAAATACATTTACTATATATTTTTCTAAATAAATAAAATCTAAAACACAAGCTGTAACTGATATGCAGAATGTAAAAGAAAGGTCAGAGAGGTAGTGTCAGGCAATGGGATGTTAGGGAAGAATAGAATGGAATGGAAGCAGAGGCAGGACTGTCACGCTTTGTTTTTCTGCCTGTTGCTCCTGAATGGCAGTAATTAGTTGGCTGGGTGGGGGGAACATGGGGTGGAGAGGGACTCCAGCCTCCCACCAGGAAACAGAAGGGAGAGGGGATGTGGGACAGGAGAATAGATGTTCTGAGAGCAACAGAAAAATAAGGGCAAGGGTCATTCCTAAGAAACAGAAGAGGGACAAAAATTCAGGCATGATAACAGGGTGCTATAGATTCTAGAAAACGGGGAGGGAGGGGGGTTCTTATATAAAAAAGGACAATTATCTGCCAATGGGCTTGCTTGTACTTATTTTAAAGCATAAAGTCACTTAATTTCACCCTAAAAATTCTGTCATTAGTTACTCACCCTCATGTTTTTCCAAACCTGTAAGACCTTCGTTCATCTCCAGAAAACAAATTAAGATATTTTTGATTAAATCTGAAAGCTTTCTGACCCTCCATAGACAGCAACACAACTCAAAGATTTTATGACCCAGAAAGGTAGTAAGGACATCGTTAAAATAGTCCATGTAACATCAGTGGTTCAAACTTAATTTTATGAAGCTATGAGAATGCTTTTTGTGTGCAAAGAAAACAAAAATAATTACTTTATTCAACAATTTTTCTCTTCTGTGTCAGTCGTCACATGATCATGAGAGTACCGTGATGTATGTATATGCATTCCTCTGCTTGTAAACAAGGCGCAGTGCATCCAGGTTCTATGTCAGAACACCAGATGCATGGTACTCTTGTGAATGCACATCGAAGACTGACAGGGAAGAGAAGAAATTGTTAAATAAAGTTGTTATTGTTGTTTTCTTTATTCTTGTAGCTTCATAAAATTAAGGTTGAACCACTGACGTCACATGGACTATTTCAACAATGTTCTTACTACCTTTCTGGGCCTTGAACATGGCAGTTACATTGCTGTATATGCAGGGTCAGAAAGCTCTCAGATTTTCTCAAAAATATCTGTATTTGTGTTCTGAAGATGAACGGAAATCTTATGGTTTGAAACGACATGAGGGTGAGCGATTAATGATGGAATTATCCTTAATTTGTGGAAGGGAAAAATTAAGACTTTTTAAGACCTGCAGAAACCCTGTTAACCATATTACAGATGGATTTACAACGCTAAGTGAAAAGCAGAAGGTTAATGTGTCATTGACACTGAGGCTGCACATAGATCTGCAGAGACTCTCTGAATGTCGGGGTTGCGAGAGGAAGGGTGTGAAAAACACAGTTCACTCTCACAGCCTCTCGACTCCCACTGCCAGATGACACTGAGCAGACACTCCGCATGGTGATGATGTGTGCTACAGGTGTGTGTCTGTGTGTGTGAACGCGATGAAGTCTTTTATCAGAATCAGGTGGGATGAGGAGGAATGTGAACATACAGTGGCCCAGAAAAGGATGTTAACACATCAGCCACACAAAAATGTAAGAATGTCATGGCTGTGTTTATTTTGTTTTGAATGATACAAGGACACACAACTGTGATATTTCTGTGATGATAAAGCTGAATTTTCAGCAGTCATTACTTGTGCGTCACATAACCCATCATAAATAATCCTAATAACGCTGATTTGGCACTCCAGAAACATTTCTTATTATTGAAAACGGTGCTAATTAAAACTTACTTAGTTTACTTACAGAATAAAAATTTCCTGATAATTCACTCACCTTTCTTCACCCACAAATAAATTAAGTTTTTTGAGGAAAACATTCCAGGATTTTTCTCCATATAGTGGACTTCAATGGTGGCCAATGGGTTGAAGCTCCAAATTGCAGTTTCAATGCAGATTCAAAGGGCTCTACACGATCCCAGCCGAAGAATAAGGGTCTTATCTAGCGAAACAATTCATTTTCTTAAAAAAAATATACATTTATATACTTTTTAACCACATATGCTCGTCTTGCACTCTGCGATGTGTGTGTATGACTTCACACGTTATGCAATCACATTGGAAGGTTACACACGGTTAGTTTTTCGTCTGTGTACTCTGGTTCAAAAAGGTAGGGTAAGCACATTTTTGGATACAAAGTACATACATTTTTATTTTATTTTTTAGAAAATGGCCAATCGTTTTGCTAAAAAAAAAAGCCCTTATACCTCATTTGGGATCGTGTAGAGCCCTTTGAAGCTGCATTGAAACTGCAATTTGGACCTTCTACTTATTGATCCACTTTGAATTCCACTATATGGAGAAAAAAACCTAGAATGGTTTCCTCAAAACAAATCTAATTTCTTTGCGACTGAAGAAAGAAAATATGAAGATAGTGGATCACATGGGGGTAAGTAAATTATCAAGACATTTTTATTCTGGAAGTGAACTTATTCTTTAATATGTTTGAGGAAACCATAATACCGTCATGGGTTATTTGAAAAAAAAAAAAAAAAGTAAAAAAAAAAGTTACTGTTTTCACCTCTTTACTGATCAATTTATTGCATTGTTTATAATATTCTTAATTACAGTGATGGATAAATGTGGTTTCTATGCCAGGACACCTGTGTGGTGTGAAATTAATGAAAAGTGACTTCATACATAAGCCAAAAAAAAAAAGGCCTGACATAAATTACTTGTGACTGCCATTTGGATTGATATTTTGTATCTAGTCCAATGACATTTAATTTTTATATTTTTTGGAGCAACTGTAATGTGTTGACAGAGTTCAAAATCCTTCAACAATCTACATCCTACACATTTATTTATGAGATCTTTGTTAATTTGAGCACTCTCAACACATTTTAGAGTATTGTACTACAGCAGAATTTCTAGATTCCCCACATAGTATGAAATAACCATGAAAAAGATGATGTGTGAGCCTACTTACATGTGTAGGTGTATAAAGAAACTTAGATGGACAGAAAAGAGATTGAACTACCTGCTGCAGGTCTGCCAATGAGTAGAGGTGCACATGCTGTAGCAGGTATTCTCTCGGAAAGATCCTGCAGAAACAGCAAGAAAATCACATTAGCATGAAAAGCATAAGAATATTATCTCAAATCATAACCGAGTCCGCACATATCTGTAGAAAAATAACTGCTTTAGCCTGCACACATATACATAGAGATCCATTTCAGGTGGAACGCTAGTATCCCGTCATCCCGCCTCTGTAACCATGACAACATGGGTCCAAATTGCTTGGAAATAGGGGTTAATTCAATTGAATTGGAAAAAGGCTGTAAAATAGGCATTTAAAAGCACTACCCCTTATTATGGGTGAAGTGGGGCGGCTCTGTCTCTCTCTATCCATCTGGCTAGCTATTATGGCCCTCTTCACCTCTCTCCTCCCATGAGCCTACACTCGCTCTTTCCCTCTCTCTTTCACCCACGCCTGCTCACATTACAAACTCAAGGGCCCACAGAATTATCCAGAAAAGAGGGGATGGGGAAAGCAACAGGCATACTGTAGGATATGCGGTTACAAGAAGGAAATTAAATGAAAAACTGGGAGTTATCGATCTCATCTTTTACCATACCACTAGTTAGTCCAAGCAAACAGATCAGACGAATCCTACTAATGAAATGATCCTCTTTGGAGATGCAAAAAAAAATCAATTCATTCAGACACAATGCTATTGGACACGCTATAAGCTGACTACTTGAACAGTATTCAGTCTTTTTTTAAACAAAAAAAGCTGGAAAATTGGATCGATTAAGTAGTCTGGCAGTGGAAACCAGTGCATCTTTACTCCTGCCCACTAATAGTTCATCCACTACGCTTCCTCAGTGGTCCATCATTAGCAGTCCGTCAGACAGATGTTGGCAATTTGAGACAGGCGTATAGGCCACAAACACAGAGACAGGAGAGAGGGAATTTATGGCATTATGACATGGGAGGAAAGTATGCTGGGTAGTTTTGAGCTATAACGGGGCATTTAGAAGTATTATGTTATATATACAAAGTCACATATGATTTAAAATAGTTTGTGTTGATGCATGTGGCCCACATGAATGTGTGCCTCGTTGGATATCACCTCGGTTTTTAGCTTTGGGGATTGTGGTGGAGCTCCATTTTTCCTCATTCACTGCCATAATCTCTTAAATCATTGCTGGCTGAAGAGAAGCATGGCAGTACTCCAAACAGGCCCATTCACAGCTCGTCCCTCAGGCCTCATTAGGCCAAGCCATCATTACGGCACTAATCTAAGTCTAAACTGAGGCATGGAGGCAGGGGGTGGGATGTTTACTAAGCTGGGGATGAAATCTCTTTTCATTTGATTATGGAAAGCTTAAGGGTCAATAGACAAGAGTTGCAGCAGGTGTCATTAGTACAAATAGAGCTGATGACAGCTGCTTTGTTGCGTGTTTGACGTGAGGCATGTCAAAAATGACACTTTATCAAGAGCTGTCACGCGCTGTTTGAGGTTTAGGAAATATGCGTTAAAGGATTAGTTCACTTCTAGAAAAAAAATGTCCTGATAATTTGCGCACCCCCATGTTATCAAAGATGTGCATGTCTTTCATTTCTTTTCAACTAAAGATAGAATGTATTTGAGGAAAATATTCCAGGATTTTTCTCCATGCAGTGGACTTCAATGGTGGCCAACAGGTTGAAGGTCCAAATTGTAGTTTCAATGCAGGTTCAAAGGGCTCCAAACGATCCCAACCAAGGAATAAGGGTCTTATCTAGCGAAACAATCAGTCATTTTCTAAAAGAAATACAAATGTATATACTTTAACCACAAATGCTTATCTTGCACTAGCTCGGCCTCAGACATTACATAACCTCGTTGGAAAGGTCACATGCGGTTAGTTCTTTGTCTGTATACTCCAGTTAAAAAAGATAGGGTAGGGCGAAAACTTCATCTCATTTTCTCCTCCAACTTTAAAATTGTCTGACATTGTTTAAACTTTTTTTGTAAAGAGCGTTTGACTTTCTTTGCACGTTTGCTTTGTGAACACAGTCGGTTGGTACTTCCACCTACGTCACGTGTGACCTTTCCAACATGACTATGCAATGTGTATGGTCGAGCTAGTGCAAGACAACCATTTGTGGTTAAAAAAAGTATATTATTTTTTTATTTTTTTTTTAGAAAATGACCAATCATTTCGCTAGATAAGACCCTTATTCCCCTGGGATTGTGTGAAACCCTTTGAAGCTGCAATTGGAACCTTCAACTCATAAGCTCCCACTGAAGTCCACTATATGGAGAAAAATCCTGGAATATTTACCTCAAAAACCTTAATTTCTTTTCGACTGAAGAAAGAAAGACATGAACATCTTGGATAACATGGAGGGTAAGTAAATTATCATCAAAATTTTATCTGGAAGGAAACTAATCCTTTAAAATCCAAAGATTGAGTAAATGTAAATGTGTTGTCTTTCTTGACCATGTTGAACTGTTCTCAAGAGGGGTCAGATAATTCTTTAACCTCATTAATTAAAAAAAAAGATTTCATTAAAAAAAAAAAAGCTGCCAAATGCAAGCATCACTATTAAATCTATAGCACAAAGTTTACCGTTTGACAGCATAGTTTGACTGCTTAAATTATTTTGAACAAGTCTTTTTTTTTAGTGTGACAAGAGTAGTTTAGATTCCTGAACTAAATACTCTCATAATCTATTTTTTAGTTGATTAAAAACAATTAGAGTGAACATTGTTGTTAGATTTCAGAACCAATGGTTCTTATGACTTGGTTCTTTAGTGAAACTACACATACAGCTGAACACCTCTAAAAGACTTTGAAGTCATTAAAAAGTCTACGCAAACCAACCCAGGCTCATTGGAATTACATGCCTCTACATGCATTTCTGCAACACCATAATTACATCCCTTACTGCACGTTTCGTGGCAGTTTCAAAGTGAAATGTCCAGAGAGTGGTGCCAAAACACACGTTCAATACGGGACCATGGCACATTTTTACATTACATTGGTACAGGCACATATTGATGCGTTTTTATTATGCTGCTTGAAGTACATATTGCGGCTATTCAGAATTTAAATATCCAGGTAGTGTCATTAAAGGTCAATACTCTATTGTGTTGGAAATATCCCTTACACTAAACGCAACCCTAAACCTACCCGACAGTGTTCTGTTAACAAATGCAAAAGTAATATAAAAATGCATTTGTTGCAGCCATGCCGTTTTAACTTTATGCGGATTTGAGCCGTTTTGTTGAACTGTAGTTTCACTGGGTTTGTACCAGAGCTCTTCGTCACTTAACTGCAACTCTGTTATCGCGTGAGCTACCGAGCAAACCTACTGAATTAGAAAACACATGCATATGAAGCTGTATATGTGACGACAACGTTCAGAAGTATCAGTTTTCAAATTGCATAGAATGTTTAAATTGTTTTGAAGCCACAATATAATATCCTGCAAGTAAATGAGTGAAAATTCTTTATTAATCAAAATGCTGTGTGTAAATCATACTTTGCGTGAAAAGGAATAGAAGTTGTCCGAGTTTTACTGCCTCTAGTGTTCATTTCAGCTGGAAACTGCATTGATTCGTACATAAACTGTAGGTACGTTTTTTCAGTTTTGCAGAAATATATATAGAGGCACATATTTCCAATAAGCCTATGTTGACGTTAAACACGCTGTTATCAAAATCTGCTATATATGTATCTATTATCAAAATTATCTCATAATTCGCCAATGAAATTGAATTTTTCTCCCAAATATTTTTTCATTAAGGAGTCAAGAATGGATAAGAGAAATCTGAATCCAAATTTTTTAAAATAAATTCTTTATTTTAATAAGAATTTTCCACTGTTTACAGATCACACTTGACAGCTTTGCGGTCTTAGAGAGGTATGAATGCCTAATAAAGGGTCTGGAAACCACAGAGCTCAAAGCTTTACATAGCCACAAATCTGATATAACAAGTGAGGTATTACTGAACATCTTAGAAAGGCTGACAAAGAAAAGATATTGCACTGACAAGATTCCACGGCCTAATGCGCTATCTTCTGTATGACAAGATGAAATCCTAACTTAATCCCTGTGGATGTGTTACGCTGATTTGCCAGCCTTTGTCAAGCTTGTTCAAGTCAGGACAGTGTGTGAAAAGAAACCTGGGTTTTTCTGGGTGTTCATTTACTTCTGGTTATGGTGACAGTCTATCTTTCAGCTTTCTATCTCCTCAAGCATAAATTCATCTCTGCTCATGGCAGAGCTCCATGTCTATATCTTTTGTCCTTTCTCAGGGTAAATACATATAAGTGTTTACAGTGGTGGTAATCAGGCGATATGGGGCTTGTTGTCAAACAAAAGAGCACCAAATCCGGCCACAGTAATCAGAGGGTGGAAGCATATAAGCAAGGGACTGTATGTTGATTTTGTTCTTCTCTCTCAACCGCCTGTGGATAGGTTTCTTTTATGGTAGAGAAACTGATATACTGCAGTCTGTGATTGGTCAAAAACAGACAAAGAACAGTTTGGAAGTACCACACTTAAGTAAACAGACATGGACATGAGGAAAAACTAATGTAAGGTGCAGACAAAGGTAGTAAGCATGTGCGTGGATGCCCCTTTGGATCAGTGAGGTGCATTAGATCAGGCTCAACGGTGTGGACTGTGACAGCTCTCCCCCTTCTCTCTGTGGCTTAGTGTAAACACTCGTGGGCCTCTTCACGACCACTGATGAGCGTCTCGGCTCTGCAATGAATGGCTAAGGTAATATTTTAGCGCCACCGCCCTCATCAATCCTACACTGTTTGGAAAAGCGAAGCATTAGCCTGATGCCTGCTAATAGCCTGGCCATAAACACTAGTCCTCCAGCGCTGCCTCCTGCTAGGGTCACCGCTGCTGCACCCCGTAAACATAGCGGCCAGATAAAGTCACCGCTCAGTAGGCAGCTGGGACCGCTCCAAGGAGATGAACCTAGGAGAGGATATTCAGTTCAAACTGAGGTTCCCTTTGCTAGAGCCCTCACGTCTGCACTTCAAACGGCCATCCCGCTTCTACGTCACCATGAAGTTCAAAGGAACCAATACATAGGAAAGGGTACTGGCCCATTCAATAATTCAGTGATTCAAACAACAAACACTGTTCTGAACATGTAGCTAAGAGTGCATTAGCAACACCATTAAGTCAACATCTGAAGTTTTTTTTATCTGAATGTTTTTTTGGCATGCCATACTTTATTTCAATAGAAAAAGATGGGAATTTGTTTACAGCAAAAAAGCTCATTGTCAATCCAAGGATGTTTCATGGGCACTAGAAGACATAAACTGCAGTTTCCTCTTAGTTTACACAAAAATGAAACTGTAACAGCATGAGGGTGAATAAATGATTACAAACATATTATTTACTTTCTCTTATGTAAGATGGCCACAAACAGTTTGATCATATATATACACACACTACAAAAGTTTGGAATAATAATGTTTTTTTTTTTTTTTATATAAGTTCATGAGTCCCTTATTTGTCCTGAACAGTTAAACTGCCCACTGTTCTTCAGAAATGTTCTTACAAATTCTTTGGTTTTTCAGCACGATGCTTTAGGAGCCAGGGGGTAAAAACTTTTGAACTGAATGAAGATGTGTAATTTTTTCTTATTTTGCCTAAATATCATATTGTTTTATTCAGTACTACCCTTCAGAAGCTACAAACGAAACTTACATGTTTCCCAGAAGACAAAATAAGTTAAATTTACCCTGATCTTCAAATTCAAAATGTTTTCACCCCCTGCTCTTAAGGCATTGTTTTTCTCTCTGGAGCATCAGTGAGTGATTGATACATCTGTAATAATTGCGTATGAGTCCCTCAGATGCCCCCAGTGTGAAAAGATGGATCTCAAAATCATACAGACATTGTTGGAATGTGTTCAAATACACAAAAATGTTGAAAAACCAAAGAATTTACGGGACCTGAAGGATTTTTTGAAGAACAGTGGGCAGTTTAAGTGTTCAGGACAAACAAGGGACTCATGAACAACTATCACTAAACAAAAAACACAGCTGTGGATCATTCAGGTAACAAAACAGTATTGAGAATCAATGTATGTAAAGTATGTAAACTTTTGAACGGGGTCATTTTTATAAACTATTATTTTCTCTAGTGGACTATGTGTAAATGTCTTTTATGTGAAATATCTTATTCAGGTAAGTACTAAATAAAAATACCATGCATTTTGTATGATCCCTCTTATTTTGGCAAAATAATTAACATTTTGCAGATTCTGCAAGGTGTATGTAAACTTTTGAATTTAACTGTATGACTTTAATACAGGTTTAAAACATGAGGGTTAGGAAATGATCACAAAATTTATTTATTTATTTTTTGTGTGAATGATCCGTTTAAGACTTTTCGCTTTTTAAACTTCCAGTTAACCCTAAATCAAGTAAACAGTTGTCTGTCAATATAAAAGGAGATGAGCCATTCTGGGCGGAAAAGCTTTCCATTATGTGATATTTTATCAGAGCTGTACAAGCTTTCTTCTCTCATGGTGTGAATGTTTAAGGCCTCTTAGCGCAATCTTGTGGTCTCCACACTGACCCTGGTAGGATCATGAAGCATTCATCACATAGACAAGCCTTTTAGTGCCGAAACCTTCACATAAACACAGCTTCTTCACATTCACGCTGAACCTGGCCTTTAGGAATCCACTAAAGATCTGCTTAAGGACCTTATTCCGAGCAACCAAATGCATTCCTTGAGATAGCGTTTTAAAATTCATACTTTTTTAGTGCTACATGCCTAATGCATACGTATATATTACAAAAAAGCTGTGCATACTGGCAGGGCAACAAACCAAATGCAAACAGCAGCAGCCATCCACTATTTTATGTGCCTTCAAGACTTCACAAATATTTATGTTGTTCTACATGATATTAATTTCTAGTGCCATCTTACAAATCTGCAAAGCAGAAAGAGGAAAAGCTCAGTGTGTGTCCCTGCTGGCCTAAATCAATCACTGTAATCAGAATCACCAGACTACTACTAAAAATAGGAAATATTTATACACTCATGAACTGATATCAATTAAACATTTCCAAACTTGCCTCTTACTGACTTCATAACTCCATCAACTGTTTTGATGTAACTAACAACAATATAATCTCTTAAGTGGGCTCTTAAGAAGAAAAAAGCACACATGTAAAGGTAGAAATAAAAAAAAAAACTGTTACTTCTACAGTCTTCCGAGTTTTGCTCTTGCTTCACGGTTCTTTTTTAATATATAAATTTGTCACAGTAACAAGCCATAGTAGATTAGAAACATTTCTATATGATTCAGGAAACCTCTTTTTAAATAGGTAAGAAAAAAAATCACTTTCATATTGGTCCAATTTGAGATCAGTTTCACTAACCCTTCTTTTTGTAATTTTATGATAAGACAATATAGAGCAGCCAGGAAGAAAAGTGAGAGAAAGTGAGGAGGGTGGGATTGGGAAAGGACCTTGGGATTCAAACTCGGGATGCCACTTTATTGTTGTCGCACTCCCAAACAAACTAAAAAAAATAGTTTGAGAGAAAATTAAAAACAATACTAGAGTTGTGGTCAACCAATATTGACAAGGCAAAACAATAAATAAATCATTAACAATTGATATAGCACATTCATTCATTTAGCACATTTCATACACAATGATATAGATAGATCTGTAGATTTATTAAAAGTTATTTAAATATAGTAAAAACAAATAGGAAAGTGTTTGTTTCTTTGAATAAATAAATTTAATATTAGCAATTTTGAATACATGACATTTACTATCAATAAATCATGTGATATCACATAGTTCACTAGCCACATCACCAACTTGAACATTGTTATTGGTTGACCACTATACTGCAGTAACTGACAATAATCTGGTTTGCTACACATATAGGCTGGTTAGCAAAATGTTGTTGGATCAAACTAGAGGTGTAATGACTCACTTTACTGATTTCACCATACGATTTTCTCACAATTAAAATACAAATAAAAGAAATCTATTTATACAAGGCTTTGCCTGTGCTCTTTCCATTTAAAATGAGAGGCAACCACTGCATTTTAATCATGCTTCATACATGCAGCATCGTCAGTTTTTAATCTAAATTATGCATCGTTTACACAGCAGGAGAATACGGTTGTCAGTCCTGTATTTGAGTCCTTAATACAGTTATGTTCACACACAGTACGGTTATTTACGGGCATGACAACCGCATTCTATATAACTTACCGTAAATTTTCAGGACTCACACCCGCATTCTCAGAATACGTGCTGTGTGAACGGAACAGGGCTGGACAACTAGTTGTCCGTCACATCTTTTAATGCGAAAAAGAGCTGTTCTGCAACACAAAAGCGCGTCTACGGTGTGTTGCGTGTTTTCATGTGTGGTTACAGTAACTTACAGTGATGGAGTTTTCTATCCAGTCTCTACCGGAGCCGCTCCCATCAGTTTTGTGCACCCAAATATAAAAGCTGCTGTCAGTAAATGAAGGTTTGATGGATGAACTCGCAGCTTGATTGGACTTTTGTTGCGTCAGAACGTGAAAAGACTTTGTTTTATTGACATCCCCATCTTTGATATTACTTAGGTCACTAATACTATGGTTACTGGTAAGGAATACAGGCTTGACTCCCATTGCACATTCATACAGACAGTATTCGAAACGCTACTGTAGGTTGTGTGAACGGCGTATTTCGAGACTCACACCTGTAAATAAATGTGGTAGTCAATCCCAAAAACTGACAGTGTGAATGTAGCCTTAGATTGTATAATTTCAAAATTTGAAGCAAACACAGAATGGTCTAACTTCAGTTTTGTGAAACTATACTACATAAAACATTTGCACGAAACAAACAGCAGATGGGCTGACGGAAAACGCAAATTCACTCTCTGCCAGCAGTTGGTGCTAAAAAAAACAGCAGCAATATAGCCTTTCATTGGTTACTGCTGCAAACAAAGCAGCGCTGTGCTTATGAACACTACTTTAATATGCATTATACAGAAGCAAGATGGAAAGAAAATATCATCTAAACTTTTCTAAAATCCCTTCAGAGAAACATTTACATAAACTCCTACCCCCAACTGTATCGCAATTCGTTTAACATCTCAACTGACTTGAAACGTCACATATTTGCATCGATTTTCAACTGGCTTAGGGTGCATCGTTACTTCCCTAGTTCAAACCCAGCAAAAGCTGAACCACATACAGTGTTCATTATGAAAATGCACCATTTTGTCATGTTTTATCTGTTTTCCTTTTACTTTCCCTGTCTTCCCTCTTCCTACTCTTTGGCATTGCTCACCTGCGGCGGAGGTCTTCTGCCACTGTGGCCCGGCAGCTGAAGAGGTAAGCCCTGAGAGACTGGAGCTGCTGTCTCAGTTTGAGAACGGCCGCCAATGTCTCGCAATGCTCATAGAGACACGGGTTCAACTGCTGGACATCTAACAGGGGCTCCTCATAAACAAACTCCAAAAACTCCTTTGCTTGTTTTGACACCTGAGCCACAAAAACAGTGTTGTTAATGATCACTTTCAGCTTTTGTTGGACATGTGCTTTGTTTTGTTGGTTGGTGCAAAAGCTGATTCTAAACTCACCAAGGAAAGCTTTAACAATATTGAAGCTATGGATTGGGTATATAAGTCTGTACACAAACCTTGTGTTTGTTAGTGTCCCAGTTGTGCAGTAGACGAGCAGGTATGAGGAAGAGGTTGTCCTGGTGACAACTTGGACAGTAGTACCAGCCGCTGTAAGAGCAAACTTTGGCCTTGCACCGTGACAGACCCACAGGTCTCTGACATCCTGAATGGAAAAACAAAGCAACAATAAAAAGGATGAACATCAAACAACACACAAATCAAACCTGGAACAGGAAAGATCAACTCTGGGTTAATGGCGACGTTAATGAACACCTAATCTACTGATGAGGGCATGACCCTGGTAAAATTTGACAATCATTAGCAGAAGGTGATCCATGTGTTTGGGTTGTCTACTGATATGTCAAGGTTTACGACACAACCCTGGCTAAACACAGATAAACATTACTGATGATCCAGAGGTTTCAAAAGATTTATACAGCACAAAAGGCAGCGATTGAGTCACTGATAAAAAAATAAAAAAAAATAAAAAGGTGTTTTTACCCGTTCAGACACAACAGAAAGAACCTAAATGCTTCTTAGTACTGAACAAGCAAAAATCCTGAGCACATTTAATACAAGATATCTCCTGAAAGTGCATTGCTTTGTCTTTTAACCGTTGTTCAAGTTGCCTTCAAACAGTTGAGGCGGCCCTCCAGCAAAGGGCTTATCCCAAAGGAACCAAAACAGGTGATTGTGAACATGGCAGGTGTCCCTTATCCTAACCATCTGGGAGAACCAGAGCCGGGACAGTGTGGATGTTCAAAGAATATAAAAAGAGAGAATGAAAGGAACAGGCTCAGACGGATATAGACTTGTACAATCTTTTCGGTGGAGCGTGGCAACAGCTATACACTTCATAGGGAGAAGAAGAAATGTGGACAAGATGGGAGGTAGGATAGAGAGGACAAAAACAAGTCAGAAAACAGTCTCAGAAAGAGGGACGCAGAGTGTTATCGCTACAAATATCTGTAGAGGGAGACACTGATTACAGTGTTTACAGGCATTGCTGTAGGTCTATTTTTGATGCATTGTTCGCTGGATGAAAAGGGCCATGCCGAAAACAGCGATGATGTACGTGCATCCCTGAATGGAAGTAAAATTACATAATTTACAATCAGATTCAAAACAGTCAGTTCTGTCATCATTTAGCCTCATGTATTCTATTTCTGTAATGTAAATGTAATGTAAAGAGTTAGTTCACCCAAAAATGAAAATTCTGTCATTAATTACTCACCCTCATGTTGTTCCAAATCTGTAAGACCTTTGTTCATCTTTGGAACACAAATTAAGATATTTTTGATGAAACCCAAGAGCTCCAACCCTCACTAGACAGCAAGGGTACTTCCACGTTCACGGCCCAGAAAGGTACCAAGAACATCAATAAAATAGTCCATATGAAATCAGTGGTTCAATTGTTATTTTATGTCATTCGTAATTTTACGTCAGCCTAGCGCCATGTGTTCTATGTCAGAAGCATGTGTTGTTTACATGCGAGGAAGGCAAGCGCATGCATCGTGAAACTCACAAAAATGGTACTAGGCTAATGCAGAGGGGAGGAATTTGTGTTCTGAAGATGAACGAAGGTCTTAAGGATGAGTAATTAATGATAGAATTTTCCTTTTTGAGTGAAGTATCCCTTTAAATGAATCATTTTGAAGAACATCTCAATCTAAATAACCTTTTTTCACTATAAAGAACCTTTGCGTTTGAAACGTTCCATGGATGTTCAAGGTTCTTCATGGAATCATTGATGCAAATTAAAAAAAATAAAAAACTGTTTTAAAAAGAGTTTAACAGAATGTTCACACCGCTCTTTCCATACAAACTACTGTGAATGGGTTCCAGAAAATTCATTAAATGTATTTCAAATGTATTGATACAATAAGAATATGTAAACTATCTTTCAAAAGTTCGTGGTTTAATGTTTTTTTTTTAAGAATATATAACTATATATATGAATTGATAATGACATTAAAGTTATAGTTCACCCAAAAATTAAAAATTCTGTCATTAATTACTCGTTCATCTTCGGAACAACAAATTAAGATTTTCTTTTTTTAAGATTTTTGATAAAATCCAAGAGCTTTCTGACCCTCCATATACAGCAACGCAACGGACACATTCAAGACACAGAAAGGTAGTAAGGACATTATTAAAATACTCCATGTGACATGGGACATAGAAGAGAAGAAATTGTTGAATTGGGTGAACTATCTCTTTAACATTATGCATGCCCTAAGAAATTTTAAAGGAGAACTGTATCATTTATAGCTGTGTCGGATGCATAATTAAATACATTTTTAAAAAACTGGGCAAATGTTATTTTGCGAACAAGACTCTTGCACAATACGTCGCCAAGGAATACTGCCATTTTGGACCAAGAAAAGAAAATTCACTCTATTCCATTTCCAAACCAATACGTAATGGGTTGTTCTAGCTGAGGTTAGGCGCTAACATCATGCGCTGCACTGTGCTGCCAATGTAAACTTGAGGTTTTAAGGGGCAGGGACCCCAGACTATAAAAAGTCAGAGGTGGTGTCCCCCATGCCACAGCTGATGGGTGCCTGATATTTGGGCTGAACCACAGACCATGCAGCAGGGTGTCGTGTGTCAGAGCTGCCTTGTAATCAGCATACATGCAGAGCGTAAACCCACAAATACCGCCCTTTTCCAAAAATAGTACATCGTTGTATAGCGCTCATGCTACAGAGACTGTTATTAAGAGAGAGCTAGTTGAGGCTGTGCTTTTCAGCAAAAGAAAAACAAAAATTGCGCAAAAATTAAAGGAGACGCACAGACTCAAAAACTTGATGGCAATGTTTGTATGCATTCAATTGGCTTCCAAAGCATAGTTTCTGTATAACATCATGGAAGAATCAGCAGCTAACAGCTCACATATGTCACATGCTTTGGAATTAAAAAGAGAATATATGAACAATGTTCAAATTCGAGTTAGTAAATGACCTACAGTCCTCATCTTCATCATAATACAATGCGTAAAAATGATTTTAAAGGAATAAATAAAACGCTGTGCAATCCAAGAGCTTTCTGACTCTGCACGAACCGCAATGTCACTATCACGTTCAAGGCCCAGAAAGGTATTAAGGACATCATTAAAGTAGTCCATGTGACATCAGTGGTTCAACGGTATGTTATGAACCTACAAGAATATTGCACAAATAAAATAATAATGACTGTATTCAAAAATTTCTTCTCTTCCCTGTCAGTCTTCGACACGCGACCATGCATGTGTGTGGTGCTACTGACGCAGAAGCCGGCGTTCTGACGTAGAACCCAGAAGTGCTGCACCTTGTTTGCAAGTAGAGAAATGGACATGCATGCATCTCGGTACTCTTGTGAACACATCGATTGACACGGAAGAGAAGAAATTGTTGAACAAAGTCGTTATAGTGATTTTGATGTGAACAAAAAGTATTTTCATAGCTTCATAACATTACAGTTGAACCACTGTCAAATTAAAGCTGCATGATTAATCGTTAAAAGTTCTTATTTCTAAATGACAAAAATTTATCTGTATCTATCAAACATTATACAAAGTCATATCCGAAAAATCTAATCTGTGTTCGTGCTGCTGGTATGAAACAGCTTTACAAACTTTGGCCTTTTCAACCACACAGTATTATTTCTGTCTTACAGTCATTCATATTATCATAGAAGTACTAGGATAAAAGTTTATAGTACGGATATAAATACTCATGTCTGCGGTAGCGATCAAAATGGAGCAAATCATCTTTTAAAAGTAATTTTCGCTTCAAATTGGCACCTCAAATAACATTTGTCATTACAATGTTATTAACGTTGTTTCGCAACTAGGTGGCAACAAGTGACTGTTAAAAAAAATTGTCTCATTGAATCATTAACTCAAGAGATTTGCTCAAAAACATTGATTCATTCAGTCTAAGTCATTGATTTGTTCATTCTAACAATAAAGAATTAAATAATTCCATTTAAATAAATTAAATTTTTTTTAGAATGAGGCAATTATTATTTTGTCACAGTCTCTAGTAGGCTAAATTACATCTTATTTAGCTTAGTTCAGAATCGTGGGTGAATTTCTATTTGAAACAAAAAAAAAAAACGTGACTTTCAATTCATCCAGAATTGTGCAGCTCTGTCACATGAACTATTATCAATGTCCTTACTACCTTTCTGGGCCTTGAACATGTCAGTTGCATATGCAGGATTTCATCAAAAGTATCTTATTTTGTGTTCTGAAGATGAACAAATGTCTTAACAGGTTTGGAAAGACATGAGGGTAAGTATTAATGAAAGAACATTTTTCATTTTTAGGTGAACTATCCCTAAACTCAAATTTTAAATGCACGCAAATGCATGTTTTACCAAACATGGTACCAAAACAATTATGTACAGAATAGTCACATTAGACCAAGATCATCTGAATGAGCTTCCTAGCAAACTTATGATACATTTCCATCAAGCCTGTTGGGTTAGAGAGCTTCTGGACAGTGGCCAGAGAGCATGTCACTTCTGGGAAGCAGTTGGCCGCTTGGAAACCACAGGCTCTGTGTATTGTGGACATCGCAGCCTGTGCCAGTAAAGCACAGCCCCACGCATGAGTTCCCACATACGTTCAAACACTCAAGGTGCAAGTTTGCACATCACAGCCAGATAGACAGCACAGAAAATATCCCAAAGCTGAGGGTACATCGATGTCTGTAGACATCAAACCACTCTGTGCCAACTGAAGCTTCCGATTTTAGCAGGTTGGAGCTGCGGCTTTGCAGTTAACACACATGACACTCATTCAATACGGTTCTCAACATTTCCCAATCTTATAGCCAAGCATACGTGGAGGGGAACGGCATGTCCCTTGCACAAAAAGTGGGGCCAACCTGGGACTGTGGGAAAGAGAGAAAGCTGTGCCAAACAAGAGGCGTTTGATGTGTTCTCTCCATGACTGTCTGCAAGATTCCCTTCTTTCATTTTTAGCACCCTGTTGCCCTAAAACGGCAACTATTTGCAGAAAAAAGAAAGGTGAAGCAGGGCGCTCTGTGGTGCCAAATGCACAATGGTTTTCTAGCAGAATAGACGTTACAGCTCCGGAGGAGGTGTTCAGTCCTTCAGTACGAGAAGGTCTCTCTGTTTTCTTGCTGCAAAGGCTACGACTCGCGCCACTTTCAAGCAGCCCGCGGAGTTCCACGGGACAAGAACGCAAGGGTGGGGCTTTGTAACTCCATAAGCGTGAAAGACGACAAGGCCCCAGCTTTGATGTCCCCTATTCAAGCTGACATCCACTTCAAAAAAAAAAAGACGGCATAAGGTTGTGCGTGCGTAAGTGTGCTCACACATGTTTGCTTGAGACAGATGCACTGCCCATCTTTTTGATGTAAACAGCAGTCCCTTGGACCCCATTCTCTCCACCTGACCCTACACTCCCTCTTTTCCCACCTACAGCTGGATCTTCCCCATTTGATCTGCTGTCCTTGTATGCTCTACAGGGTACTTTAGTGGAAGTGTGTGGAAAAAAAGCCCAAGCTGGGTTCAAGCAAACTATGTGATTTGGCTTGAGAAAAAGGGTGTATGTGTGTGTGCACTTGAGAGAGGAGGAAAGAGGATGGACTCTTCTTCTGCTTCAAACGGATGGCATGCATGACCCTCTTAAACAAAGGTCTGTTATTCTGTCGGCCTAATGATTTGAATAAAGTTTGCTCATTAAGTGTTGATCAGCAGTATTTTGATGGGAGATGATCTTCAAATAAATTCAAATAAATTAACCAAACCAACCCAACCCAATCAAAATATAACAAAAGAACGAATATTAAAGTAATATAATAAAAAAATAATGAAACATGTGGTACACTCTTACTTCTTGGGACAAGGAAGAACCAAAATCTTCAAACAGAAACGACAGACGGTATAAGTTTGAAATATGTTAAAGTTACATTAAGGCAGGGAGTAATGTTTCTTCTTTTCTATTGCACTTTAGGGGTTCTCCTCTTTAGCATCTCAAGGTCAACTTCCAGAACAAAATTTACAGATTACAGATTTACACACCCCCTTGTCATCCAATATGTGTATGTCTCTCTTTCTTCAGTCGTAAAGAAATTGTTTTTTGAGGAAAACATTTCAGGATTTCTCTCTATATATTGGACTTCTATGTTGCCTGTGAGTTTGAACTTCCAAAATGTAGTTTAAATGCAGCTTCAAATGATCCCAGCCGAGGAAGAAAGGTCTTATCTAGCGAAACAATTGGTTATTTTCTTAAAATATTGACAATTTATATACTGTTTAACATCAAACACTCATCTTGACTAGCTCTGCAAGTACTCAGTGTATTCCAGTTCAAGACAGTTAGGGTATGTCGAAAAACTCCCATCTCATTTTGAAGTTGGAGGAGAAAATGAGATGGGAGTTTTTCGACATACCCTAACTGTCTTGAACCGGAGTGCACGCAGAGCTAGACAAGACAAACATTTAAGGTTAAAAGTTTTTTTTTTTTTTTTTTTTAGAAAATAACCAATCGTTTAGAGCCCTTTGAAACTGCATTTTGGAAGTTCAAACTCATGGGCACCATAGAAGTCTACTATATGAAGAGAAATCCTGAAATGTTTTCCTCAAAAAACAATTTCTTTATGACATGAACATCTTGGATGACAAGGGGGTGAGTAAATGATCTGTACATTTTTGTTCTAGAAGTGAACTTCTCCTTTAAGTAATGTGAATGCATCACAGCTCCTTTCAGTAACCCCCACATAGTACTAAGCCATTCTAGATGTATATGACTTTTTTATTTTAGACGAATACATTTGGAGTTTTTGCTCTTCCAAGCTTTATTATGGCAGTGAATGGCTGGTGAGATTTGGAAGTCCAATAAAGTGCATCCATCCATCATAAAAATTATTCCACACAGCTCTGGGAGGATATACATGCCTTCTGAAGCGAATCAATGTGTGTGTGTAAGAAAAATGTCAATATTTAAAAGTGAATAAACCGTAATTCCGGGCAAAATGTTGTATGCGCTTTCACAAGAGAGTGGCATTCCGTTCATCATAAGCTCTAGTGAGAAAATGCTAGTCTCTTGACAACCAAGTTTTGTTTACAGCAAAGGAAAACCAGTGTCCTCGTGGCTTTTATCGAAATCCTCTTTTCATACAAATCCTCGTTTTGTACTTCTGGTTCATAACCAATGTTTTGTTTTGCTCTCTCCACTACATTTCCATGTTTGTCACTTCCATGTTTATCACCCGACTGCCAACATCATCCACTGGAACGGCACTCTCTCATGAATGCATGTACGAGATGTAGCGGAAAAGTTTTAAATATGGATATTTTTCTTACACAAACACATTAATTCACTTCAGAAGGCCTTTATTAATCCCCCGGAGCTGGGTGGAGTACTTTTTATGATGGATGGATGCACTTTATTGGACTTCAAAGTCTCAACAGCCATTCACTGCCATTATAAAGCTTGGAAGAGCCAGGATATTTTTTTTATATGACTCCGAGGGTATTCATCTGAAAGAAGAAAGTCATATACACCTAGGATGGCTTGTGGGTGAGTAAAACAATTTTATGTTGGGGGTAAACATCCACCCCTATATTCTGATTGGCCCATAATTAGAAAAGATAGGCCCATCTGACTGACAAGTAAAATGACCAATCACGGTTTGTTTTGTTTTTATGTGACATGTTGGATGTGGGTTAGGGTCTGAGAGAGATGCATCTGCAAGTGATAACACTAATATACTATCTTTTTTAAAAGAAAGAATGGAAAAGAAGACAAATTGGACTATTGAATGTATAGTTCCACCTTAAAAACCTCTTTTAAGGTTATATTTACATCTTTAAAATTTGATGGAAAAAAATAAAGTCATAAAAGTTCTTGGGTGATAAAAACGAGAGCGAAAGAGAGTGAGAGAGAGAGGGGGGCTGCGAGAGCAGGGATGTACCCAGCTGTTCTGTTCTTTTTAGGCCGACACTTCCCATTCAAAAAAATCTCTTTCGTGGCCCCGAATCAAACAATTAGCTTCCGCAAAGATCGCAGCATCCAGGGAGCCTTTGATTCTAAAAGGGGATTTTTTCCGCTTTATATGGGCCAATTATCGTCAGGTGCCTGCTGTCCTTGTTCGGTGAGGCTTTCAAATATCCTGCATTAAAAAGCTGGTTGTTACAACCGGGCAGGAAAGCGTTTCATTCATATCCACTTAGAGGGTGGAAATTTCACACCAGAGAAAGAAAGTGATAGACTACAAACTGCCACAACTATAAGGACTCAGATATCTACCTGCCCTTTGAAGGCCACCACAGCAAAGCTAAAGACATCAACAAAATCAAACAGTATTTGGAATGGAGAGATGACGTTTGTGTGGCAAATTACAGACCTATGTTGAGGGTTGGCTTTGTATAATGGTTGCTTGTTTGTTCGAGTGATCACATAATCTGGCATGTGTTGAAAAATGTGACGTTTGGTTTGAAACAATTCTTTAGTAAATGGAACATTTACTTTTTTAGGGGTTGAGTTAACTTGTTGAATCTTTTGACTCATGGAAAAATGCTAAAATTTATACAGACATGGCCTTTTTGAAAGACAAAGATCAAAGCTAAGGAGTCGATATAAGCTGGCAGCCTTAAACCTATGATGTCAAATCCAGATCAGAGAGAAAAAGTGACCACATACTAAATTTAAGAGCAACTGACATAATTATTAAGATTTTAGCCCTGTTTACACTTGGTTTGAACAAAGTGTCTTGAGATTTCATTAAGGAGGAGGATTTTATTCTCATGACTAAACAGAGCACTTATTATAGGCGCCAAATGTGATATTTAGGGGTTAAAGCGTGTAGCACTGAAACCCTATTGTAATTGTTAGAATGGCCAAGGATCAGCAAATCCACGTAAAACTAATCGTGCAGACCAAACCGTAAGTCATAGAGACTTGAAACTTGGAGAGATGGTAGTACTCACACCGCCGACAACACCACCAAATCTCGCCCCAATCGGCCTGACGGAGGTGCTACAGCGATCAAAAGTATGAAAACGCTCATAACTCTTAAACCGCCAGTCGCAGACTTAAGTGTCTAATGTCGTTAGAATCCTTGGCTCACACCACCTCATGCCTCAGAATCAATCACGAGCCTGCAAAATTTTCGGGTTTTTGGATTTTTTTTTTAAATCTATTTTTGCAAACTAATCCTAGGTTTTTTGCCCGTTCGGAACCCAACCAGTGCAGAAAGATTCACTGGAGAGTAAAAAAAGGACTATATTTCTTGCTTAAAATGAAACCAAAACTGGATAAAAACTGAATTGTTCAATAAAAGAACATTTAATAAGTTAAATCAATAATAATTAAATAATAAACATTTTTAAATTGCATTTTTTAAAATGTTCACATTTTGATTATTGCTGATGCCTCCAGTTATTATGTGTCTGATTTTATATTTACAAATGTTTAAATTACAACCTATTTTTGGGTTCATTTTAAACCAGCCATTGAGTAATTTTTAAACAATAGTTAAGTTAAATAAAACTACCTAGAAGGTAAAACATTTAACCCAACCACTGAGTCAAAACAACCCAGTTGATGGGTTTGTCCATATTCAACCCAGCATTTTTTAGTGTAGCAAACAAAAAATACAATATTTGATATTAATTAATATTCAAGAAATATGACAATAATCAACTGATAATATAGAAATAATTGTAAAAATATGAAAAGTCTTAATATGTGATTGAAAAAAACTGAAAAATAAATGCCATTTTAATTTGTCTATTGTTTTTACAATGTTATCACTGCACGTTCACTTTTTATTCATCTAAAATGATGTACATTTCTAAGTAGATTCATTGATTTTTTTTTATTGATTTATCACCTAGTGTCACATTTGGCCTCAAGAAGATAAAATTATGATCAATACTAATTAATTAAATATGCAGGCATATTTGTGCCACAATGAATAGAAAATGAATGGGCAACCAGCAAAGGTAATTGACTTTTGGTGAACTTCTCCCTGAAAATGTTACTGACGAGGAACCAAATCCAAAAAAGCAAAACAATTACAATTTAGGAAATGTGGAAAGTGCATTGTAAAAAGGTGGTCACCTGCACACCGGAAGCTCTGAGCGGTGAGACCCTTTTCTACAGCCAGACAGGTAAGGATACTGAGAAAGCTGGTGGTGACGGACTGTCGTTTAGCTCTCTGAGCCTCCCTGTGCCGTCGCTCCCTGGCTGGCTTACTCCGTATCAGCACCTCGCTGGAGACCTGATTATTCTCCCACTGTGGCCGCTGTGCCGTCACTGCTGTGCGCAAGGCCTCCACCCAGTCCTGAGCCTTGGACTCGCTCTCTGCCCGCAAGCGGAGCACATCATCAGAGAAGACCGCCTGGAAGCGGGAGCTGGTGTCTACATCTTCATCATCCCGCTGCACAGCCAGACAGGAGGCCAACGGGTACCTCAACACCGGCTCCGACACTGGGCCTCTTCCCTCGGTCGGGAAGGCCTGCAGCTCAGTGCGGCTAAGTACAAACGTGAAGGCCCTCCAGTTGTTGAGGTCGGTGAGTTGGTGCAGAAGGCCAGCCTTAAGAACATCAGCACAGTGCTGGGTAAACAGTGGTAGGGCCGTGGGACGTACCAGGGGTCGAGGGGCTGGCACCGTCGCCGCATCTGGATCGGGTTCGTGAGGGGTAGGGGAGTTGGCACGGGCCGGCTCCACTTTGCGATTGGCTGGACGGGCGGCCAAGACGCGTTCCCAGAGGAGTCTACGCCACTCCAGTGCCTCCCACTGGCAGGGCGCGCGTAACTGCACGCGGGTGCTGTTAAAGAAGACAGCCTGGAGAACACGTCCATCCTGAGGCTGGGGCGCACTCACACCTTGGCAGTGGGACAGCGAGAGGGCTGCACATAGCTGCTGGTTGCCGCTGCTGTCCAGGCTGTAGAGACGCAGCTCACAGGGTGTAAGCTCAACATGACAGGTGGTCCAGCGCCCCCATGGACCCTCTCTCTGCTCCAGCGTTCCCTGCTTCACCAGGCTAGGGCTGCTCTCCTTATGAGCTAGAAAATAGAAGTCAGAAAGAACACCTTTAATGCCAATAACAAACTAAAAGTGTCTAAATAACTGTAAATATGATTATAGGGCTTTTTGCTACACCATGTCAAGTCAATGGCAAAAACTGAAATGGCACAAGAAAATTTACAAAAAAACAATCAAGTACTTTCTGGCAACTTCTACAATACAAACAAGACTTTTATTTTAGCTTTGAGTCCTTATTTTGTAACAGTATGTATAAAGGTGAGTAGTCCAGGATCAGACTCTACTCGACTATTAACTAAAACTGTGCTCTCTGAGAATTACATTTCTCAGAGGTCTTTAGCAAAGATACGAATGTTTCTAAAGAAGCAGATTGTTTTGAGGATTACATTTCTCAGAGGACTTTAAATAAAACTTTAATGCAGTTTACTAACCCAACAAAACATGCAAAAATGTCAAAATAAATGACATTTAATAACCTTTATAATAAATAACCTTTAAAAAAAATCTTCAGCAAAAAGCTATTTTAGACAATTTACCAAAAGGGCAAAATTGCCCTAAAACACAAGAAGAAATATAGAAAACAACAACTACAAAAAAAATTATGGAAAGGATTATAAAACTCCTTCAAGATGGAAATCCATCATGGAGTGTGGTAAAAAAAAAAAAAAAGTTGGATCTTCCCAGTCAGCTGTTTCTAAAATTTAGTTTAAGTATAAACAAAATGGAAAGATTTTAAAATGAAAACATACAGGCAGACCAAGGAAGACAAAGCATCAAGATAGAAAACTAGAAAAATTACATTTACATATAGAAATGCCAAATGAAAACCAGCATTAACACATACACAAAAGAAAACAAAATTAGAGTGGACTAAAGAGAAAAAGTCATGAAGTGTGGATGATTGGATGAAGTGATGCTGGAACTTTTGTCTTGTGCAGTTCTAATAAAGTGTATAAAGATGATTGCCTGAAGAAAACAATCAAATTTTCCAACTCATTTAGAATGTGGGGTTGTATGTCAGGTAAAATACCAGGGGAAATGGTTATCCTTACCTCAACAGTCATTCACAGGTTTACACTGAAACTTTGGACACTTTTTTCATTCCATCAATAGAAAAGAAGTTTGGTGATGGTGTTAGTAAGATAACACACTTTGCCACAGAGCAAAGAGTTCTAAAGCTTTGCTTCAGGAAAGGCACATCAACTCAATGACATGGCCAGCAAACAGTCCGAATCTCAATTAGATTAAAAATGTATGGTGGACATTGAAAAACTGGTCCATGACGAGGCTCCATCTTGCAAAGCTGATCTGTCAACAGCTATTCAAGAAAGTTGGAACCAGCTTGATGAAGAATATTGTTTTTCATTAGTGAAGTCCATGCCCTAAAGAATTCAGCCATAATAAGGGGGCATTGATACTGTTTCGTATGCAATGGCATTAGCCAATCATAACAGTGGCCGATTCCTGAGAAGCCTTAAAGTACACTCCCTTTAAAACAGGTAGTTTTAGACAAAGGGTTTTTGTTTATAATTACTGTTTCCTTTTATTTGCCCATCACACTGTCACTAGTACCTCCTATTGCAGAACTTGCTGCCCCCATGTATGGGGACCTTTCGTCGCCTTAGAATTATAAGGTTCTATCTGCGTTCCGAGTGGTTTTGAGATATTGAGCTTCAAAGTTTTTGCATTCTATATAGCAAAAATTATATTGGGAACAAGTCTATTTCCTACATGAGAATGACAGAGACCCTAAATGTATTCTAAATGCACAATATCAAAATCCTCTCAAATTTTTAAATGGCGAATTTGGGAACAGGTCAAATGTAGATAGAACCTTCTAATTCTAAAAAGTCGTTTTCTGCTGGCAATTATAAGGTTCTATCTCGCAAAACAATTAATTAAAGCAACAATTTTCAAGAAATAAAAGTAGTTTACCTGTAATTTGTTTTAAAACATAAATTATTGTTGTAACATTGTGTCAACATGTATAAGAAAGGTCAATTTAATGCTCTTAATGCTTCCTTTATCACATAATATTTTAGGACAAATATTTTTTTCATGTTTAAGTTTGGCATAAAAGGCAGTGCTGAATATTTTGTCCAGAGCAGTTGTTAATTTTATAATTATAACAATTAGTAATTCAATTAAAGACATTATTGCAGAAACAGATAAAAAACAAGCAGCTACTCTAATCCATCTGACCAGCACTTTATTCCACAAAAAGCCATATTCAACCATATTCGCAAAAACGATCGTTTTCATCATCTTTAATAACAACAGTCTGATCGCTATTGACCACATTCACCATCAAACGACAGTGACACTTCATTATGTACTTTACATTATGCAGTTGCTCTGCGGTAAAGCCATATAAGCCAGTTGCAGATAATATTATTTGTTTTATGCCGGTAATATATATAATGCCGGTAACGGTAATTGAGTAAAAAAAAAAAAAAAAAAAAAAAATCATCACGCTATCATTATGTTTTAGATGTGCCACTTTGAGGAATATATGTGAATTGCACTTATTGATTCTCCAGACTTGTAATTGTTGTTTTACGTTTAATCTTTCCTGCTGTTATGAAGCAGTCCTGCGACATGACAAAGAAAGTTAATCCTGATTGGTCCTCTTGTTTGCATTCGAAGTGCTGATTGGCTCACAGATAGAGCCAAGTCATAGTTCGACTTTGTAGATGGAACCTTTTTCTTTTCTAAATAAAAAGTCCTAAAATGAACAACTTAAAAAAAAAACATTACATAATGTAAATAAGTTGTCACAGAATAAGAATATGTGAATAACTCAATTTTGACAAAAATGTCAGATAGAACCTTATAATTCCAAGGCGACGCTTTGTGAAAGATGTTCACATCATCTATGATGGATGCTATTGTGTTACGTGATAGCAGTCTATCTGACCACCTCAAAGCAGGAAGAAACATTGTGTGTCAGGCTGCTGTGCAAACAAAACGGCAAAGAATGACCCCTAATCTTTGGCACTCCTTTTCAGTCCTTCCTTTCTCTGTTCATTTCTTTCACATACTCCCTCATTTATCTCCTTTCCTCTCTTAGTCCACAACACCCCTCATCCTTACATTCTCTTGGCTGGAAACTGCCCGTTTTCCTCTCAGCCCTCGGGAACCTGCTGGGTGCCACGGGCATCTGGCCTGGCCAGACCCACAGAGACAGAAAGAGGCCAAGAGAAGGGGGAATTAATAGCAAATGCCCCTGTACTGTTTTCTTTAAGTCTTATCTGTAATGTACCAGTCAAAACTGCACCTTCCATAACATCTGTAACTTATAACGGACATAACCCTCCCTCTTGTGCTGATAAGCTGTGAGCTCTGAGGGTTGGGTTCATTTGGGTAGCCAGAAAAAGCTACGACAGATGATGTGCTTCGGCACTCTGGAGAATCGTTGTGGATGTTTGGGGGCTCCTTGCACTCTGAGGTCTTCTGAGGTCTTGCATAGCTTGCAGCTATGGAAAGAGTCACTACTAATTTCACGGCAGAGAGGACGTGAGGCGTGCTGACATGACCCAATTAGAGAGCTGGTGCAAGGCCAGTCTGCCTGCAGAGCCTGAACCTTTCTAAGACCTTTTCATCTGCAAGTGACTAAAAGACCCATTTGAGACAGACATGGCACATCAAACCAGTATTAGTGGTGCTACCACTCATGGATGGGCATGAGGGAAACAGTCATCAAAGATGACTCAAAATCTGAGCAGAAAAAAAAGCAGACAGATACAAATAGCAGGCAGAGAGAATGGAGCTGAGTGAGAGCCAAAGTAATCTGGATAATTTTGAAGGCCAAACTAGTCAAGTTTAATGGGACTTATATATACACAGTCAAGCCCAAAATTATTCATACCCCTGGCAAATTCTGACTTACAGGTACTTTTATTCAACCAGCAAGTTCAAAACATTTAGATATGGTCTTACAGCCGCAGGTCCTCAGTGAGCTCTTTGTCTTAGCCATAACTGTCCACAAACCAACAGCAGAGAGCTTCTGTTTTTCACCTGTTGAGTTGATTAAAACAGCTGTTCCCAATGAATCAGGGTAATTAGGATGCTTTAGAACAGCTTGGACTATTTGGAATGGTATAGAACTTTGGATTTTGAATCCAACTTTTTAACTTTGAATCCAAAAATCGTACATATTGTGCCTTTAAGCACAATATTAGAATGATTTCTGAATAATCATGTGACAAAGACTGGAGTAATGGCTGCTGAAAATACAGCTTTGCCATCAGCTGTCAAACTAACAAAATAGCTTTTAGAAAAGTATACCTACACAGTTATGAGTTAATTTGCTTCAGTTTGACAAAACAGATCAAGACAATCAAGCGACCTTGATTGACTCTTTAATCCTTTATCCATAAACCCCGTAATTTTCTTCAGCAAGATGCAGTACAATTGCAGCATAAATCCAATTTAAGACCTGTTTAACTGTATTCCACTAACAATAAAATTGTACTGCTTGAGGTTCAATAAACATGCAAATGAGTAAGCACGACTTTTAGACCTGCAGTAATCAAACACAGAAAGCAGCACTCATGGAAAAACATAACATGACGTCATGATGAAAAGCTGAGTATAATCTCTACCCACTTTACACGTCAATTAAAGACAACTAGCAAGTTTTGTTGCACTGAATTTTAGAGACCACAGTGAAATAAATATAAATCTGACAACCTCTGACTTTGGTATGGTAATAATAAATAAAATAAAATGTAAATTATTCCTGTGATAGCATTACTTGAGTCTTCACTGTTACACGATGCATCAGAATTCATTCTAAGATGCTGATGTGTTCAAAAAACATTTATTATTATCAATTTAAAAGAGAAAAGAACAGCATATATTTGAAATTAAGATCTTTTGTAACATTATGAATGTATTGACCAACCCTTTTTTAATCAATTTAATGCATCCTTGCTAAGTATCTTACTGACCCCAAACTTTTGAACGCTAGTGTAATTGTCTATTACAAAACAGAATTAAACCAAAAGGTAAAATGTGTTTAAAGGATAGTTTACCCAAAAATGAAAATTCTATCATTAATTACTTACCCTCATGTTGTTCCAAACCTGTAAGACCTTTGTTCATCTTTGGAACACAAATTAAGATATTTTTGATGAAATCCCAGAGACAACAAGGGCCCTACAACATTCAAGGCCCAGAAAAGGTAACAAGAACATCGACAAAATAGTCCATGTGACATCAGTGGTTCAACTGTAATTTTATGAAGCTACAAGAAAACGTTTTGTCGACAAAAAAAGACTTTCAACAAAAAAAAGAAGAAGAAAATTCAACAATTCTATTCCCCTAAACACCATCTTTTGCCAACAGCACCATAACATATGTGCGTGCAATGCTCTTGGTACCTTTCTGGGCCTTGAATGTACAGTCATGGCCAAAAGCCATAAATATTGGAAATTGGAAAAGTTGCTGCTGAAGTTTTTATAATAGCAATTTGCATATACTCCAGAATGTTATGAAGAGTGATCAGATGAATTGCATAGTCCTTCTTTGCCATGAAAATTAACTTAATCCCGAAAAAAACTTTCCACTGCATTTCATTGCTGTCATTAAAGGACCTGCTGAGATCATTTCAGTAATCGACTTGTTAACTCAGGTGAGAATGTTGACGAGCACAAGGCTGGAGATCATTATGTCAGGCTGATTGGGTTAGAATGGCAGACTTGACATGTTAAAAGGAGGGTGATGCTTGAAATCATTGTTCTTCCATTGTTAACCATGGTGACCTGCAAAGAAACGCGTGCAGCCATCATTGCGTTGCATAAAAATGGCTTCACAGGCAAGGATATTGTGGCTACTAAGATTGCACCTAAATCAACAATTTATAGGATCATCAAGAACTTCAAGGAAAGAGGTTCAATTCTTGTTAAGAAGGTTTCAGGGCGTCCAAGAAAGTCCAGCAAGTGCCAGGATCGTCTCCTAAAGAGGATTCAGCTGCGGGATCGGAGTGCCACCAGTGCAGAGCTTGTTCAGGAATGGCAGCAGGCAGGTGTGAGCGCATCTGCACGCACAGTGAGGCCAAGACTTTTGGAAGATGGCCTGGTGTCAAGAAGGGCAGCAAAGAAGCCACTTCTCTCCAAAAAAACATCAGGGACGGATTGATCTTCTGCAAAAAGTATGGCGAATGGACTGCTGAGGACTGGGGCAAAGTCATATTCTCAGATGAAGCCTCTTTCCGATTGTTTGGGGCATCTGGAAAAAGTCTTGTCCGGAGAAGAAAAGGTGAGCGCTACCATCAGTCCTGTGTCATGCCAACAGTAAAGCATCCTGAGACCATTCATGTGTGGGGTTGCTTCTCATCCAAGGGAGTGGGCTCACTCACAATTTTGCCCAAAAACACAGCCATGAATAAAGAATGGTACCAAAACACCCTCCAACAGCAACTTCTTCCAACAATCCAACAACAGTTTGGTGAAGAACAATGCATTTTCCAGCACGATGGAGCAACATGCCATAAGGCAAAAGTGATAACTAAGTGGTTCAGGGACCAAAACGTTGAAATTTTGGGTCCATGGCTTGGAAACTCCCCAGATCTTAATCCCATTGAGAACATGTGGTCAATCCTCAAGAGGCGGGTGGACAAACAAAAACCCACTAATTCTGACAAACTCCAAGAAGTGATTATGAAAGAATGGGTTGCTATCAGTCAGGATTTGGCCCAGAAGTTGATTGAGAGCATGTCCAGTCGAATTGCAGAGGTCCAGAAAAAGAAGGGCCAACACTGCAAATACTGACTCTTTGCATAAATGTCATGTAATTGTCGATAAAAGCCTTTGAAACGTATGAAGTGCTTGTAATTATATTTCAGTACATCACAGAAACAACTGAAACAAAGATCTAAAAGCAGTTTAGCAGCAAACTTTGTGAAAACTAATATTTGTGTCATTCTCAAAACTTTTGGCCACGACTGTAGTAGTACCCTTGCTGTCTATGTAGGGTCAGAAAGCTCTCGTATTTTATCAAAAAGATCTTAATTTGTGTTCCGAAGATGAACAAAGGTCTTAAGTGGTTGGAATGTCATGAGGGTGAGTAATTAATTACAGAATTTCCATTTTTGAGTGAACTATCTCTTTAAAAAGGTGTCATATATATTTTTAACAACACTCCATTCAAAGCAAGTTAAATCTAAGGCCAGTCTCTGAGTTAGAAATCAAGATGTCGAAGAATCTTGAAGCCAAAACAAAGCAGACTATATTGAAATTGACGCTTGTAATGAACTTACAGAGCCAAGTCAAGCATAACGCAAACACTGAGACCTGTGCAGTGAGGGGTGTAGAGGTTTCTCCAGTCTTAATCGGTACATCTATCAGCATTAGAAACTGGGTGGGTTGCCAATATCTTAATGTCACCCAGGATTCAATCTCAGTCACTCAAGAAACAGTGGGCATTCGAGCATGGAACTTACTTCTATTTCCAGTTGCTCCCTTTGGCACATTTTGCTGTAATTAACAATTTGCCCCATTAAGTTGTAACACAGAGGCAAGGACAGCCAAGCGGATTGGTATCACCTGCTATTTTGCAAAACCTAGCACTGATTTACTGGATGTAGAAATAAATCAGCCTTCTCAAAGTGAGTTAATACAGAATTAAACCAGACTACACTGGATATAAAAAGCTTTAAAACAATGTGACAGTTTGTCTTGGTGAATACGTACTGTATTAAAAAATAGCAGGTATGTTAATCGTAATATTGCACTAGGTCTCTGCTGTTCTTGTTCGGAGATGACCTTGTCTAAATAAAAAGCCTTTCAGACGAAAACACACAAAAACGAACAAACAGGCCAAACCATAAGTAAGCCAAAACTCATTGAACCCCCTCGACATAAAAGGAGGTGACTCCTGCAAAGAGTGCAGGTGAGCGGTGTTGACAGAGACGCAGACACAACAAATCACAGGTGTGAGGAGATAAAAGCTAAAACATCACGTGACATTTTAATCAAGTGTACAAAGTGGTGAAATAGTTTTCTCATTTCAGCAAGTGAATAGTCTTTAAAGGGAGGTTTTTTCATGTTCAGTTTTTGTCCTAATCATTAAGTCCTACTTAATGCAACTGTAAAGTGTGAGAGTTGATTTCCAGAATTAAAAATACCATTCATTCGTTTTAAACAATAACTTGTAAGACTTGTAATGTTTTTTTAAGTCTTTTATGCTCATCAAGGCTTAATTTTTTGGATCAAAAATACAGAAAAAATTGAAATATTGCGAAATGTTGTTACAATATAAAATAATAGATTCTGTTTTAATATACTTTAAAATGTAATTTATTCCTGTGATGCAAAGCTGAATTGTCAACAGCCATTACTCCATTCTTAAGTGTCACATGATCCTTATTTATTTATTATTAGAATTAATTCTGTCTGCAACAGTTGGGCCGCCAACATTTTTTTGGAACCTGTAATACTTTTTTCAGGATTCTTTGAGGAACAAAAAGTTAAAAAGAACAGCATTTATTCGAAATATAAATAGTTTATAACAATATTAGCCTTTGCTATCACTTTTTATTACTTTAACACATTCTTGCTGAATAAAATATTAATATCATTTAAAAAAAAGAAAGAATGAAAATTTACTGACCCCTTTTGAACGGTAGTGTATGTTGTTAGAAGCTGTTCTAAATGCTGTTCTTTTTAATGTTTTATTCATCATAGAATCCTGAAAAAAGTATCACAGGTTACAAAAAAATATTAAGCAGCACAACTGTTTCCAAAATTGATAATAATTCAGCATATTAGAATGATTTCTGAAGGATCATGTGACAATGAAGACTGAAGAATTTAGCTTTGATCACAGGAATAAATGTATATTAAAATAGAAAAATGTTATTTTACGTTGTAATATTTTAAACATTTCATTTTTTTCTGTATTTTTGATCAAATAAATGCAGCCTTGATAATCATAAGAAACTTCTTTAAAAAACATTACAAATCCCAAACGTCTGAACTGCAGTGTATATTTTTTATTTTTTTATTTGACTATGTCAATTGCAATATTTAACTGGATCATAGTTCTTTCCCTCATTAAAACTCTAAAATACATTTGCTTTAAAGTTTTTAATGTTGAGCTTCAACTCATATCTGGTTGATTTGGTTTATGGTTTACAATTTTTTAACCAACAATTTTGTTTTAATCCCTGTTGGAAAAATTCTTCAGGCAAAAAAGGGCAGCTGTTGCACTCTATAAAATAAAATTCTGACTGGCAGTGATTGTGTGGCATCACTAAGCATTTTCACTTTCAATGTAGACATAATCCTGTAAGCGAAACATCTGGTTTTGAATGAGATATGATTTAACTTGCTTGACCTCTGCATCTCACAACAATTGAACATAAATGTATAAATGATGAATATAGACAATAAACAGTTTAATTTGAATTAATTCTTACCATCTCTGTGGTCATTCAGTGCCATATTCTTAAGCGTATTTTTGTCAATGGCAGGAATGCCATTATCGGTGTAAGTGCGGTTGTTGACGTCTGAACGGGAGCGGTTGTGGCCACGCTTGAAGCCGCTGCTGGATGCGTTGGTGGTGGAGTTTGTCTCTTTGGCATGAGCCGCCAAATCGTTGGTGGATCGTGCTCGGTTCCTTTTCCCATGTCGCAGGCCCAGCACAGTGAAAGACGTCTGCTCCGCCCAAGCCATATTGCTGGGTGATATCTCAGATTGCTTCCCTGTCAGCAGCCCCCACACCCCACTGGAGTTCAACTTGTCCAAAGTGGTGGCCTCTTTAAGCTTGGTGGGACGTACCTGGCCATCTCCTTGATTGTCATCGAGGCAGTGCAAGTAGTCCTCAGTGGCCTCGAGGGCTGGGCTTATGTCCTCAACTTCTAGACCCTCCATCACCTTGATAGTTTCAGCGTCACAAAGGAAGCAGAGGGGCGGAGCAAATGGACCGATTCCTCACGTGTGAGAGGGTCAACACGGCAGGATCGAAAGGCCTGAAGGCACCGCAGACGGAACATCTGCTGTCTGAACCCAAAAGGAAGCGAAGCAAAACAGATGGTCCACAAAGGCCTTTCCAGGACTGTCACTTTATGAGCCAATGTTGTTAATCAAGAACCTAATGAGAACTGACCGCTGTGCCAGCTATCAGTATCAGCACTGGCTAAGGTGAGTGAAAACAGTGCTGTCTCGAACAGGTGTTGCCTCATTCAGATGAGCGCCTCAATTAAATCACTGCAGTCTGTAAGGCAGTAATTCAGCGAGTGATAAATGCAATGTGGCATCAGGACATCCTTCCCCAGGGCCCGACATCCTGAATTTAGAAAAACAAGAGAGAAAAGCACATGATAGCTAGTATGATGAGCCCCAAATAGAAAATAAAAACAAGCAATTTTTTAAGACATGGTAGCTTTTCCAAACCCTAGTGAGCCTCCTTGCTGTCTGCCACCCATAATAGGCAGTTGCCCTCTATACTGGTCCCATTTGCATTTTCTATGTAAACATGCACTAGATCAGGGGTCCCCAAACTTTTTTCTGAGCGGGCCACATAATTTTCTTTTCTTTAAAGGGGGGCCGGGTCGGTTTATAAAAGAAAATTCCATGGGCTGGACTGACTACTATTATTATTATTTTATTATGATTTTACCTGTATTTATTATACCTTTTAATGCTAGAATAGTTTATTATTTTTTTATGCACCAGACAGACAAATGATCATTTCTTTTCAAAAGATATACAGGTGCTTCTCAGTAAATTAGAATGTCATGGAAAAGTTCATTTATTTCAGTAATTCAACTCAAATTGTAAAACTTGCCTATTAAATACATTTAATGCACACAGAGTGAAGTAGTTTAAGTCTTTGGTTCTTTTAATTGTGATGATTTGGCTCACATTTAACAAAAACCCACCAATTCGCTATCTCAACAAATTAGAATATGGTGAATATGCCAATCAACTCAAAACAACTGCAAAGGTTTCCTGAGCCGTCAAAATGGTCTCTCAGTCTGGTTCACTAGGCTACACAATCATGGGGAAGACTGCTGATCTGACAGTTGTCCAGAAGACAATCATTGACACCCTTCACAAAGAGGGTAAGCCACAAACACCGATTGCCAAAGAAGCTGGCTGTTCACAGAGTGCTGTATCCAAGCATGTTAACAAAAAGTTGAGTTGAAGAAAAAAGTGCGGAAGAAAAAGATGCACAACCAACCGAGAGAACCGCAGCCTTGAGAGGCTTGTCAAGCAAAATCGATTCAAGAATTTGTGAACTTCATAAGCAATGGACTGAGGCTGGGGTCAAGGCATCAAGAGCCACCACACACAGACGTGTCAAGGAACGATCGCGATGACACATTATGGCAATGTACCATTCTGTTGGTGAATTTAACAAATAATTAGGCTATGTTAATAACTAAGGGAAATTTTAGGTTGAAAGCCAACCTTTATTATCAAATACCGACATGATATAAGTAAAACATATTTAAAATTACATTTTCAAAATATATCTCTGGCATTGATCAGAGGGCCGGTCCAAATATGGGGGCGGGCCGCATTCAGCCCCCGGGCCTTAGTTTGGGGACCCCTGCACTAGATGGACAACTTTCCCTGTTGCACCACATATTGCCTTTTTATCTTGTAAAAAGAAGAAGAAGTATCAAAGCCTGTGTTCTTTTCCATTCCACTGCATCTCACTCAAAAACGTGAAACCCTATTGTAATTGTTAAAATGGCCAAGCAATCTCCACGTAAAACTGATCATGCAGATCAAACCGTAAGTCATAGAGACCTGAAACTTGGAGGGTTGGTAGTGCTCAAACTGCCGACAACGTCACCAAAAGCTGTCCCAATAGGCCTGAATCTATAGAGATATCTTCGCTAAACTCAGAACACTTATCTAAGAGCTCAATCTGAGGTCACAGGACAAAAATCGTGGAGCTATAAGACAGAAATTGTGCACGGTCTGAGGCCTAAAGTACCACAAGTGTCTATAAGGAAATTTGCGCATCTCAAAAAGACATGGCCAAAATTGGCAGATGAATTTGAGCACCTATTAGACAAGGCTAACGGAAGACAATAGGAACGAAAGTCGGTGGTCCTATTTGACACACTGGCCCCAAAGGTCTGAGAAATTTAAAAGAAATCAGCCACTGGGGGGCCATATCACATTTTTCAAGAGCGTAAATGATTGTACATTGTGCGTTTTTTCACACATACACACAATATTCTTATCATATGACAGAACACCTCATTCTGGACAACTTTGCCTGTTGTTTGCCTGTAAATTGTTTATTAAATGATACAGATGATTGAAAAAGATGAAAAACTACTTTTGCGAACTAGTCCTAGGTTTTTCGCTCAATCTGGAAAAAAAACACTGCAGTGCAATTCTCTGGACTCTCTAGGTCAATAATTATCAAAAAAATGTATAAAATTACCTTATGGGAAGCTATAACGGGGTCATCTAGAAAAGAGACCTGTTCAAATTTACCCCAAATACTATAAAGCCTAAAGGAAAACGTCCTTTTGGTATGACTTCTGAAACAATGCCATAAAATGCTGTATAGGTAAGCAGCTAGCTATCTGCTGGAACACAGCTATGGAGACAGCAGCTGAATTTCATTTACTTTGACCTGTGTTTATAATATGGCACCATCAATTTTCACACAATTTCAGCAGCCTACCTTACGTTCCTGAGCATCGGGTATGCAGACAAACCAACATCATCACTGGAAATTTCCAGCTTGGGGTGGGGTTCCCTTCCTCGCTAAACATGAGCACGGCTTCTTTCTGTTTTCGTTTCACATGATCTCAGAGCCTCTTCTCATCTTACTCATGTCTACCTCCTCCCACACTAACATTGATTTCCCCTGTACTTCAGCTCAGGGTCTTTCACTTTCTTTAAACCATCAATTATTAAAAGACCATTACATCATCTCAGATCAGAGAATCACCAGACCCATGGGAAAAAATAGAGAAACAAAGAAGAGAGACCAACAGACAGCTCATTTCTGTTGGTTTTCCACTGAGTCAGTAAAACTGCGTTCAAAAAGACACTCAAATATCCAATAATTAATATCAATAGTTCTCAATTATATATTTTCTCTCATCATTTACCAAAATGCCATTAGAAATCTGTATAACTTCTGTGAAACACATAAGATATCTTGAGAAAGGACTTATTGTTTTTTGTCTATAGAGTGTTTTCACAACACGTCACTCATCAATCAGCCATATTGGCGGCACTGAACGTAAACAGTGCCACTGACCTGAACGAAACTCAAACATTTTGCTGATTATAGCTGCTGACAATGGTCAATTACTGTCATGTTTTGGGCTGTACTAATCGGTCAAACCGTGAAAACCATAAAACCTACTATAGACTGCCAAAAGTAATAACAAATCAAAGAGAAGAGTACAAGAATCTTGACAACATTTATGTTGGTTCTTATTATTTCCAGTCAGGAAGGTGAAATTAGGCTAATATCTTAATTAATACTGCTCGTATGTATCTTTACCACCTATTAACTTTAGTTTGTCAAAATATTGCACCCTCTCCTGCTTACTAAGTCCTTCTTCTCTATATAACTTTGCAGCTTCCACACATTTTTTTTCTGAGGTTTAGCCAGCATCAATCAGCCGAACAACGTATTCAGTAGTACATTATTAACTGTACAATCCATACTGTTGTTTACAAGTATCTCTAGTATGACCACACATTCAGGTAACTGACCAAAACCGTCATGTAAGTGCAAACTCTTTATAAAATGGAAGTCAGCAGGCACCAAATTACAACAAATTTTAATTTTTGGATGAACTATCCCTGACACAGTCAAAGCAAAACTTTTTTGGACAGTTTTAAAAAACTTCTAGGTCATCATCCAGCATTGAGAACCAAACCTGCTACAGTAAAAACTTGAGCTAGTGATGTTCACACCTCTGCCTAGACAAATTATTCAGACAGGAGATGTGGAGGCCCTTCTCTACCATTCTATTTTTAGCCATCTCACAGCAAATATCAATCTCCACACTGAGGCAGTGACAAAGCAAAGTTACAGCCAGCAGGTAGTGTGTGAGAATCCTAAAGTGAAAGCAGTAGAGTAAACATGCACACTTTTAAAATGACATTTTATACAATATTTTCAGGTTCTTGCTACAGTGAATAAGGGTTATATGGTGATAAGCAAAAACGCATGTGTCATCATATGAGAAGACAAAATTATATTATAATAGATCTGACCGAGAGGAAACACATGACCAATCACCCTGCCAGTAACTTAGACTGCGTATCTTTTGACCTTTTACACTAAAAGTACTCTGGTATCAGATGCTAAGGACACAACCTTTAAAGAATACAATCATTTGTAAATCTCCAAGGAAAATTAAACTTGATACATTTTTGTCTTGTTTTTCTACAATAATATTTTTTTTTTTGTAAATTTGCTTTATAGCTGAATTGAATTAATTTAAAAACTGATACATTTTGAAACATGAACACTGTTATTTTCCAGTTTACTAGTGTAAATCTGCTTTGCAACAATCTGTATTATATAAAGAGCTATACAAATGTAACTTGACAAACAGACAGAGCGATGAGCCCTTATTTCAGCCATCTAATGCTGACTGTTCACACCAAGAAAAACTATAAATAACGTTTAAATCGACAAGAATCCTGAATAATATTACTTAAGTTGATGCGGACTGGCAGTTCACCCAAGTGCTGCTGACAAACACAAACAAGCTGGAAGATATACGAGATCACACGTAAAAAAATAAGACGAGGAACAAACTCTAATCTCTAGGTTTGTACCTCTTCTGACAGAGATTGTGTTTTTATTTACAAGTCGCTGCTTCTATGAATTCAGCCGATGACTTCATCATGATGCTAGTTAGCACTCAGCTACATCATTTGCCAATGACATCTGTGTCATCTGACTGTGTTTAACTCACAGCGAATATAATACGTTTATGTATCATTGGTAATCAGACAATCGCTATAATAAAAAGTCTAAGCATGAAAACAGGGAATACTATGTTATCTGTATGTGAAAATGACTCACCCGCATCTGTTTACAATCTGTCACATTCAGTTCCGTCAGCTGAAATGCGCACCGGGTGAAACAACATCCTGCGATGTTGGTTCCTACTTTATTTTCGTTTTCTTTGGGATTAAAATAATATATTCGGAATAGTATCTTTAATGTATCTTGGACTACCAGATAAATTCATGGACATTATGTTTTAATATAATTGTGTTATATATACACTATCACAGCATCATGATACCGCCACTGAAAGCCCTGCTAAAAAACGGCATATGCTGGTTAGGTATGTTTTGGTGCTGGGATGCTGGTTTTAGCTGGTTTATGCTGGTCCTTTGCTGGTTTATGCTGGTCCTTGACCAGCAACATGACCAGCATAAACCAGCTAAGGACCAGCATAAACCAGCAAAGGACCAGCATAAACCAGCTAAAAGCAGCATCCCAGCACCAAAACATACCTAACCAGCATATGCTGGTTTTTTCAGCAGGGTTCTGAAGCATCAGTGAGCGTTTGAACCTTCTGTAATAGTTGCATATGAGTCCCTCAGTTGTCCTCAGTGTGAAAAGATGGATTTCAAAATCATACAGTCATTGTTGGAAAGAGTTCAAATACACAAAAATGCTAAAAAAAAAAACAAAGAATTTGTGGGACCTAAAGGATTTATATTATCTTAATTGTGAACACACTGGTTTGTAGTGCACAGTTTTACAGTTTACTGCACTCTGTTATGCTTCTTGTTATTCCCCGTTATTTCCCGTCTCACACATTCACAGAAAACAGCTTATGTCCGTGTTGATGGATATGCCACCAAGCCTCCATTATGATCAATAGCAGGGATGCATACTAAATAAGACATTAATTGCTGTGTAGGAGTGTGTAAACTCTTATAGCTGCTCCGTAATACTGAAGACCATTTTTTTTATCTTTCCTCTCACAAACACACACACAAACACATTAACATCCCACACAAACTGCACATGTATCACAGTCATTAGCAACCCATGTGGGCCTGGAATGAGTTGCCATACAAATTCTCACAAAAGAAGTCTAACTGAATAAAAGATCTATGCATTCTTAATGTGCAAATTGTGGTCGACATTAAGACTTTGTGCAATAATGAAGCCAAGAGGTGAGATTTTTTGTTAGCCAATAGCCAAAAGCTTGGCGTTCTTGAAGCCAGGCCTGCATCTATTGTCCGGGTCCCCACAGAAAAAGAAACATTATTCAAGTCTTTTTCAGGCCACAGACAGAAACACAGTAATTATCGTGGGCTCCGGGCTAAACCTGCGACCTCCCCTCCAGTCCTCCTGTTCTCCCCCCGCTACCCTTTCTGAGAGCTTATTGTCTTGGCTTGTTTAAAGAAAGGCTTCGTTAATGAAGGAGGAGGGGACATGGGCTAATGGGCTCAAATAAGTTCCTCTCTGCGATATTGTTGTGGGATAATGGTGGTTTCGAGCCCCAGCTGTAAACTTGCAGGCGCCATATTGTGCCTGACCTACATAGACCCTCAATTGAACCCGGGCTGAATGCTTATTTGCCCCAGTAAACTCAACGTTTCTCTCCCCCTTCTTTTTCTATCTTCTTTTTTATTTTGTTCTGAGTCAATTAAGAGAGTCAGCAATTGGACAGGCCACTGTAAGTGACATGTAGAGAGGGAGGAGAAGAGAATGCCAGGCGTTTTTTCCAAACAGGACACAGCAAACAGTGTTGAAACGCTAACCTTGTTAACCTTGACAAATGGCAGCAACTGTATAAAATGCTAGTCCACTTAACTAGGTGAATATGAAGTTATATTTATTAAATGTTTAGTAAGGAAATGCTTCATTACTAACCTTGTTAAATGGCAGTAAAAATGAAATGCGAGTCCACCTAACTGATTGGTATAAATACTCTAAATGTATCTTTAAATGTGATTTATTGTATGATTCAGGTTCATATGTGCTTGTGCCATTTCATCTCACGTCTTATGATAGATGATAGTTGTTGGGTTTTGTTTTACATTGTAATCATATTTCACAATATTACTGTTTTAAATGTATTTTTGATCAAATAAATGTAACAAAAAATACTCATATGCAACTATTACAGAAGGTTCAAATGCTCACTGATGCTAGTTTTATGCAAGTTTTGTTCAGTTCAGTGGCATTGTTTATGTCCATTGCCGCCAATATGAACGGTTGATGACGCATCTTGAAAACACTCTATTAGTCTGCTTTGTTATAAGCAGTTATGGATTGTGATGCTTTAGTACAGGGGTCCCCAAACTAAGGCCCGGGGGCCGAATGCGGCCCGCCCCCACATTTGGACCGGCCCTCTGAACAATGCCAGAGATATATTTTGAAAATGTAATTTTAAATATGTTTTACTTATATCATGTCGGTATTTGATAATAAAGGTTGTCTTTCAATCTAAAATTTCCCTTAGTTATTAACATAATTATTTGTTAAATTCACCAACAGAATGGTACATTGCCATAATGTGTCATCGCGATCGTTCCTTGACACGTCTGTGTGTGGTGGCTCTTGATGCCTTGACCCCAGCCTCAGTCCATTGCTTATGAAGTTCACAAATTCTTGAATCGATTTTGCTTGACAAGCCTCTCAAGGCTGCGGTTCTCTCGGTTGGTTGTGCATCTTTTTCTTCCACACTTTTTTCTTCAACTCAACTTTTTGTTAACATGCTTGGATACAGCACTCTGTGAACAGCCAGCTTCTTTGGCAATCAATGTTTGTGCCTTACCCTCTTTGTGAAGGGTGTCAATGATTGTCTTCTGGACAACTGTCAGATCAGCAGTCTTCCCCATGATTGTGTAGCCTAGTGAACCAGACTGAGAGACCATTTTGACGGCTCAGGAAACCTTTGCAGTTGTTTTGAGTTGATTGGCATATTCACCATATTCTAATTTGTTGAGATAGCGAATTGGTGGGTTTTTGTTAATTGTGAGCCAAATCATCACAATTAAAAGAACCAAAGACTTAAACTAATTCACTCTGTGTGCATTAAATGTATTTAATAGACAAGTTTTAAAATTTTTGAATTACTGAAATAAATGAACTTTTCCATGACATTCTAATTTACTGAGAAGCACCTGTATATCTTTTGAAAAGAAATGATCATTTGTCTGTCTGGTGCATAAAAAAATAATAAACTATTCTAGCATTAAAAGGTATAATAAAATACAGGTAAAATCATAATAAAATAATAATAATAATAATAGTAGTCAGTCCAGCCCATGGAATTTTCTTTTATAAACCGACCCGGCCCTCCATTAAAGAAAAGAAAATTATGTGGCCCGCTCAGAAAAAAGTCTGGGGACCCCTGCTTTAGTATGTTTACATAATACTTCTAACGAATAACTAATTTTACAAGTAAACAAATCTATCAGCCGTCTAAAGCCCACATGTACTTCCTTGATAGACAAAGAAGAAGTACGTCCTGATAAACAAGGTTGCTATTTTTGGTTTGAACAATGTAGTTGATGTATCATAATTTTCTCAAATTGGATGAAAGTGGGCGCCGTCATTTCAGCACAAACTACAGCACAGAGAATTGATCATCAGTATGAAAAAAAAAACCAAGCCTGAGCCACAGCACAACTATTCCTTTATCTCTTTGAAATTTATCCTCATATCAGCCTCCCATCTCTCTCTCTTGCTCAAATCTTGACCCGTGAGCCTCTCCTTTTCGCTGTTTGTGTTTTCAGTGTCTATTTGGATTCTGTGCTCCTGTGCTGATGACTAAATTATGATTGGACGTAAGGATAGCAGGGCTTTCATCTGCCCAGCGTTGTTCCACGCTTTCCTCTCCAACACAAAGGGCCCCTCTGCCTCTGCTCGGCCCGCTTTTGAAGAGTAGAGTGGCTATGCGTCCCCATGGAAACCACTGCGTTCCCTACAGGAGTAAGGTGTACTCTCAGACTGAGAGAGACAGAAACAACATCAAGCCATATCTCAATCATTCATCTGTTTATTAATTTTCAATGTCCATGTCCTTCTTAAAGATCTGAAGGGTCAGACATGCTGGTACACTTGGTATGCAAATAATGCGGTTTTGATGTTGACTGTTTTTGTGACCTGTGAGAAAATATTTTACATTGTCCAGTTGGATTTGTTTATATCAATATTTTTCATCTTTCAGGCCAAAATATATTCTAATACATAAAAATACATGTTAAATATATTATATATATATATATATATGTTTAAATCACTCCGCGTGTTCTAGCCAGGACCGTTTTTTCCGAGTGTAACGGCGGACGCCCAAATCCCGTATCATTTTATAAATATTAGTCTTTTTGTGTCACGGAATGTAGTTTTAAGAGGTTTTCAGGCGATAATGTACTTGTTTATAGTTTAAATATGCAGTTTGTTAATAAAGATAACGTCTGTTTGAAAATTTGCTTCGTCGTTTTCGGACGTGCGAGACCCATATCATCAGGGAGCGTTCTGCACTCATCAATCCGCTCTAGAGCACTCTCACCACGGCCAGATCTTCTGGAATTTACCGCTGGCTCTGCTTTCTGTAACTAGTGGTTACACGTGACATGTAATTCGTTATGGGTAAATCTAACGGGCAGTCTTTGATCTCATTAATCTATTATTTGTTCCAGAGAAGAAGATAGTTCATGTAGCATGTTTATGTAAATTCAATGCTGAATGCTGCCATTACTCTTGACTGAATTGCCTAGCAACTTTTTTGATGCCTGTTTTTGTTGTTATTGTTTATTAAATATTATTAATCAATAAATAAAAATGTATATAAACTATATTTTAAATAATGTATTTAATAAATAGTATTTAGTAATGAGAAACGATGGTGAATTTAGTTAACGTTACATTGTTCCGCCTTTAGATGGCGACAAGAGACCGTTTTATGAGTGAGCAGTTAATGGTGACTTTGGGACTTTTAAAGGTCCCATATTGTACACATTTCTGGAGGTTTATTTTAGTTGTTGATGTCCTTAAGAATATATATTTGCGGTATAAGTGCCAAAATCCATCTCAATATATTTTTACAGCTCCTTTTTTAGGAGCTCTGTCAAAAGCAGGTCGATTTTGGCCCATCTAATTAATATTCATGAGCCTCTCTTCTGATTGGCCTGTTGTTTTCTGAGTGACGCACAGCCAGGCCAACCACAGTTAACTACGGTCATGTATGCTTTAGCCGAGCCCAGAGCCATAGAGAGAGCCTAGGCTGTATCCGAAATCGCCCCCTATACCCTATTCACTATTCCCTACATTAGTCCACTCGTACAGTTCACTTGAAGGAGTGAATGAAAACGAGTGAGTGAATTCGGATGCTAAGTGCACCGGAAGGACGGCCGCTTTTGCATAGTATTGCTTACTGTTTAATCATTTAAACGGACAGTTCGAGTAGTAAGATTAAAGGATTTATCTTGAACTATGTCAAGGAGTTTACTTATAAACCCTGGTTAAACAATTTAATAATCAATTTCCAACGAATTTGTACCTGTGTTGTACGCTGTATTACGCAGTGGACGAGCGCATTGTAAAACGAACGGATGGATGATTCAGCTGCGGGCGCCATCGTCTGTCGAGACGCGGGAATTCAGTCGGCGCGCGACTCTCACAGTGCATTATGGGTTATCTGTTGAGCGTACATCGGTTGTACACTCGTTTTTGCGGTGCATTGTGGGATTGAATGAGTGCACTCGGGAACGTCCACTATGGTTTCGAACACCACTTAAAATGGCTGTCCCCTCAAATAGTGCCCTATTTGAGGGTATAGGGGGCGATTTCGGATACAGCCCTAGTCTGCTGATACTCAACAGGATATTTCAGAATGATCATTAATGTTTTTTCTTTTTCAAACACCGAATGCAGTAAGCTACATAACTGTTGCTTTAGTAAAGCCCCTTTCACAATGCGCGTTGATTCTGGAAAATTACAGGAAGGAGCGCTGTGTGAACAAAAGCCAGAACCATAAAGGCAGTGTTGTAGTGATGATGCATGTTATCATGCGACTCTTCACGACGAAAAAATACGTGCAAAGTGGAATGAAGCGGCGATCGGGCAGAGCCAGCTCCTCACTATCAGCGCTGAAGCACAGTTTGTTCAGGTTAGTTTCAGTTTAGTGAAACGTACGCGTTGCATTACATCTCATATCCAAGCGTCACATGTCTTTATGGGTTGTGTGTAAAGCACGCACAGATTCCGGAAAACAACTGTGAATGAACCAAATTAAACAACTCCGGAACAAATCATGGGACACATTATCCGTGTATTTACCGGAATCGCTGTGTGAAAGAGGCTGAAGTTGACGTGCCTCTGGTCTCTTATATTCAGGTTGTTCTGAAGCCTGTGCAATTATGTAGTTTCGACATCTATCGACTGAACAGGGTTTTCTCGACTTGTTTTCATGTTGTTGTTGCTTAGCAATGTTATGGGTTGTCTGGGTTTGACAAAAGGAGGGTGGGACGTGATTGGTGCTCGGGGTGGTGACTGAAGGCGGTGACTGAGTAGATCGGACGTCACATCTTTGCGGAAGTCACAGTGGCTCGTGAAAATGAACAGCTAACGTTACTTTAAAGGTTGTATCAGCGATTTCTAGCCTAAAACATAAAGTGTCAATTTCAGCTGACCTTTCATCACGATCCGCTCGCTGCCTGCCCCATAAATTGTCTGTGAAAAAACCGCGTCTCTCTGGTCAGCCTAGGGTCCGAGATATGCCAAAAAAACAATCGGTGCTGTTAACTATTCCACAGATAAACAAACAGTGTTCCAACCAATCAGCGTCAGGGGTTTGGTGTTGTGGACTTTCCTACTGGTGCAGGGATGTGAGGGAGGCGGAGCGAAAGTCCACAACACCAAACCCCTGACGCTGATTGGTTGGAACACTGTTTGTTTATCTGTGGAAAGGTTGGTAGTGCCGATTGTTTTTTTGGCATATCTCGGACCCTAGGCTGACCAGAGAGACGCGTTTTTTTCACAGACAATTTATAGGGCAGGCAGCGAGCGGATCGTGATGAAAGGTCAGCTGAATTTGACACTTTATGTTTCAGGCTAGAAATCGCTGATACAACCTTTAAGCAGGCTGTGTGCAGTTTACTGTGGATTGACTGTTTTGAAACTCATATGGTAGTTACATAGCCCCTAGACCTCAGTTATCATGAAAAAAGCCAGGAAATTTCGATTTTGACAATATGGGACCTTTAGGGGCCGTTCACATGAAGCATCTTTTGCGCGCGCAAGTTCGTTATTTCAAATGGAGACGCGCGGCTTGCGCGCGCATTTTGGAAGCGACGCGGTCGCGACGCGCACGCGGTGCGACGCGCTCGTTTTTTCCGGGCGCGTCCGCGCCGCATCGAGATAAAAACATCTCAACTTTTCAGAATGTCGCAAGCGCACCGCAGCTTGGAGCTAGAGCGCAGCTGATGGTTGCTTAGAAACGGCAGACGCTTCCGGAGCGCAAGCGCCCGAGCGCTTTGTTGACAAGGAAGAAAGCAGCGCGCCTAGCGTTTTCCACGCGTTTTTAGGCGCGACATGTGAACGGCCCCTTAAAATGAAGTTAAGCGGAAGTTATTTGTAGCTTCAACAACAGTTTGCCAAAGCGAATAAACACACTGACCAGCAAAATCACCCTTAATAGATGAACAGATATTAACGCTTTCTTCAGTAAACATTCAAACTAATGTCATATCATCGTGAATATGAATAATGAATGCTCTATCAGATGCAGGTATGTTAATCACTCGCTCAGTCCATCTCTCTGATAATACTCAAACATGATACAGTGAGGTTTTAATTAAGCAATAAGCAGTGGTGTAGTGGTGCCTGGAGAAGCTTTATTTTATAAACACCCACGCCCCCCCCCCCCCCCCCCTTATGTAAACCACGTGGGCTCAGAGTACAATTTTTGTCCACATTACTTTCACACTGGTCTAGTAAAAATATGTGGCTTTGTTTCATATTTACAGTGCATACGTTTTTCATTATTTACCTAAAAAGAAAGGAAGTGAAATGTGACAACATGCCCCGTAGGTGGGGTACATTGTAACATTTGAGGGGCACATTGTAACACGACCATATGACAGCTTAAAATGTTATCTGATCGAATGAAAAAAAAAATATACACAACAAACTCAAATATTTTGTCAATAAAATACAACTTTTTCAAATAAAGTAATGACGTTTAAAAAAAGTCAAATTTTGCGTTTGACAATGAACACATTCGCAACCATGCTTTGAACGGCCCTGATCGCAACACACAGCTGTACAGTAGTTCAAAATAATGTGGACAAATTGATGAAACACATTTAGACATTCAGAAAAACACTCCCCTCCCTCCACACACAACTCTCATAGAACACCACACACATAAACCAGCCAAAATGCTTTACATTTCTTGAAATAATAACATCTGAACATTAAACATTGATTGTCAGCCTTTATTCACCAGTTTCTTGTGGTTTCTCATACAAATCCATAAAAGTAATTAGTGTAAATTACATCGCTAATGTCATAGAATAGCATAGATTAATAACAGCGGGGCATATTGTCACACAGTGTTAAAACGTTCCCCGTCTGCGCGACTGGAATATAATAGGGGTTAGTGTCTTCTGGTGGTTTGCGAAACTGATAAATAACGAATTGGAGATTAAAATAATAGCATATTTGTCTCATTTTAAATGAATACTAAAAAATGAATTGAAAAGTGTACTGTTATAGTGTTCGTTTATTAAATGCAAGTTAAATTACAGTCGTTTTGTATGTGTAAATGGTGAGTTCTGTGTTGTCCAATCAGATGCTGTTACGTAATCACGTAGGGATTAGTTCGCTGTTTTGTTTATATTAGCCAGACGCCAGTATGCTCGCAGGCTCCGATGCTGATGGAAACCCATTTGCACTGGGCAAGAGCAATCCCGCTGTTGTAAGTCATATTTTACAAAGTAAAGTTCCTGAAACGGAATAACGTTGTTGTGTTTTGTCCTTCACGCCTCCACGAACATTAAACAACCGGGAGCACAACAGTACTTTAGCCAGAAATTTACTTTTACTATTATGATAAAATAAATATTCAGCGATATCTTCAAAAGGCTTTTAAATTTTGGCGTGCTTTTTTCTCTCCATATGCTGCTATGGCAAGTAGGAAATTTGGTTAAGCTAGCATGTGTGGAAATATTTAAACCACAAGTGTTAAAATTAACCCCGCGTTAGTTTGTGCCCCGCGCTACACTACTGGGGAGCGGGAGATGGAGCTGGCGCAATCAAAAAGCAAGCCGACGCCACGGTCCTGACTGCAGCATCACTGTCTTTATTGGGTGTTCTTAGTGAATATTTGCATTTATTCACATATGACTGGATGTTGTGGACTCTCATGATTTTGGCTAATGCAGGACCCTAATAGTGCACATTAGAGGGGATTTAGAAGTGGGTATACGCAAATCCGCCTGATAAAGAAGTGGGTATACGCCGTATACCTGCGTATACCCTCCACTACACCACTGGAATAAGGTACGAGAGGTACGCTTCGCGTCGTGCCTAACAACGCCCTTCAGCCGTGATTTATTCACGATACAGCACGGCCTCAAGTACCTTATTGCTTTTATAAAACGGTTACCACACAATAAAAATATTAAAATCAAAAATATATATTAATTTATATATATTAAGTTGTATGTTTTCATAAAGTAAAATCATTAACTGCCTTCCGCTGTAAAAAGTAGTCCCTAACTGCTGCAGCTGTGTTTACGTTGCTAAGGGTGGTTGCTAAGGGGGTTCAATGATACACAAAACCGTTGAGTGAAGCAGTCATAGCAGTGCCGTATCATGAATACGACACAGCTGCTGACCAATCAGAATTGAGGAATGGAACTAACCGTTTTATAATACAATACAATAGGCTTTCAATGAAGCAACTCAACATTCCTTCGTTACTAGTTCTAAAGTGACATTTTGGAATTAGTAACGAGAAGTTTATGCTCAGCTGACCAACTGTCAAACTTTGATTTGCATTCGTGGCGGAAGGAATAGTTCGCACAAAAGAGGGCTTTTAAAGACACTCCGTTGTTATTTTGTTTATGTATTTACACATTTGTGCCGTCGAACTGTTGTATAAACGCTGGCTGTATATCGGCACTCTGTGATTATCACAACTGTGCCGATATACAGCCATATCTCAAGTCTACTCGTGTGACATTGCTCATATATATATATATATATATATATATATATATATATATATGAGTGTGTGTGTGTGTGTGAACAATATAAATCAATTTAAAATAGCCAAAGATGTATGAAGAAATTTGAGTAAATCACATCAAAAATATATTTATGTGAAATTTATATAATGTTTTTTATATTTTGAAATGAATACACATATATATCTACACTGTTAGACATTTCTGTAATTTCTACAGTTTTTTACTGTATATCACCCAGTATAAAACAGCAAATTCCCTTTAAAGTAAATAACTGTAATTCCCTTTGCATCATGGGAATTTTCTGTGACGTCAAACACCACATACAGAGACTAACTGTATTTTTAAAAATTGAGGTATACTACTGTATTTGTGGTAACGACCTCTTTGGCGCCACTCCATTGAGATAATTCTTTTCCTCATTTCTTACATTTGGACTGACAGGATTTTTCGCCACAGGAGTTTATCCTTCGTTTTAGAAACAGTGCGAGTGGAACAGCGTATTTAATTTAGAGTACTACTGAACCTCAAAAATATACTGGGGCATCAGTTTACTGTCCTGCATCTATTGTGGATAGTTTCACGGATTATAATGGTTTCTATACGGTCTTTTGTCGCGTCGCGCCGCTCGCGTCTGAGGACACGGAACCAGCGAGGCAGCGCCGGGGGTTTCCCCCGGGGATGGAACCCGCGAGCGGGAGAGTTCCGAAGAGCATCTGCGCTGTGTATTGACGCACCTTACAAGCAAGCAAGGTAAAATATATATATATATATATTTGTTATTTGTATGTCTGTTTGTGTGTGGTTTGTCAGATTTTTGCCCAACAGTTTAACCTAGTAACATTTACTCGTCAACATTTTGGTACATAATCTTTACCACGGTAAACTGCTCTGTACTTTCAATTAACAAACGACGCTGTCAGCTTATTAAATTAACTTACCACATTAAATTATTTTAACGCGCAAAGCATAATCTTATATTAACAGTAAGTTAGCTAATGTGAAATTTTGTTCAGGTGTTATTTAATGTTCAGCAGTAGCCTATAGTTGAGAATACAAAATCGTATGTTAACTAATGTTAGGTTAAACAAAAGTTTTATGACTAGCTGCCTTTTTTTAAATTGAATTTAATATTTACTGCATTTTGTGTGTGTTTAAAGGCAACTCAAATGAAGCATCACAGAGGACAAGAGCAGGTTACCCACGCTGGGACTAATAATTCATGGTAAGATAATAACTTCACTATGATTTTGAGAGGTTTGTGTATTCCATATGGGGGTTTGTCTTTTACAAATGTGTAATTTCTTTTTTTCTTTTTTTTTCAGGGAACAAATTTCTCTGTGTAACAAAGTGGACGGTGAGCAAAGGTGACCTATGTTTTGGAGCAGCACCTGGAATGCCATTTGATGGGAGAAAGAGTGAAGATGCAGTGTTCCAGCATTGGAATATTTTTTTCTGTGTTTCAGTGTTATATATGCAATGTTTAAATAAAGAATGTGATATTTTGGAATAATTGTGTCTGTTTGAATTGAATATCAGTAGTAACTATAAAATTAATTCTATATAAAATTATAAAATTTAATTAAATCTATATACAAAACAATGAATTACAATAATATATGGCAGTACATTACTACAGTACCTTACTGTAAACTGAAATACAGTTGGGTACTGTAAATTCTAATTACAGTAACTTACTGGCAACAGTGTTGCCAGTAAGTTACTGTAAAAACCCTTTGAAATGTCTAACAGTGTATCTATATGGAAAAAAATATATATATTCATTTTAAAATTACAAAAATTTATTGCTAATATAAAGTTCACAGATTTTTTTATGCAATTTCTTCATATATTTTTGGCTATTTGTAATATATTTTAAAAGCATTTATATTGTTCAAATAAATTTACATATATTACATACATATTTTTATATATTATAATACATTTTGGCCTGAAAGATGTTAGATGAAAGATATTAATATAAACATTTAACATTATTTAAGCAAATTTCTATATTTTAACAATATAAAAATGCTTTTAAAATATATTAAAAATAGCTTAAAATATATGAAGAAATTTAAGTAAATCACATCAAACATATATTTATGTAACCTTTATGTTAGCAATATTTTGTATATTTTAAAATGAATATATATTCACACTACTTGTCATTTTTAATGTTTTTTTTAAAGAGGTCTCTTCTTTATTTGATCCAATGTACAGCAAAAACAGTAAATCAGATATTTTTACTATTTGAAATAACGGCTTTCTATTAAAATACATTTTAAAATGTAATTTATTCTTGTGATGAAAGCAAAATTTTCAGCTTCATCACTACAGTCTTGTCACATGATCCTTCAGAAACCATTCTAATATGCGGATTTGCTGTTCAAGGAACATTTATTATTATTATTATTATCAATATTTAAAACAGTTGAGTAAATTTTTTCAGGATTCTTTGATGAATAGAAAGATCCAAAGATCAGCAATTATCTGAAATAAAAAGCTTTTGTAACATTATACACTATACTATTCAAAAGCTTGAAGTCAGTATAATTTTTTGGGGGGAAAGAAATTATAGAAATGATAGAACTATAGAATATAGTATTGGTACAGAAAAAAATATTTATTTAGCAATAAAGGATGATTTAAATTGACAAAACTAATGATAACAACATTTATAATGTCACAAAATATTTATCTTTTAAATAAACGCTGTTCTTCTGAACTTTCTATTCATCAAAGAAACCTGAACAAATATATACTCTGTCGTTTTCAACATAATAATAAAGATTATGATAATAATAATAATAATAATAATGTTTTTGAGCAGCAAATAAGAATATAAAAAAATGATTTCTAAAGGATCATGTTGACTGCAAGAAGGATGCTTAAAATTCAGCTTTGAAATTGCAGGGATAAATTACATTTAAAACATATAGCCTATATTTTAATATATGTTAAAAATATTTCAAAATATTAGTGTTTTGCTATAATTTGGATCAAATAAATGCAGGCTTAGTGAGCAGAAGAGACTTCTTTAAAAAGTCGCAAATGTCTAAATCATCATATATCAGTCACAGCGTTGGTCGCACATACCGATAGATAGCATTATTATTGTAGCGCTCAGATCCATTATCTTTTTTTTTTTAACTGAACCCATAAAGTCTCATTTTTTTCATGACAGGTGATGCTGAATTGACCAATGAAATCGTTTGGGGGCGGGGTTTGAATCCCGATGGCCTTTACGCTGCTCCAGTGACCTCAGCTTGTGCATGTTTTACGTCATTAACGTCGGAATCACCACTGGCCTCTATTTCATATTCATAAGGCTTTACTTCCTGCAGTACAATAGTAATCTTAACACTAACAAAGCCAGTGAATGAGTCTCCATTCACACAGGGGAGAATCCAATTATCACGGCACAATGGTGACAGTCTGAGGCATGATGTCTTTATTCTGTCGCTCTCTCTCTCTCTCTGTCATGCCCGATGTCTCTCTTCGCACTCCGTTCTCCACGAGTGAACCATTGTCAAAGATATCTAATAAAGTCAAGAACACTTGGCATACATTTGTAGCAGTCTGTCTTCAGACAATTTGGTGCTCAGACATACGGTAGCTTGGTGAAAGTCAAATTTGTTCGTGTGCATTACGTTATGTCATATAGTTGAATGAAACATTACGATGTTTGTGATGTTTTATTTTTTTCCTTCAAAAGATTCCAAAACTTTGCCAAATAAATACATCAAACATTTCATGTTTAATAATAATAATAATAATAATAAAATAATATAATACTATTTAAAACGAATTCAGAAATACATTTCGCTTTAAAAACGTTCAGGCTCTGTTTAAAGGCTATCCGTCTTCATGTCACTGCTGCCATCTAGTGAATAAAGTGTGTCGAATCCTTCTCAACTAACAATATTATGATTTCAGGCAACTAGAGACAACATAATATGTGACCCTGGACCACAAAACCACGCATAAAGGTAGATTTTTTGAAATTGAGATTCATACGTAATCTGAAAGCTGAATAAATAAGCTTTCCATTGATGTATGGCTTGTTAGGACGATATTTGGCCAAGATACAACTATTTAAAAATCTGGAATCTGAGGGTGCAAAATTGACAGATATATTGAGAGAATCACCTTTAAAATTGTCCAAATGAAGTTCTTAGCAATGCATATTACTAATCAAAAATTTAGTTTTGATATATTTATGGTAGAAAATGTACAAAATATCTTCATAGAACATGATATTTACTTAAAAGAGTAGTTCACTTTCAGAACAAAAATTTACAGATAATGTACTCACCCCCTTGTCATCCAAGATGTTTATGTCTTTCTTTCTTCAGTCGTAAAGAAATAGTTTTTTTGAGGAAAACATTTCAGGATTTCTGTCCAGATAATGGACTTCTATGGTGCCCCCGAGTTTGAACTTCCAAAATGCAGCTTCAAAGGGCTCTAAATGATCCCAGTCGAGGAAGAAGGGTCTTATGTAGTGAAACGATTGGTTATTTTCTAAAAACATTTACAATTGATTTACTTTTTAATCTCTACACAGAGTACACACAGAGCTAGACAAGATGGGCATTTGAGGTTAAAAAGTATATAAATTGTAATTTTTTTTTTAGAAAATAACCCATCGTTTTGCTAGATAAGACCCTTCTTTCCTCGGCTGTGATCGTTTAGAGCCCTTTGAAGCTACATTTTGGAAGTTCAAACTCTGGGGCACCATAGAAGTCCATTATATAGAGAGAAATCCTGAAATGTTTTCCTCAAAAAACATAATTTTCTTACAACTAAAGAAAGAAAGACATGAATATCTTGAATGACAAGGGGGTGAGGACATTATCTGTAAATTTTTGTTCTGAAAGTGAACTACTCCTTTAATATCCCAATGAGTTTTGGCATAAAAGAAAAATCGATCATTTTGACCCATGCAATGCATTTTTTGGCTAATGCTGCAAATATACCTGTGCTACTTAAGACTAGTTTTGTGGTCCAGGGTCACATATGAATTCATTTAGCAATATCAAAATGTTTGGAATTGTCAAAATTACAATTTTAAATCACTGACAGCAACAAAAAACACAGAGAGTGACAAAACACATGAGAATTTCTTCTTAAAAAGTCTCATTTATTATTAACGTCATAACACAAGACTTGATCACATAAGCACACAGACTGACATAAACAGAACCATATAAGGAAATTAATTTGTAATGCAGTGACAGACAGTGGTACTGAGTGAAGAATGAAGAGGAATGTCTACCGGTGTCAACTACCAGTATTTTAGTTAAAAGCAGGTATTTACATGGTTAAGAACTAATCTTAATCACTGTTCCTGGGATGGCTTCAAGAGTAGCTACCCTAAGACGAGACAATTAAACATGCTGACAATAAGGCAACAGGTGTTCAAGCACCTGAGAGATAGCAGTAGCACAAAAATACAAATATATTTATGCACTACAGGGGATATAATAAAATAAATGTTACAATGATATAAACAGTGATAAAATGTGCTATGTTTCCAAATCGTTTTTAAAAGCATAGTGAAGGTTACAGCAGCTCTTTCCATTAAAAAAGGCACTTTCATGTCTTCCAGTTGAAAGTGCACTGCTCCCCCTACTGGTTGTAGTGGTGAAGTCAATCATTTCTCTGCCTTGGGTCACAGTTAGACAGGAAATGAGACTAACAGAATCTGCACTTGACACAAGTTGAGGGCTGCGCGTCAGTGTGTGTATGTGTGAATGCCCCGGTAACACCCAGCAGCTTTACAGTTTGGGTTGGCTTGACAGCTTAGTCTTCAGATTCTCAGCCAGTTTGTCCAAGAACTCAAAAGTGTTGAGGTAGTCCGAGCGTGCGACACTGTGAAGGAATCAACAAAATTAAATTAAATTAATACACGATCACTCAAAAAATTTTGAACAGCAAGATTTTTAACGTTTTTTAAAGAATTCTATTCTGTTCATCAAGCCTGTATTTATTTGATCCAAAATACAGCAAAAGCAGTAATATTGTGAATTATTTTTATTTAAAATAGCTGCTTTCTATTTGAATATATTTTAAAATGTTAGATCAAATCTAAATTTTCAGCATCATTACTCCAGTCTTCAGTGTCACATGATCCTTCAGAAATCATTCTAATATGCTGATTTGCTGTTTAAGGAGCATTTATTATTGTTATTATTATCAATATTTTATAAGTAATAAGTAAATTGAGTAATTTTTTTTTCAGGATTCTTTGATAAAAAGAAAGATCCAAAGATCAGCATTTATCTGAAAAAAAAAAAGAGGGTTTTGTAACATTATACAGTACACTATACCATTTAAAAGCTTGGAGTCAGTATTTTTTATTTTATTTTTTTGGCGAAAAGAAAGAAATTATAGAAATTAATACTTTTATTTTGCAAAGACGCTTTAAATTGATCAAAAGTGATGATAAACACTTATAACGTTACAGAAGATTTCTCTTTTAGATAAATGCTGTTCTTCTTTCTATTTATTAAAGAAACTTGAAATTTCCTAAAAATTCTACTTCGCTGTTTTCAACATAATAATAAATGTTTTTTTTGAGTTTTTGGATTTCTAAAGGTTCATGTGACTAAAGTAATGATTCTAAAAATTCAGCTTTGAAATCACAGGAATAAATCACATTTTATTATATATTAAATTAGAAAACAGTTATTTTAAATAGTAAAAGATTTCAACATTTTAATGTTTTTGCTGTACTTTGGACCAAACAAGGCTTGGTGAGTAGAAAATACTTCTTTAAACAACATTACAAAAATCTTACTGTTCAAAAACTTTTGACTGGTAGTGTATCTTTGTTCAGTCTTGTCACTTTACTTTAAGTGTTTTTTTTGTGTCATATCAAGCATTTAACACTAAATTCTGCTGTGTATTCTAAATCCTTTATCACTAAATCCACAGGTCTAACAATTTTTGACAAAAACCAAATATATCTTTCTAACAACCCTCAATAAATACCAATAGTTTCAGAGCAGGTGTCCCAGAGTAGATAATGGACGTACCTTGACATGCCCTTGATGCAGATGGCCAGGTCCTTGGTCATAAAACCAGCTTCAATGGTCTCAATACAAACGGCCTCCAATGCCTCAGCAAAAACCCGCAATTCTGCGTTCTTATCCAGCTCTGCCCGGTGCAGCAGCCCTCGTGTCCACGCAAAGATAGAGGCTGATAGGACAAAAATGATCATTAAAATTATCAGTGGATTTTACTGATTAAGAGTGGTAGTAAAGTAAATACATTTTGCTCACCGATGGGGTTGGTGGATGTTTCCTTGCCCTGCTGGTGCATGCGATAGTGCCGTGTCACAGTGCCATGGGCTGCCTCGGCTTCTACTGTACGCCCGTCAGGACACACGAGCACACTGGTCATCATACCCAATGACCCATAACCTAGAGGCAGAGAACAGAGAGTTTACTGATTATACATTTAATTTTCATAATACTTCAGTAATTCTCTAATAGTACTTTTACTATGAGTAACGTCATTATGTAAATGCATGATAGGTTTTTAAAGGGATAGCTTAATCCAAAAATGAAAATTCTGTTATTAATTACTCACCCTCATGTTGTTCCAAACCTGTAAGACCTTCGTTCATCTTCGGAAAACAAAAATAAAATATTTATGATGAAATCTGAAAGCTTTCCGACCCTGCATAGACAGCAGCACACGTTCAAGGCTCAGAAAAGTAGTAAGGACATTGTTAAAATAGTCCATGTAACATCAGTGCCCCAAACTTATTGTTACGAAGCTACGAGAATACTTTTTGTACGCAAAGAAAACAAGAATAACAACTTTATTTAATGTTGACTCCTACGTCAGGTACTCTCATGACTGTGCAGCGAAGACTGACACAAAGGAGAAGAAAAAGCTGAATAAAGTCATTATTTTTGTTTTCTTCGTGCTATTCTCGTAGCTTTATAAAATTACGGTTGACCCACTGATGTCACATGGACTATTTTAACCATGTCTTTACTACCTTTCTGGGTCTTGAACGTGGTATTTGTGTTGCTGTCTATGCAGGGTCAGAAAGCTCTCAGATTTCATCAAAAATATCTTAATTTGTCTTCTGAAGATGAACGAAGGTCTTACAGGTTTAAAACGACATGAGGGTAAGTAATTAAATGACAGAATTTTCATTTTTGGGTGAACTATATTTTTTAAGCAGACATGCACCAATTTTACCAAAATTTGACAAAATTATACATTGCAGTACAAAAGATTGGACTAAAAGACTAATGCTTACCAATGTTGCAGTTATTTGATCAAAACATATTGAGAAATATTACAACTTAAAACAAATGTTTTCCATTTTAATTTACTGGATAAAAGCATGAATTTATTAAAAAAAATGTAATTAGCAACAATTCAATTCATTCAGGTATAACTTTTTTTTTTTTCAGAGAATGTTCTGGCATTTGTGGGGTGCAAAAGATAATTAACAGTAATCATTTTGTATCACTGCATGTTAGTTTTACTCACCCTGAGCGACAGAGTCTGACTGCACGTCTCCATCATAGTTCTTGCAGGCCCAGATAAATCCACCCTCAGACTTCATGGCCTGAGCCACCATGTCATCAATCAGCCGATGCTCATACCAGATGCCTTTGGCTTCATACTTAGCCTTGTACTCTCTGCAACACACACACACACACACACACACACACACACACACACACACACACACACACACACACACACACACACACACACACACACACACACACACACACACACACACACACACACACACACACACACACACACACACACACACACACACACTCTCTGAGTTGTCAGAATGCTCTTTTATCATTTGTCTCTGAATTTACTTTTCATTGGGGGAATGTAATAAATGACAGTGCATAAGCTACCATTTCATTAAGGACTTACTTTTCATAGATCTCCTGGAAAATATCTTTGAAACGACCATCATATTTTTTCAAAATAGTGTTCTTGGTGCTGAGGTACATCGGCCAGCCTTTGGTCAACCCCATCTGGAAAGAGCTGTGAGCAAAGTCCCGAATTGACTTGTCTGTGTTGTACATCCCCAGAGCAACTCCACCAGTACCTATAACATACATAATCACACAAACTGTCAAGAAAACCTCAGCTGGGATCATTTAGCGCCCTTTGGAGCTGCACTGAAACTGCATTTTGAAAGTTCGAACTCACAGGCACCATAGAAGTCCACTATATGAAGAGAAATTCTAAAATGTTTTCCTCAAAAAACATAATTTCTTTACGACTGAAGAAAGAAAAACATGAACATCTTGGATAACAAGGGGGTGAGTACATTATCTGTAAATTTCTGTTCTGGAACTGAACTTCTCCTTTAAGAAATCGGTTGACCAACTAGCAGTTAGCCAAGCTGACTTTAAAAAGTTATGATAAGTCTTGAAGAAAAATTAGATGACTAACTTTTTAAGACTGGTCTAAGCAGTTTATGCAACCAGCCTCAGGTCTAAAAGCAGATAGGCTTGTGCCAATTATATTTGTGACCATGGACCACAAAACCAGTCATAAGGTTAAATTTTACAAAACTGAGATTTATACATCACATGAAAGCTCAATAAATAAGCTTTCTATTGATGTATGGTTTGTTATGATAGGACAATATTTGACCGAGATACATCTATTTGAAAATCAGGAATCTGAGGGTGCAAAAAAATCTAAATACTGAGAAAATCACCTTTAAAGTTGTCCAAATTAAGTTATTAATGCATTTTACAAATCAAAAATTACATTTTGATATATTTACAGTAGGAATTTTGCTAAAAATCTTCATGGAACATGATCTTTACTTAATTTCCTAATGATTTTTGGCATAAAAGAAAAATCAAAAATTTTGACCCATGATATGTATTTTTGGCTATTGCTATAAATATACCTCAGCGACTTAAGACTGGTTTTGTGGTCCAGGGTCACATTTAGAAACATCTAGGCTATGGTCCAATAATTTCAAATCAAATGTCAAATCTTTGCACAATATCTATTTCATCTCATCACTATTTGCAGACCAAAGACAGTGTTAATCTGACCATGTGGCCTCATACTGTAACACCGACAAGACAAACATGCTCAATGCTCAAACAGCTGACAGTCCACTGTCATCACCATACAGAGACATTTAGACATCTTTGGCACTCATACTTCCTGACTATAAAGTAGGCAAAAAACAGTATGTGAAAAGAATAGTACAGTTGAGGGCAAAAAATGTATACCCCGTTTCAGAATCTGCAAAATTGTTAATTATTTTACCAAAATTAGAGGGATCATTATTTAGTACTGACCTGAATAAGATATTTCAAATAAAAGATGTTTACATATAGTCCACAAGAGAAAATAATGGTTGAATTTATAAAAATGACCCCATTCAAAAGTTTCCATCCCCTGATTCTTAATACTGTGTTGTTTCCTGAATGATCCACAACTGTGTATTTTGTTTAGTGATAGTTTTTTCCTGAACACTTAAACTGCCCACTGTTCTTTAGAAAAATCCTTCAGGTCCCACAAATTCTTTGGTTTTCCAGGATTTTTTTTTTATGTATTTGAACCCTTTCCAACAATGACTGTATGATTTTTGAAATCCATCTTTTCACACTGATGACAACTAAGGGGCAACTATTATAGAAGGTCCAAACGCTCACTGCAGAAGGTAAAACCAAGCATTAAGAGCCAGGGTGAATTTGAAGATCAGGATAAATTTAACTTATTTTGTCTTCTGGGAAGCATGGAAGTATCTTCTATAGCCTCTGAAGGGCATTACTAAATGAAATAAATATGACATTTAGGCAATCAATGTAGGCTACCTTCAAAGTCATGGACAACAAACTTGAGCGGCTCTCCTCCATTTTTCGGTGTGTATGTCATTTCCACTGTTCCAGGACCGGGAACAACGAAATCTGTGGCCTTGTACTGTTAAAATTGAAAAGGACATATTATCTCAGGAGACCTTTTACTTGTAATGTGATTTGACCAATATTTAAAGATGATTGCATAAATATAATGTGAACTTTGATTAAACAACAGCAAACATGACAAAATAACAAATTCACAATTAGACTTAATTACAGATATTCTAATACATGAATGAGAAAGAGCTCCCTTACCTGGTCTCCATGTGCATGTCTGCCGATAATTATAGGCTTGATCCAGCCTGGAACTAAGCGGGGAATGTTTTTGCAGATAATAGCCTCTCTGAACACAGTGCCACCCAGGATGTTCCTGATTGTTCCATTGGGAGAGCGCCACATCGTCTTGAGCTTGAACTCCTCCACCCGATTTTCATCAGGAGTGATGGTGGCACACTTGATGCCAACGTTGTAGCGCCTCACAGCCTCCGCTGCCTCAATAGTCACCTTGTCGTCGGTGGCATCACGGTTCTCCATTCCCAGGTCATAGCTACCACACAGAAAGCAAAAAAAGAAACCTAATGAGTTTTCATAATCTACGTAAACCATTATGATTTCTTCACATGCAGCATTAATGATCATTATGCATTTCTTTGATTTTTAAAGTGCCGTTCAAAGGTTTGGGATCAGTAAAATTTTGAATGTGTTCAATGCTCATCAAGGCTGTATTTATTTGATTAAAAATACAGATAAAACTGTAATATTGTGAAATATTATTGCAATTCCAATTTTGGTTTCCTATTTCAATATACTTTAAAATATAATTTATTTCTGCGACAGAGCACTGCATTTTTATCAGCCATTACTGCAGTTTTCAGTGTCACATGATCCTTCAGAAATCATTATAAATTGCTGATTTATTATCAGTGCTGAAACTGTTGTGCTGCTTAATATTGTTTTGGAACCTGTGGAACTTTTTCTTTGATTCTTTGATTTATATACAGTTATATACAGTATTTATTTAAAATAGAAATATTTTCTAACAATATAAGTTTTTTTACTATCACTTTTTATCCATTTAACACATCCTTGCTGAATAAAAGTATTAATTTACTGACCCCAAATATTTGAATAATAGTGTATATCGTAACACAAAATTTCTATTTTGAACAAACACTGTTCTTTTTAACTTCTTATTTATCAAAGAATTCTGGAAAAAGTATCACAGGTCCCAAGAAAAAATTAAGCAGCACAACAGTTACCAAATCATTATATTAGAATGAGTTCTGAAGGATCATGTGACACTGTAGACAGGAGAAATAATGCTGAAAATTCAGCTTTGCTTCACATGAATAAGTTATAAAATATAAAGTATATTAAAACAGAAAACTGTTATTTTAAATTTCAATAATATTTCACAAATTTAAAACATTTTTCCCTGCATTTTTGATCAAATAGCCTTGATGAGCATAAGAAACTTCTTTAAAAAACATTAAAAATCTTAATGATCCCAAACTTTTGAGCAGCATTATATATATTTTACAAACTACATTTTAGTGGACAAAAAAAGATAGAATTACAATGGTCTATTATAGTAGAAAATGTTCTGTTATTGATGTTGAATTACATTGGAAAATGCATTTTATATCTTTTAACTGTAGAAAACGGTTTTGAGTCCCTACTTTTCTGGTTTCTGTACATTATACTTTATTATAAAAATGTCCAAAAAATAAAGTTCACAATTTAGCTCATACTAGCAGCCAAATTGGTGATTTTGGACTCAGAACTAAACTACACTGTGCTACCAGTCAGACAGATGGCGTCCCATGGCATGCTTTAAATGAGGTCAATGGGAAATTAGTGCCATGGTAATGTAGCACAAAATCACACTGTTTTAGTGAACTGAAATAGAACAATTCATTTCTTACTGTGATAAAACAGACAAAATGTTATTACAATTAATACAACTGTTTCAGTTCGAATATATATGGAAATGTAATTCATTCCTGTGGTGACAAAAATGTATTTTTAAGAACTGTTGAAAACAGTTTTGTACGGTAGTGTACATGTGTTCTCTACACTAAATGTAGAGGTAAAATCTGTGGAAATCTGCAGAAAGCATTTAAATATCATGTTAGATTAGATGCAGCTGAGACTAGAGAACAACTGTTAAAAAAAATATTTTTTAAAAATGCAATTGCATCCAAGCTAATGAATTAACATCAAAATAATTAAACACATAGTGGGTGGCAGAAAATATACATATCTCCATATGTATAATTTCTGCTACTTCTAGACTCTGTGTGGGCCCAGTTAGGAGGTAACGAATAACACTTGGTGGATTTTTCGCGATTTCAAGCTACCAAAACATCCCTTAAAATCTCTAAACAGTCATGCATTTTTAAAATAACTTTTTTTTTAACTAATTTAAATTCACTCGTGCTCTGAGCAGCTGAAAGCAAATGAAAGGCCTCATCTGTTCTGCATATGCGTGACTGAACTAAAGAAGGCGTCCTCTCAGAGACTCTACAACTAGCGCGGAAGAGTGTGACACTTAACACACACTTTGGAAAGAGCATCCCTGAGCTACAAAACAGCACTGCTAGCAAGGGGAAGAACTTTCACATAGTTTCCTTGTTCGTTGTCCTCACTATTGTGTTGAGTATGCTGTGACCTTTCACCCACTTTCCTTCCACTCCCTGGTAAGATAATGTTTCTGAAAAAACTGTTGATGGTGCTAGAGGACTACTAAAACTTAACATACATTTTATAGGGGTTGCGATAGACTTAGGTCAATCCATCAATGACAACTTGTGATGCAAAAACGTCATTCAACAATGCAACTAAAAGCACGAATGACAGGTAAACATACGCAAACAATCTTACGATACAAGCTCAAAGTTCAGTGGAAGTGACTGAATGGACAAGCATCAAAAGATCCCTCTTAAGTGACGACACCTTATTTGCTAACATACTGATAATACTCTTATCAGACTGATAACCGACCGACTTTTTACCTTCTTCAAAACTTCAGGTCAAGTTCATGCACAATGCAAAATAGTTGATTCATTTGAACAAAAACAGTTAAAGAGCCACTCAGCTATAGTTATAGTTAAAGAACAACTAAGATCAAACTGTAACCACAAGTTCAAAGTATGGATGCTGACAATTCATAATTTCACACACAGAAAGTGGTGTTGGGTAATAAAGTGCTAACTCATGGGATGATAGCATTTGCCTTTGGCCTTGAGAATTACTACATTGTGATCTGAGAAATCTATACTTACAAACTGGAAATGTCATATTTGTAAAACTGCTCAGTGGCATGATACTTGTTAGTAATGTACAGTTGTTGTCACTAAAAATATTCAGTGGCAAATTGATATTAGTTAGAAAAATCTAAATAAATGAAAACTATATTTAATTAATAATTAATAAAAAATAAAATAATATTATTTAATATTAATAATAATAATAATATTTATTTATTTATTAGTTAAATATTCCAGTCGAAAGTTTTTGAACAGTAAATTTTTTTTATGTTTTTTAAAGAAGTCTCTTCTGCTCATCAAGCCTGCATTTATTTGATCCAAAATACAAAAACGTACAAAATGCTGAATTTTAAAATATTTTTACTATTTAAAATAACTGTTTTATATTTAAATATATTTTAAAATGTAATTTATTCCTATGATCAAAGCCACAATTTCAGCATCATTACTCCAATCTTTAGTGTCACATAATCCTTTAGAAATTGTTATTCAAGAATTCATTTTTTATTATTAATATTACTAATATATGTACAGAGTACATTTTAAGGATTATTTGATGAATAGCCAAATATCAGCATTTATCTGAAATAAAATTTTGGGAAAGAAATTATAGAAATTAATCATTTAATTAAGCAAGGTTGCTTTATAATTGATCAATAGTGATGATAAAGACATTTATAATGTTACTAAATATTTCTGTTTCAGATAAATGCTGCTCTTTATATTAATTGAAGAAACCTGAAAAAGCTGTTTTCAACAAAAAAAGCAGCAAATCAGAATTTTAGAATGATTTCTGAAGAATCCTGTGACTGAAGTAATGGTGCTATAAATTCAGCTTTGAAATCACAGGAATAAATTACATTTAAAAACATTCAAATAGAAAACAGTTATTTTAAATAGTAAAAATATTTCAAAATGTAGTTTTGCTGTACTTTAGATCAAATAAATGCAGGCTTGGTGAGCAGAAGAGACTTCTTAAAAATAAACAAACATAAACAAATCTTACTGTTCAATAACTTTTGACTGGTAGTGTAGAAATAAATGATTCTGAAAGGAGGTTCCAAATGAATTAATAATGATTTCACAGTGCAAACAATAATGACGTGGCATTAACTTTAGTGTTATGGTTACCATGGCTAATATTTTTGAGAAATGACTAATTGGCAGCAAAGTGACATTAAATCAGATTAACATTCAGGCTTAAACCTGAATACTCACAAGGGAAATCAGATATAATGAGAGAAACGCTCACCTGCTGTGAACGTGACACACACACACACACACACACACACACACACACACACACACACACACACACACACACACACACACACACACACACACACACACACACACACACACACACACACACACACTTAATCTCACCTGTGCAGGTCGAGCTCCAGATAAGGGAATATGAGTTTCTCTTTTATGAGCTCCCATATTACTCTGGTCATCTCATCTCCTTGCATCTCGACCACAGAACCTGCTTTGATCTTCTGAGACATTTTGGACCCTACAAGACCAATGATGGTTATATGCTATGTATAGTAGCATTAGTACTTACTCCCTGATAAAAAAAAAGAGATTCCATTGAGAGAAGTTACACAACCAGTGAGACAGCATTTTTTTTTCTTTTTTTTGACTTAAACCTGTTTTAACGGACAGCATTCATGAGCCTTTAGACTTATAAGCACAAACTGTCAGATTTAGAAGTTTGTAGTTTGTGTGCTTTTCCATATACCAATAGTAATACCTTAGTTTTTCAGATATGCATGGTAATACCATAGTATTTTTGGACATAGTAAAAGAACATGCTGTTCTTTTAAGTACCCTGAACTACTATGCAAGTACAATTACTATGGTGTTACTATCTCTGTACTGATGTCTCAGCTTTTGTAAGAGCCATCAGCCATTCTCATGCAACTAATGTAACAGCACTTGACAGACAGGCAGCCATTGTGTAACATGACACAGGCCTTTTATCCACCAAGACAGGTTCAGTGTATCGTATAAATTGTGTCACTATTAACAAATGTTTCAACGTCTTGTTGCACTTCCACAAACTGGCACTGGTTACGTAACAAAACAATTAGGACAAAGGTCAAATACACGTTTAATACTTATTTGCACACAAATTCATGCTTTATGAAAGCTTTAGACGAATGTTTTCTGTCGCAAAAAAAAAAAAAAAATCATTAATGCAACATAATTCATTAGATATTTAATTTATATATGACAAACCCTATGCTTCCCTGTTTTCTAATGAATGTATCACTATAACAGTATCCCCTTCAATAAAGCTAAACATACCAGTAGCACTTTGCAGGAAACGTCAAATCAAACAAAAGCGAATGTAGTGTAGTCTCTCGACTTAATACACGACGCCTACCTTTTTTCTCTTAAGATTGTACCGGAGTAAATGGAGAGATATCAGATGGTTGATGTGTCCTATAGAGGCTTGAAAGGTTTTGGACTAGTCTTGGAGGGCGTTGTTTCCTATCAGCTGAGCGGATGGCATAGGCTCTTTCCAGCTCTGCTCATATATGTATTTCTTCAGTGAGATAATCCTCCACCAATCCAAGCGAACACGGAACTAAACTCAAAAGACTAGTCCCTCCTTCATTATGCACCCTATTGGGAGGCATATGTTTCTAGATAATAGCTGTTTACAGTGCAAAGGCACTTGGCTTCCTCTAGGGGACGCTATGCAGCTCAAAAATCAGAAAATCATACGTTGAGCTGATAAACTCACTTGGTAAAACTGCAATAAAATGGGCAATAACAATAAATTCTGGGGTTTAGATTTTGTTTAATAATATTGTGGTACTAGTTATTTATTTTATACATAATTGCAGATGAGCAGTGGCATTATAATCTCACACTTTCAGAAGGAATTGACTGTCTTCTATTTTTACTAATGCATAACAAAAAGGCCCTTAAGATATGGCCATTTTGGCAGCACTGAATGTAAACAATTCCACTGAACCGAATGGAATTAGCATATTTTGCTGATAATTGCTGCTAAAATTGGTCAATTATTGTCATGTTTTGGCCTGTACTAATTGGTCAGACTGGGAAAAACATTTGGAGTACTATAGACTGCCAAAAGTTGCAACAAATCTAGGAGAAGAGTGCAAAACACTGTCTGAGGAACAAAAAGCGTTTGTGGTTGGCCAAACTGAACCAGGATTTCCAGGACAAGCATCTTAACAAAATTTGTTTCTTCTCATCATTTCCGGTCAGGTAGGTCAAATATTAGGCTAATATCTTAATTAATACTGCTTGTGCGTATCTTTACCACCTATTAGTTGGACAAAATATTGCACCCTTTTCTGCTTACTAAGTCCTTCTCTATATGATTTAGCACCTTCCACGTTTTTGTTTTGTGGTTTAGATAACATAAATAAACAGAACAAAGTATTTAGTAGTACATTAACCATACAATCCATGCTGTTGTTTACATCCGAGTATCTCCAATATGGCCGTGCATCAGGGTAACTGACCAAGCCGTGAGGTAAGTGCAAACCCTCTATTGAGTGTTTTCACAATGCGTCTGAACACGCTGCTGAACATGGATAATTATTATCATATTTTGAGCTATACTAATTGGTCAGAATGGAAAAAAAAACATTTGGAGTACTACAGAATGCCAAAGGTTATAACAAATCAAAGAGAAGAGTGCAAAAAACTGTCTGAGGAACAAAATGCATTTGTGGTTGGCCAAACTGAACCAAGATTTCCAGGGCAAGAATCTTGACAATATTTGTGTTTGTTCTCATAATTTCAGGTCAGGTAGGCGAAATATTAGGCTAATATCTATAATTTGTCAAAATATTGCACCCTTTCCTGATTACTAATTAAGTCCTTCTCTATATGAGTCAGCAGCTTCCACATGTTTTCATGATTCTTTTTTTTGTAAAGCGTTTTGTATTTCAATCAAGAAAATATGCAATTAATCTAAAATAATAAATTAATCTTCATTAATCTCAAACTGTAATTGGTACAGTCTGATCAAAGTGGAGAAGTAACCACATCTGCGTTACTTCGCCAGCTGCCTAACCAGTAATTTACTGGTAAATTATGAACGGCATGGAAGATTTGAATAGACACCGAACGGAAAACAAACAGTGTTGAAACAGAAATTATTATTTAGAACCGACAATGCTCCGCCCATTTTGACACCCTCTCTGCTACTTATTTTTACCAAACTAAAATGATCCATCACTTTTAACGCCTCCAGTTAAACTTGACGTTCTCTTTCCTATTTAAAAGTGTGCATGAATTGGTGTGTCATACTACCGCGTCATAAAAGTGCGTCTTGACGACACCAAAGTACCAGTATAAATGCGATACAGTCTCAGTCTTCATAACCTAGACTGTTGATGGTTGTGTACCAGCCTTGCCAATTGCCATACACACAATAAATATGTGATTTCTAATTGTCATGCATCCCGCAAATCTTCAGCAACAAAAAGCAAAAGAAACATTAAGACAGGTAAGAGAGAGATGCAGGTTCACCCAACCTCCAAAACGCATTCTGTGTCTTGAGCAGTCCATATTCTCAATCCACATTCACGAGCACGCTGCTCTTCATGTGCTGAAACTCTGTGGTTGTCCTCTGAGTCTTACGGAAGAGAGTCCATGAAAGTGAGCACTGAGCAGTCGTTTGGTTATCTCCTGCATGAGTGCAGAATTTAGACTTACCAGGAGATGTCGCTATTTCATTACTCAGATTGTAATAAGAGTCCCCTGTGACTGCCACAACCATACAGTATTTTGTCCTTTATGCTGGTGCGTACTGTAATGGTTTAGCGTACTTAAAATCTGCCTTTTATTTATTAGTAGCCTATATTTCCCTTATTCACTTATTCCCTTATCAATGCAAAATATTATAAGGAAACTGTATGTACACAAGTGTTTTGCATTACACCTGTGGCCTACTAATATCTTTTACAGTCTGCAAGTACGTCGTCCTTTGGAATATTTTGGGCATCCAGAATGTGAGTCAGCAGGCCAAGGTGACATCTAGGTTTTAGGTTTGAGTATTTTAGAGTTTCAGATTGAAACAAGACATCAACATTGAAGAGAAAAAACAAAACAAAATGTGACCCTGGACCACAAAACCAGTCATAAGGTTAAATTTGACAAAACTGAGATGTATACATCACATGAAAGCTCAATAAATAAGCTTTCTATTGATATATGGTTTGTTTGGATAGGACAATATTTGGCCGAGATACATCTATTTGAAAATCTGCAATCTGAGGGTGCAAAAAAATCAAAATACTGAGAAAATCACCTTTAAAGTTGTCCAAATGAAGTTCTTAACAATGCAAATTACTAATCAAAAATTACATTTTGATATATTTATAGTAGGAATTTTACAAAAAAATCTTTATGGAACATGATCTTTACTTAATTTCCTAATGATTTTTGGCATAAAAGAAAAATCAATAATTTTGACCCATACAATGTATTTTTGGCTATTGCTACAAACATACCCCAGTGACTTAAGACTGGTTTTGTGGTCCAGGGTCACAAATGTGTTTATATAAAGGGCTTAGATATGCAACAACTTGCCTTGTATACCTATTACTTACTTTTGTTCTTCTCTTTTTAAAATTTAAGCTACGGTATTTCTACCTCAGTGGTGTGTTGTGCAATTTTATTTATTGCCTTTGTCAAATATATGGTTCAGTTGTTTGTCTTGTTATATGTTGTTCCATGGAGACTCTTATTTAATTTCTTCTAGCATACAGGAGAGAAATTACAATAAAGCGTTTTTCTCCTTATTATTCTGTTCTGACCACAAACACATTGATCGTGTACAAAATTAAATATAAAAGAAATAGTCAGGGGTAGCAGTAAAACACTCTTGCACAGATGTATACTGTTTGATTTATGAATCAGTGACAAATAAGGATGTCGAACATAATAGAAAGAGAAATCTACTTTAAATCAAGAAATGTGCTTTGTGTCCATTTTAAAAATGTTTACATTTTGTACAAACATTTTGATTTTAATAATTAAAAAAAAAGTTTGATGCAACCTTTAAATACTTTGAAAACATGACACAACTTTATTATAATATGGACCACAAAAACAGTCATAAGGGTCAAAGCTGAATAAATAAGCTTTCCACGGATATATGTAAAGAAAATGTATGTAAGGACAAATCATTTTTGGCCGAGATACAACTATTTGAAAATCTGGAATCTGAGGGTACAAATAAATCTAAATATTGGGAAAATCACCTTTAAAGTTGTCCAAATGAAGTTCTTAGCAATGCATATTACTAATGAAAAATGAGTTTTGATATATTTACGGTAGGAAATTTACAAACTATCTTCATGGGACATGATCCTTACTTAATATCTTAATGATTTTTGGCATAAAAGAAAAATCGATAATTTTGACCCATACAGTGTATTTTTGGCTATTGCTACAAATATACTTGTGCTACTTATAACTGGTTTTGTGGTCTAGGGTCACATATATGGCACTTTATTATATTTTAAAACATAGTTTTCAAGATATAAAATATATATTGTAAGTTCTATGAGTAGTGTATTTTTTCTATCTGTGTTTATTAACGAAGAGGTGTAAACTATTAATTTTAATATATTTGAATAACTTGGATCCAGATTAAGTAAGTGGCTGTCACATCATTGTCCCTTAAATGAAAAAAAAAAATGTTTTCACTTTTTGTATAAAATCACTAAATATTTTCTTCTGAGAAATCTACATTCTTACCTAATTAAATTTTGGTTTCTTTCAAAATTATTTCATCTGAATAAAGATCTTAAATAAAAAGACAACTAGTACAATGGTTCTAGCCTCCTTACCAGACTCTGCTCACCACGTGACGTGACATCTGCTGGTTATAGCAACTAGAGAACGCCAGTAATATAGATGTAGAGAGGAAGGATCGTGGTGCCACTGGAGTCCACACGGCATCAGTGCGCAGTCGCCTCAGCAGTCAGAGCTCCGGTCTCCAGCGCTGCCGTTACGCACAGGTTCATCTCATCCCCAAGCACCTGATTAACAAAGACACATACGCGGATTTTCGCCCTCTTTATGACACGATGTAAGGCAGATATGGCTTTTCGTTGAAGGATATGGTAACTGTTGAGCTGCCAAAGTGGAGCCGCGCGTATCACGGATCGGGGCGCTCCTGCAGGGTCTAGGATGCGCGCCCGGAACATCCCGATTCTTACCCGGATTCGGGGCTGAGCAGGATTCCACTGCCCCTGCTGGGCGCAGAGGCGGGAGGAGGACGCAGTCGACCCGCACCAGGATGCCTGTGATGAGAGGTCTGCTGGCCCCGCAGAACACCTTCCTCGACACCATCGCCACCCGTTTCGATGGCACCCGTAAGTGCGCAGACCGTACCAACTTACCGTTCCTTCACCAAAGTGTCAAACGCAAATATGTCAAATGTTTTGGGGGAATTTAAAAGTCATCCGAAGCTATTTACACCAGTGCGTAAAATGGAACAGTTGGACATATGAAAACCTGTAGTGTAGCAGGTTAATCGTGTCGTAAATTGTTCAGGGTAGCCAGTGACAGCAGTCATATTGACACACCACAACTAAAATCATGCATCCATGCAGTTTTATCGCCAAATATTAATTGAAAGACTGCATGAAAAATATCAATTCTTGTCAAATTACTAAAGAGCAAACTGTAAAGAAGTTTAAATGTGGGGAAAAAAATCTAAAATATATTTTCTTTCTTTTAAACATTTGTTCATTTTAATTACATTGTATCCCATGTTATTTATCAGCTACAACTGTTGTGTAACACAGCTCTGGGTAATTCTTGATTGAACGTAATCAATCTTAAAGAAAGGGATTTATACTTTCATTTCCCTGTCTCGCTGAGTTATTTTGGTTCTTCTGTGGCGTGATCTGTTCCCTGACATCCCTAGTACATTTTGTCTCATTTGTCTCAAGCATCTCAAGTAATTACATAATCTGAAGAACAAAAGCAATGTAATAAGATTTAACTGTTTTTTTAAGAATACATTTTACTTGACATCTGGATGGGTCGTTGAGGGTGAAAGAGGTTAAAATCCTTTAAAGAGGAAAACTGATGTGTCTGTCACTACTCCAGTGTTGCAGATGAGTGTGAGAAGACATTTTTGAGCTCCCTTCTCATTCTTCAGGTCGGTCTTTCATCTAAAGCCACAGAGAGTGAGTCTGTGAAGATCTAGCCGATTTGTGAAGTGTTTTTTGAACAGAAGGGATGAGTAACTTGCGTGCTGTCCGGTTGTGTGTAGGTGGATAGAGGGTCGCTAACATGCAGCTTCACGTCCAAAACTATGTCTGTCCATTGGCCATGGTGATGTAGTTTAATGGTTAAAGGGATGTTCTGGGTTAAGTTCAAGCTTAGCTAAATTGACAGCATTTTGTTGCTTGTCTCTCCTAAAAATAATAGTTATAGTGAGGCGCTTACAATGAAAGTGAATCTGTGAATGATAACACAGACAGCTTTAATAATAGCCAAAAATGTAAACAACATGCATCATGTTAATATCATTTTGATTTGAAAAAATGCTTACTAACCTTTTCTGTTTAAATTTTACAACTTTGTTGCCGTGACAACTGAATAGCATAAACCCTGTAACCCCAGAATGACTTAAATGATTCAAACAGCTTTATAGCTGCTAAAATAAAACACAAGTTTTAACAAAAGAATTCTGCTGAACTCATTTAAAGATCTGGAAAGGTAATTGAAAGGCTGTAGGATCAAATCACTCAAAGGTTCATCATTATCAACTAGCAATTTGTTAGCAGTTGTTTGCTAACCTCTAGATCACAACCCCACTGGCTTTTATCTTTAACTGATCATCAGCAATAAGTAGATAAACTCAGAGGGGGACTGCCTTTAAAGAAAGACCCCTGAAATAAAAGCCTGTAGTAAAACGCCTTCTGGAGATCCTTCGCTTTGTTGTGCTCAGAGGGTATAAAGACAAGAACTCATATTATCGTTTGTCACTTTATCGCCTCACACACTGTTGGGATCAGCTGCATTTAAACTCAATGTGACGTGCGCTATCAAAGGTTTTATTCTGCTGTTTGATGCCAGAGAAAAGGAGAGAAAGAGCGAGAGGAGAGTTTTGTGCTGCTGGCGCGCACCCATTTGAGAGGAGTTCAAAGACGGGCCCGTAGAGAGAGGGCATATTTGCTGTAGACACTGATAAACACTGGACTTCATTAATGCTGTGGGGCTCCTCACATTCACACATTGTAAAAAGAAGTGATGGATTCAGCCTTTATTGTGGCTGATATTGTGAGTGTATGCATGACTGAACCAGTCTTCAGAAATATGAAATATGATACTTCTGAAAACAACATGAAGAGAAAAAGTTCTCACAATATTATTTAGTCTCACCTGTAGAAACTTTTTCGCAAGACACGAAATGCAAACCATAATATACGTTTTGTGACATATTCAGTGTGAAATGTTTACTGAATAGCTCTAAAATAGTTTTTTTCCCCTCCGAAACAAATGAACGTAAATATGGTACGTTTTATGTTACGTTGGTTTTGTAGGTGTCACCGAAGTTCTGACTTGAAATGTCTGTTGAGTGGTGCTATGACTCTGATGCTACGTGACGCAAAAACGCAATTGCAACCATGCTGTTTTAGCTTGTTTTTCGATATCTCATCTTTCAGCTCTTTCATCGTGAGTCATGTTTTTCATGGAATTCGTATCCAAGGATTCTGCATCCAGGTCTAATTCCTCGCCGGCTGAGCTCCCGATCAAGCTTGTTATGTCCGGAAAGCAAAACATATGGAGCTGTAATCATAACTGTGTACAAAAAAAAACATGTCTAGTGTTCATTTCTGTTGGAAACTGCTGTGATATGTACTTATTTGTATGTATTTTGCATCTTGTGAAAAAGTTCCCACAGGTACGTTTTCGTAATGAGATCAGGTAGGTAAATACATAAGAAAAAACAATGGAGTGTCTTTCAAAAACCCTCTTTTGTGCAGAACTACTTCTTTCTACCACAAATTAAAATCTAAGTTTGACAGTTTAACAGCTGAGCCTAAGCCTCCATTACTAATTCGAAAACACCACTTTAGAACTAGTAACCAAGGAACCTTGAGTTGCTTGATTAGAAATGTATTGTATTACTATATTAAAAATGCTTACTGTATTATGTATTGTGATAACCTGCATCTGATACAGCATTCAATCTTCAGATCACTCTCATATTCACAAACAAAACATTAGTTTGAATGTCCGCTGAGGAAAGCGATATCTTTGTCATACTATCATTTCATCTGTTAAGGGGTATTTCCAATGACAGCGCTGCTCTGTGCATTTGTTTGCTGTGTCTTAATTTCCTTGTTTACATTCTTGCCTAAAAAGTACATTCTGTGACACAAAAACAGTATTATTTAAAAAATGATAGGGGATTTGGGCGTCCGCCATAACACTCACTATGAGAAATACTGCAAACGGAGTGATATAAACGGTGAAACAGTTGGAATTCTGTTTTCACTGCAATATTGCACTCCTCTCAGCCAATCAGATTTGAGGACCAGAAAAAAAACTGTTGATTATAACATAATATAATGTAATATAATATAACAGTAAAATATAAGCTGTGAAAAATATGAACTTGGTTAAAAACTAGTTGTGTAATATTGAAATAATTTGTCCTTCTACTCATCTGAACATAAGTAAAAATGTTAAAAAGCACAAGCAGTCAGACAGAATTCAGCCACAGCACTCAAACACACAGAGAGCAGTGCTTGCCAGCGGTAATGACAGGGGAAAAAGAAGCATAATTTGCATCATTTGCTATTTTACTCCACTGCATGACAGCAAAGCTAAATGCGACATGTATTATAATCTGATAGTGTGTGTGTGTGTGTGTGTGTGTGTGTGTGTGTGTGTGTGTACCTGGTATTCATCACGTTGTGGGGACCAAATGTCCCCACAAGGATAGGAATACCAGTAGATTTTGACCTTGTGGGGACATTTCTCAGGTCCCCATGAGGAAACAGGCTTATAAATCATGCACAATGAGTTTTTTGTTGAAGTAAAAGTATGCACAATCTCCTGTGACGGCTAGGTTTAGGTGTAGGGTAGGTGTAGGGCGATAGAAAGTACAGTTTGTACAGTATAAAAACCATTACGCCTATGGAATGTCCCCATAAAACATGTAAACCCAACATATGTGTGTGTGTGTGTGTGTGTATACAGTCGTGGCCAAAAGTTTTGAGAATGACACAAATACTAGTTTTCACAAAGTTTGCTGCTCAACTGCTTTTAGATCTTTGTTTCAGTTGTTTCTGTGATGTACTGAAATATAATTACAAGCACTTCATACGTTTCAAAGGCTTTTATCGACAATTACATGACATTTATGCAAAGAGTCAGTATTTGCAGTGTTGGCCCTTCTTTTTCAGGACCTCTGCAATTCGACTGGGCATGCTCTCAATCAACTTCTGGGCCAAATCCTGACTGATAGCAACCCATTCTTTCATAATCACTTCTTGGAGTTTGTCAGAATTAGTGGGTTTTTGTTTGTCCACCCGCCTCTTGAGGATTGACCACAAGTTTTAAGATCTGGGGAGCTTCCAGGCCATGGACCCAAAATTTCAACGTTCCCGAGGCACTTAGTTATCACTTTTGCCTTATGGCACGGTGCTCCATCGTGCTGGAAAATGCATTGTTCTTCACCAAACTGTTGTTGGATTGTTGGAAGAAGTTGCTCTTGGAGGGTGTTTTGGTACCATTCTTTATTCATGGCTGTGTTTTTGGCCAAAATTGTGAGTGAGCCCACTCCCTTGGATGAGAAGCAACCCCACACATGAATGGTCTCAGGATGCTTTACTGTTGGCATGACACAGGACTGATGGTAGCGCTCATCTTTTCTTCTCCAGACAAGCCTTTTTCCAGATGCCCCAAACAATTGGAAAGAGGCTTCATCGGAGAATATGACTTTGCCCCAGTCCTCAGCAGTCCATTCGCCATACTTTTTGCAGAAGATCAATCTGTCCCTGATGTTTTTTTTTTGGAGAGAAGTGGCTTCTTTGCTGCCCTTCTTGACACCAGGCCATCTTCCAAAAGTCTTGGCCTCACTGTGCGTGCAGATGCGCTCACACCTGCCTGCTGCCATTCCTGAGCAAGCTCTGCACTGGTGGCACTCCGATCCCGCATCTGAATCCTCTTTAGGAGACGATCCTGGCGCTTGCTGGACTTTCTTGGCCGCCCTGAAGCCTTCTTAACAATGCAGTGGAAAGTTTTTTTGGGATTAAGTTAATTTTCATGGCAAAGAAGGACTGTGCAATTCATCTGATCACTCTTCATAACATTCTGGAGTATATGCAAATTGCTATTATAAAAACTTAAGCAGCAACTTTTTCAATTTCCAATATTTATGTAATTCTCAAAACCTTTGGCCACGACTGTATATATATTAAGTAAAACTCTAGATGTTCCTAATAAATAGAATCTAAATGGTCTGATAATTTGCAGTTTAAGCCTGTTTTGTAACCCCTTGACCCCTATAGTATGCATTTTTTAATTTTGCTGTCTCTCTAAATTTTTCTGACCGACCTAACAACCATGCAAGATAGATTTTTCTTGTTGTTGTCTAGATATATTAGTCCTCTTGAGCATGAAGATATCAGACAGACCATCTTCCATCTGTTAGAGATGTGTTGATCCCTAGACATCAAATCTCGCTGCACATTTAACTCCTGATCTCGATATGAGCTAACTAAATCCAGCCAGCCAAAGTGTTTGCAGCAAAGAGCTTCGGATTCAGAGAGAATGTAAAAAAAGAAAAAAGGAGGTGATTCGGTCTTTGTCATCCATATTCAATCAAACATTCATTCAGAGCATTCAGCACATTTCAGACAGAATAAATGGCAGGCCTTTCCATTCACCGAACACACAGCTAATTACACACCCCCTAGCAAACCGAGTGCAGTCATCATAATTAACAGCCGCCAGTGTCAAGAATTCATCTCGGCCTGTCTGAGCGTTTGTTAAATCTCCGAAGCAGATGAGAAAGAAACGGAACAAAACATCAGAGTGAGCCATAGACTGAGTCTAGTCGCACAGTCACACACACACACGTAAACAATCACTTTCGCTTCTTGACAGAAGCTAATGTGTACTTGATTTGTGGCCTTTTGCTGAATACCTAATATGTAATACACAATACCATTCCAAAGTTTGTGCTTGGTATGATTTTTTGGTAATGTTTGTGAAAGAAGTCTCTCACCATGCCTTTATTTAATCTAAAATAAAATAAAATATTTGACCAAGATACAACTATTTGAAAATCTGAAATCTGAGGGTGTAAAAAATTTAAATATTGAGAAAATCGCCTTTAAAGTTTTCTAATTGAAGTCCTTAGCAATGCATATTACTAATCAATAATTACGTTTCAATATATTTACAGTAGGAAATTTACAAAATATCTTCATGGAACATCATCTTTACGTTATATCCTAATAACTTTTGGCATAAAAGAAAAATCGATCATTTTGACCCATACAATGTATTGTTGGCTACTGCTACAAATATACATGTGCTACTTATGACTGGTTTTGTGGTCCAGGGTCACATATTTGGTGCTCAAGAAACCATTTTTTCCCCAGCAACAGCATTTGAACAGTATGTATTCAGGAATTTGTTGTATATAGTTGAGTCAATGTGTAAGAGATCAGCAATTTTGTATCCCTGTATTCTGGTCAATCCTCAGCTCCCATATTGATATGGTCATGGTGCCAGAAATACCCTAATCGAGCCAGCGAGTCCTTGTATTAGTGAATCGTCTATATTAATTTTGTTCGTCTGCTCTATGTAATCAGGTTAGAGTATGTTCACCAGATGGACCCTTTCTTAGCTCCTGTGTGTCTGTGTGTGTGCAAGTTGCACAAACACACTCACACACATTTCTCTCACTTAAGCGCATCAAGTCTCCTAGAGACCCCCCTTCTCTATTTGTTCCAGTCAGCCATTTTGGCCAGTTTTCTTGCACCTGTGTAAAGGTTCACAGGCTTTCTTGATTCTAAGATCCAGAACACCTTAAAAATCAGGACGCAACCTTGATTTTTAAATCACAATGAGTCGGATTTACAATAAATGTTGTGTGTTTGAGAATATCTACCATTGGTAGAATCTAATTAGCACCGGACATGAACAGGTCAGCGCAGAAACTATGAAGTTTTGCCAGAATCTATTGTTACCATGGGGAATTTTTGTAAGGGTTGCAGTGTCTGCATGTGTGGAAGCAGCGTAACGGTAATCAACAAAATCTTGAAATGTCCATTTAGTGTTTTCGAGGCTATTCAGCAAAGGCTACGCCTGTCTTATGAAGTTAGCATGACGTCTAAGTGGAAGACTGGTTTTCAACAAGTGTTTTTATATGTGTGTGTGTGTGTGTGTGTGTGTGTGTGTGTGTGTATATGTGTGCCTAAGAGTTTCTCCCCAGGGTGGTGTACTGACTCCATGGTTAGGCACAATCTGCCCCTCATTATAAAAAGAAGACAAGAAAACATTGGCCACCGGTGAGACAACAATTCAGAGAGAAACAGAGAGAGACAGGCTGTGAATGACCTGAGAGACAAGTCACACAGAGACCTCTGTGCCGACATGCGAAGCTTCAAAATTGACGTCCCTGTCAGAACCCTTTGTCTATTATGAATGTGAGGTCTAGCCTACGTGTAAACACACCCGAAAATTCAGTCGACTGCACAAGCACTTAGAATAAACTCTGCAGGCAGAATGGTGCAAGAATAGCCAATAATACAACATTAAAACACTAATTAAAAATGCTGAGTTATGACTCTGACTGGCTAAATCACATTCAAAGCACCATCATCAAGTATAAAAATAGAATGACACCAATATTACACAATATAACATTAAAGAGTGTATAAATCACTCTGTTTTTTATAAAGAAACATTGTTCAACAGCAGTTACCACATCTTTCTCACCTCCCCTAAGCCCAGTGAGTTTTAACAAATCATGTGAGCGGAGGAAAATCATGTGAGAGGAGGCAATGCCTCCATCGCCATGTGCATGGATATGGTTATGATCGGCTTTGATTGGTTCATGCGATCAATCCTGCCTCTTGTGTTCGTGTGCATTCTGTGTTTACGAATCAGTCTGAATGAACAATATAATGATGTTAATGGGAAGACTAATTTAAAAAAAAATAAGTAAGCAACTCGCACACTTAGATATAACGCTTTATGTCAAAATTAGTCTCAAAATGACATGAAAACATTATCTGTGGGAGTTTTTAGTGAGTAATCATGGAGTAAATATCCCTGATTGTAACAAATATTTACTGAGCTTTACCAGGAGAAAATAATAGTTGAATTAAAAAAAAAAAAAATGACCCTGTTCAAAAGTTTATATACACTTGATTGGTAATACTTTGTTACCTGAATGATCCACAGTTGTGTTTTCTTTGTTTAGTGTTAATCGCTGTTAACAAGCCCCTTGTTTTTTCTGAACAGTTAAACTGCCTGCTGTTCTTCAGAAAAATCCTTTAGGTCCCCCAATGTATTTCAACACTTTTGTGTATTTGAACCCTTTCCAACAATGAATGTATTATTTTGAGATCCATCTTTTCACACTGAGGACAACTGAAGGACTCATATGCATCTATTACAGAAGGTTCAAACACTCACTGATGCTCCAGAAGGAAACACGATGCATTAAGAGCAGGGGGTGAAAACTTTTTGAATTTGAAGATCAGGGTAAATTTAGCTTATTATGTCTTCTGGGAAACATGATGTAAGTATCTTCTGTAGCTTCTGAAGGGCAGTATTAAATATGATATTCAGGTAATAAGAAAAAAAAGTACACATTCTCATTCTGTTCAAAAGTTTACACCCCTGGCTAACCGTAATAGTTGCTTATGAGTCCCTCAGTTGTCCTCAGTGTGAAAAGATCAATCTAAAAATCATAGTCAATGTTGGAAAGGGTTTAAATACACAAAAATTCAGAAAAAAAAAGAATTTGTGGGACCTGAAGGATTTTTCTGAAGAACAGCGGGCAGATCAACTGTTAACTGCGAACAAGGGATTAATAAACAACTATCAAAAAAAACAAAAACAACACACAGTTGTGGATCATTTAGGTAACAAAACTTTATTAAGAATCACGTGTATGTAAACTTTTGAACGGGGTCATTTTTATAAATTCAACTATTATTTTTAAATAAAATAAAAAATAACATGCATTTTGTATGATCCCTCTTATTTTGGTAAAATAATTAACACTTTGCAGATTCTGCAAGGTGTATGTAAAGTTTTGACTTCAACTGTATATACTGTATATAAGACTCTCTCCAACAAAGGATCTGTCTATATCTATTCATATGTCAGTGTGTCTTGTATTCATTCACTGGATACTGAGCTAAATTTTATTAAATGCATGCTGTCATTGCATATGAAGAATTAGGGATAGAGTTGAGGGAAAAACATGAATGTCAAACTGAGAGACACTAAGCCTGCTGTTTGGTGTAATTCTCCGAAAAATTCTCTAACATCATGGCACATACATAAACACTCACATATGCGAACACGTTGTGTATCAGGCGCATTCCGTTGACAGTTAGAGTTTTGCAGTGACTCTAATTGGTTTGAATTAATGAACTCCTTTTCACTGGTCTATTGGCAAAGCAGTGGCAAAACTTTCTTAATTAATCAATAAAGGTTTCCATTTACTGTTGCAATCTGATGCCGTACGATATAATTAATTCAGAGCAAAGTCTATGAAACTTTAATGGCATTAAGACTATAAAAAAAATAACCAGCAGACTGCCTTCGAAACGGAACGGAATGGAACGGAACCATGAACTGTGGTATGAGACTAATTATTATGATACTGCAGTGTCTCTAATGCCTCTGGCAAACGGACTTTAGCCTTGCAGGAAGTTGTGGATTTTTGTAACAAACATTCTTGTATGCTGCAGAGCCAGGGTTTAGGATTACTGTATGTTATAGCAAAATTACAACATCCTGTTTTGTTTACAATATTTCTAAAAGCAACTTTATAGTTACAATGTCACTATTTCATATTTTGCTGCTTTTATAAACAATGTAGAGACTTAATTGATTGTTTTGACACTTCAGTGCTCCATTTGATTATGCAAATTTTGCCTGAACTCTAGGAGGCATTTCATCAACTTATCTAGATATTACAAACACTGTAGATTCATGTCAAAGTGCAGCAGAAGCCTTAAAAACATCTCTCAGGGGCTAATAACATTAAATTGTAAAGCTAATACAATGCATTGTTTGCGGATTTACTTCAAACAAAAGCTCTTAACCATGTCCAAATGTTTTATCCAATAACCAAGTGTCAGTCATCGAAGGGAGTACTGGATAAAACAAATCAAAGGCTTGTAGAGAAGAACTTTAGAAGCACTTGAGGGTCTCCAGGCACTACTGGATAACCTGCCTCTTCTAGGCAATGCCTTTTTGAATCACAGTGAATCCATATGTATGAAAACTTCTGAAGCTCTTTTCATGCCTAGGGCTGTGAATGCTCAGGGAGTGAGAGGGAATATTCAAGGTCATGACTATTGTTCTTTCTTTGGTATAACTTCGTATCAGCAGATGGATATGGTGTCTTGGCTGAAATTTCATCAGTTTTTCTTCAACTTTCCTTTTTTATAACATTATTTCATACAGCTGCAACAGTGAAAATTGAAACTCACCATGCTGTCCCAACATAGAAACATAAGCTTGACTAGGTGAAGCTGGGGACTTAATAAGTTTTGACTTCATTATTTTTGCAATTCTGTAGCACAGAAAATACCAACTTCAAAAAAACGTGCAGCAAAATAGTTTGATTTGGTGTGGCATCAAGCTTTAGTCCCCTTTAGACAACATCTCTAATTTATCAGTTATTGAAAATGATTAATAATTTCATCATATTTAGTTCCGCTTAGCACGTTTGATATGATTTATCCATTAATATTCACACAGCCTGCCTATATCAGTATTCATATTCTACAAAATATGCACATAATTGCAGTTTACGCTTATATTAGATTTACATTATTATACCTGCACCTGTTAAATCCTGTTTTTAGCTTGCGTCTCCTTGTGATTCAAGTTGCTTCTTCACAGATGTTGGAGGGAGGTATTTGTGAACGATCCGGAAAGGGGTGTTGAGGTGACAGGAAAGTGGCAGTGACAACTGCAGGTTTGTCATCCAGGATCAAAGTCACCGTCATCCACAAGAGCGAACCAGCACAGCGGTTCACTGGCAATATTTACAGGTGATCTCTTACATAAGCAGCTTGTTGCAGGAGAGTAAAGCACTTTAGCGATCCTAGAATTTGTTAAGAAGCTTTAAAAAAAGCAATTGGACTTTCCAAACAACTAAAAAAGGAAAGCTGTTGTTAGGATTTGTAAGTGATTCTTTCTGCAGGTTACATCAAAACACGATATAAATGCATGATTCACTGAGTCATTTGTTCAACCACTTCATTCGAAAACACTGATTCATTCAGGAACTAATCAAGTAACTGTATTTATGAATGAGTCACTGAATTATTCACTCAATCAATTCTTTTTTAAACATTGTCTCATTTAGGACTGAAATGCGGCTGCTGTGTGTTGCTCAGAGTAATTTTATGACGCTACAAGAATAATTGTGCGCAAAGAAAACAAAAATAATTACTTTATTCAACTTTCTGTTCCTAAGATCCTAGAATTTGTTAAGAAGCTTAAAAAAAGCAATGGGACTTTCTACTATTGTGTGTCTCCAAACAACTGAAAAGAAAAGCTGTTTTTGTAAGTGGATTACAAAAAGCTGGATTTGTAAGTGTTCTGCAGGTTACATCAAACACCAATAGGTGGCGATATAAACGCATGTCTTTATAAATGATTCATGGAGTCATTCGTTCAAACAATTAGTTCGAAAACACTTATTTAACACTGATTCGTTCAAACAATTAGTTCGAAAACACTTATTTAACACTGATTTGTTCAAACAATTAGTTTGAAAACACTGATTCATTCAATTAATAATTTTTGTGCACAAAGAAAATTTAACTTTGCACCATTTGTAAAAACAGATGTCTTTGTATGTGTCTCCAAACAACTGAAAAGCATGTCTTTATATAAATGATTCATTAAGTCATTCATTCATTTAATTCATTCAAAAACACTGATTCATTCAGGAACTTACTGAATGCTACTGAATGTTGTCAGGAATATGTCTTGTTCTGTTCTGTTCTCCCAGTGTTTTCTCCCCTTCTGTTTCTAGTCATTTTGGTTTAGTCCTTGTCTCCCCCTGTTGGTTCATGTTCAGTTGGTTTAGTTTTGCCCTTATTTGTACTTCCCCCTAGTTAGCCTTGTTAGCTTGTTTGTTTCCACGCCCCCGTTTCTGTGTAATTAGTCTGTGTCAGTTCACACCCCTGTGTCCGTTGTTAACGTTACATGTTCTCTGTTTATGCTCCTGGTTTTGGTTTGTTTGTTTGTATATTCAGTGTTTCATTTAATAAACTTTAATATATTCATTTACTCCGGTTCTCCTCCTCCATCTCCACTCCTCAACCCACCAAATACAGTGTGACAAATGTATTATTGAGTTACTGAATTATTCACTGAACAAATTATTTTTGAAACATTGTTTCATTCAGGAACAAAATGCTGCTACGGTGTGTGGCTTACGGTGTGATTTTATAAAGCTACGAGAATAATTTTTGTGTGCAAAGAACACTAAAATAATGATTTTATTCAACTTTCTTTTCCTAGATCCTAGATTTTGTTATGAAGCTTCGAAAAAAGCAACGGGACTTTGCACCATTTGTAAAAACAAAATTCTTTATCTTTGTATGTTTCTCCAAACAACTGAAAAGTAAAGCTGTTGTTGGAATTTGTAATTCTTTCTGCAGGTTACATCAGTGCACCAATAGGTGGCGACATAAACACATGTCTTTATAAATGATTAACTGAGTCATTCATTCAACCAATTAGTTCAAAAACACTTATTCAACTGTATTTATGAGTGAGTCACTGAATTATTCACTCAACCAATTGTTTTTGAAACATTGTTTAATTAAGGAACGAAATGCTGCTACTCTGTGTTGCTCAGAGTAATTTTATTAAGCTGCAATAATAATTTTGTGCGCAAAGAAAACAAAAATAATGACTTTATTCAACTTCTCTTCTGTGTCGGAAGAGAATAAAGTTGAATAAAGAGAAATTGTTGAATAAAGTCGTTATTTTTGTTTTCTTTGCACACAAAAAGTATTCTCATAGCTTTATAACATTATGGTTGAACCACTGATGTCACATCCACTATTTTAACTATGTCCTAACTACTTTTCTAGGCCTTGAACATGGTAGTTACATTGCTGTCTATGCAGGGTCAAAAATCTAAACTATTTTTTCTTAGATCTATGTAGATGTTACAGCATTGGTGCATTTATAGTTTACATTTATTTTGAACTGTCAAAGTCTAAAGGAAGCTGATCTGTCATATTGATGAAATGATGCATTTAAGATTGTGTGAAGTGTTGTCTGAATGTGAATGTGTAAGTAACACTCTCAGGGGATACAGAGGTGATAGACTGTTGTGTGTTTCAGAGGGTAATTTTCATCGCTTTAGTTTGTCATTAATAGTTACACTGCTTGCCGAGTTCGAGAGATGTGTGTTACGTAACATAACCTGCTGTTGATTTGAATTAGACCCATGGTGACTCCAAATGTCAGGCATCTCCTGCCTTCACTACCCACGCTCCCTTGCTTTGCATCCCTCACTCAACACGCCCCTCTGAAGACCCATGGGGATGTGTTATTCTGAATGACATGAGCCATCATGTCAGGCCCTTTAACTGAAGTACTAATTAGCTTTAGCAGGGAATTACTCCTTGAGAGTAATTCCTCCTTGCTTCAAGGCATCAGTTTTTACTCCTTATTTCTGTTTGGAGGGAATACATGTGCCGTTATTTTTTATGACATACAGTTGTAAAACATAAGATCACTTCATGAAATGCTGTGATTGCACTTGCTCCCTTGGAGCCAATAATCCACTCTCTCTGCATCAGCTGAACAGTCATCTGTGATACAAAACATCTGTCTGTGTTTATATTCTACATGTGTGTGCATGTACTTTCATGGTGCAGTGAAACATAACCAACACCTGGCACACGGAACAAGTTAAGGATTTGTTTTCAATCTTCCAAAAGCATTTCCAGAGCTTTAAAACTGTACTGATGGTTCAAACTTTATAGAATGGAATTAGAATTCACTTTGCCATTCTTTAGTGGTGAGTAAACCGCAGAAAAACCACTAAGCCTCAGCTAAGCGCTCGCTGTTCCCTTGCTTCTGCGTGTCTCGCTGTGGCCGGGCCTCGTCGAATCAGCCGGTAATTGGCCCCGCTTCGAACACGGGCAGACGCTTACCGCAGCAGATGGAATTCGCTTGATTAAATATCCTCAGCTCCATCAGGGCTGAATGTGCCGTGAACCGTTTCTCCTTAATACACACACCAGCTCGCTGGAGAGGACGACCCCGCAAAGCCCGACAGCTCTGTAAAGATCATCGCTTTGCTTTAGATTTTTGAAGCAGATATACACTGCCATGCAGACCTCTGTTCCTGTGCTCCAGGTCTGAATGCACAAAATGAGACTTACAGTTAATTATGCAAACACTAATTAAGCCAAAGCAGGGTCTTAACCACCACACAACATAGTTCTTAAAAAATTGAATTATGTGGTTGGATTCATTGAAGGATGAACCGTGAATTCAGCACTAAGCCTGTTTGTGGCCTACTGTCGCTGTCCGTGGTCCTGTTGAGGTTGTTTGAATATGAGGATTATGCATAGTATTATGCAGCTAATGTAACATATTCCACCACAGTGTCATTTACGCTAAAACTTGAATTCTGTACTGTTTAATAAATGTTTGTGGTGCAAATAACAATGGTGGAGTTTCCATTTTTAGTATTTTACGAATAAAATGGCTGTCCACTTTGTCTCATTAAGCTACTTTCATAGTTAGCATTTCTATCATATATATATATATATATATATATATATATATATATATATATATATATATATATAATATATAATATATAATATATAAAAAAAATCAGTTTGATTGCACTCTTGGTTAAAAACAACCATTTCAAGGTTATTTGGCAACCCAGGGCTGGGTAAATATTGGACAGAACATGAGCTGGGTTATTTTAACCCAGCTTGTTGGGTTTGGGGTTGAAAATGGAATCTATTCCTGTGAACAAAGCTAAAGTTATTTATTATTATATATTTTTAAAGAAATTGTAGAAATTAATAATTTTATTTAGCAAGGATGCTTTAAATTGAACAAAAGTAATATGTATGTTACAAAAATTTATATTTCAGATAAATGCTGTGCTTCTGAACTTTCTATTCATCAAACCTGAAAAAATAATCAAAATAATAATAATAATAAATGTTTTTGAGCAGCAAATCAGAATAACCTTCAAAACTATGAAATCACAGGAACTATATTCAGATTTCTATCTATCTCATTTATTCAAGTCATTTATAAGTCTTCATTAGGCATATCTCCGCCCTATCTCAGCTCCCTGGTAACCATAGCAACTTCTACCCGTAGTATGCACTCTACCAGGTATATTTTACTGGCTGTCCCTAAAGCTAATACCTCTTTTGGTCACCGTTCCTTCCGGTTCTCTGCTGCCTATGACTGGAATGAATTGCAAAAATCTTTGAAACTAGAGGTTCCTATTTCTTTCACTGACTTTAAGCATCAGCTGTCAAAACTGTTTACTGATCACTGCACTTGTTTATAGCCTCTTATTTCTATTTATTGTGTACTTTAGTATTTTTAGTTGCACTTCATTGTTTGCATTTTCATATTTTCAATGTTAATTTAGTGTAAATCTGTAATTTATTTTGTTACTATGGCCTATTTATTTCCCTACTTTCTTAATTATATTGTATTTTGTACTATATTTTGCTTTTTTGTATATGGATTGGTTTATTGATTGTATGTTTATTTATTTCTATGTGTAACTCTATGTTGTTGTTTTCGTCGCACTGTTTAGCTTTGTCTTGGCCAGGTCGCAGTTGTAAATGAGACTTGTTCTCAACTGATTTTATCTGGTTAAACAAAGGTTAAATAAATTCATTTTAAATATTAAAAATATAAAAAATTTTGCTGTTTTTGCTGTACTTTGGATCAAATAAATGCAGGCTTTGTGACTGGTAATATAGGACAAGAACAGTTCATATACAATATATTTTTATTCAATGTAAGCGTCTTTTACAATCTTTAAAAACATTAAGTAAAGGTATTGACAGGAGCAGCAATGGGAATCTGTGGAAAGAAAACTGCTATCAGTAGGCTGTTCCAGTTCATTAAGTGACTTATATTCATTACTTACCTTAAATTCATGCTTGAAAAGTTAATCAAAACAGCTTTTCCTCGTGACATGTTGTCTGTCAGACATTTAAGTTTCAACCTATCAAACGCGTAGCGCGACCACAGCTGCAACTATGGCGCACTAGATCACTCACTAGGTCAGTGGAGCTCATTGAAACTATAGGCTACAACAACGATGTCGCGTCTTGTTTCAATCCTGGTCGCGCATTCGTTTGGCGGGAGAAGAAACTTGAATGGTGGCGCCGACGCGTCGTTCATTTCGAGTGGAATGCTGCATTTGTAGAATGCTAGCGTTCCAAGCAGACGCTAGCTGCGACGTACATTTAAACAAACAAACAAACAAACAAACAAACAAACAAACAAACAAACAAACAAAAAGGTATGTTAGATTACAGATGTTTTCCTGTTTATACAGTAATAATGTGATAGGAATAGAGTGTAATACTTAATTTCATTCAGGAACAAGACAGCTAACAAGGTATCCAGTTTTAACCGGTTTGGCACTACACCTGACCCAGCGCTGAGTAGGTATGTGAGGGGGTTCATTGTTTTATTGACAGTAAAAATGACCCAGCAGCTGGGTTACAGAAAAACATCCCAGTACCTGGGTAAAAAATATTAAAAATAACCCAATTAAATTACCCAACAAGCTGAACCTAGCATTTAGGTTAAAAAAAATAACCCAGCATTTTAGTGTGGAAATGATGCACTATAAAACTATTCAGGGGATATTAGCATGATTACATTAATTTTTTTAATTGTCCAAAAATAGTTTGTTGTGATGGAAATTATGCAACTGAGAGAAACTCATAATTCTTGTAAAATAATTTAAATCATTTCCAGACACAAATATTAAAACACTATGACATTTTATGATATGACAATACAGTAATTAAGATTTTTATAATAGATTTTTATAGTTTAAAAGTCTGGCCTTAGGGCAAGGATCAAACAATTTAAATTACATTTTAGCCAAAGCATTACAACAATAAGAATAACTCCACATGAAAGGCATTTGAAAAGAAGAAATAAATAATGAATACATATTAAAAAGCCTCTGAGACATTTTAATGTGACCTTCAAGTCAGAATCTGCTAGCTTTAATAATGAAAAAATCAACTTCTAGGACATTAATGTGCCTATAGTTAAAGAAACTCCCATAAACAATTCTTTCTGTCTGAGGGATTCAGAAACAATATTCCTTCTAGATAATTTCTTCTATTTATGAGCCTTTCCTGAGAAGATTCACATCAAGGTTGCACATTAGCCCAGTTAGGGTCTATAATGTGTACTTGGTCAGGTCAGGTTGCATGTTCAACGAGTTTGACTTTCCACTCATGAAAGCTTTCTGCTCTTTAACAGCAGTGTTTATAGGTAAAAACTATAAAGTTCTGGCTGCGTTATGAGAGCATATCAAACAAGAGTGCCCTTTTAAAGACACTCGGCAGACAGAGATTTTATTGTGCAGCTGTGTTGTATGTTCATATTGAGCTGCACTGTGTGTGTATTATGCATGAATTGGATGAGACGCTGGCCTGTGGGTTCTGTTTGTGTGTATGTATTCAGGTGAGGTCATTGGAGGAGTGTTTGTTCCAGGATAAAATGACCACAGTGTGTATATTTACACAACTATTTTCTGATGCAGTTTAATGACTTCCTCGAAGGCAACCAGTGACCATAAGAGACTTCACATTTTATAGCAATGCCCAGTAGTGGTACTGGTCTGCAGACAGCATGAATTATTTAATGCTAATCATTTATAAATGAACTCGATTGTTTTTGTGTGTGCCAGTATGAACGCTGAGTTTATGTCAGAAATGACAGCTAGTTATTAAAGACCATGGTGAATTTTGTTCCCTTTGAATGGGGCTATTGCTTTTAAACATTTTGTAAGGTGGCTTCAATCATTCCTTGTTGTTTTTTGAAGATAACGTCCATTAATGTAAGCATACAGTAGCTCTGTAGTATGTTCACTTGTGATATGACGATGTTGTAGCTCTTGTTTTTTA
>NC_133368.1:27929895-27972407 GCF_049309525.1 Garra rufa | reverse complement strand
ATTAATTAGCAAGCAGAATCAATACCGAGTCATTACATAATGCTTTACTGCACTGCCTTCTGACAAAATCAGTTTACCCAACATTTCTTTATCTTTTCTTCTCGCCAAATTCAAATATCGTAAATCTGGATAGGAGTATGCAAAGCAGGGCTTTATTTAAGGCAACTTAATTTGACCTAATTTCTGTAGAAAATACTAGCGGTGTGTAATCTACCTCTGAGTGAGGCTGCCACCTGCACTAATCTTATGAGTTACCATGGCAAACCCCATGGCCAGAGGGACAGGGCCATGCTGTGTTCGTGATGCGTGTCAGTCCAGCCGCAGTGGGTAGATCCAATCAAATCTGTTACTTAAGATCCATTTGCAATCCTACACCTCTTGACAGTAGCCTCTGTGCTCTGCTTTGAGGAATAACACCAAGGACAAAAAAGACCCAAATTGCAGACACTGATTCCTTCCAGCCTGCACAATAGCTCTTTGTTTGGCCGACTGCATTTGAACCACAGGGCATGTCAGTTTTGTAAGCTATAAGACCTGTTCATCACTTCTATCAGCCTCAAAACTCACAATGCATTTCACCTTAAGAACTTAAAGACAATTGATACAGGCACAAACGTCACACTCAGCTTCATAGGTCTATAGGGAATGAGTATCTCTGCAGATACTCTCCGAACGACTTTCCTCTGTGTAACTGTGTGGCTTACCAACAACCGAAAGAATCCCTCCGTATTTAGGGAGGCCTTGTCTGTCTCTCTCTCTCTCTGCTTGTTCTGCGCTTGAGATCACTCTGATCAGGTCATGTTCAATTGGTTTTTAGCAGATAAGAGTGTCCCAAATTGGGGTTCAAGACATGCTTGGTAATTCTCTCTAACGAGGTATGGAATGAACTGGAATGGTGCCAAGGAGAATTATAGTCTCCTAAACTCATCCAAGTTAACATGAAATAAAAAAGCCACGGAGTTATTATGAAGTCAGTAAAGATTTTTTTTTTTGTAGTAATGAGAGAAAAGGATCAATATACTGTCAGCCTTTTTCAATAGTTTGTGGATAGCATTTTAGGGAAACACATTACCATTTACAAATTTTGGGTTGGTAAGATTTTCTTTTATGCTTTTTTTATTTTTTAGTTTAGGGGAGAGCAGGGTATTTTGAGCCTGTGGGTAAGTTGTGCCTTGTTTCTAGGCAGCCTTTAACAATCGTTAAAAACCGTAATGAGACCACAAATATATGAGGAGTTATCCATTTTACTCACTCTGTGATGAAGACAGTCCCATGGGATCATTTGTAACTACATTTAAGTTCAGTAAACTGTTCAAAAGTGATCAAAAGTTATTTATTTATGTTTAAGGACCTGTGCTTCTTGTGTTTGAACAATTACAGACAAATCTGAAAAAATATCACGTGTTTGAGCTTTAGGAAGTTCTAATATGAGGCTGTACTGTTAGCATGATGAGCTCTAAACTGTTGGATATGATACGAGTTTGTTAAAATGGTGAGAGTAGGGGTAATTTAAGTCAAATGTCCTGGGGTAAGTTGAACCAGTGGCTCACCATTTATGATTTTAAAGTCTTAGACCAGACATTTTTGATTTTTTTTTTTTTAACTTGATTTTGTTCTGAAAAATTTAAATAGGCATTGTTTATGAAAATCGGCCATTGAAGTTCTTTTGTAAGTTGGATGTTGAGGACTATTAGGCCAGTTCTGTAAGGTCAATTACATTAAATCCCATGGAGCCTAACCCAGCGTTTTGAGCCACAAGTGGGGAAACTCCCTGGATGAGTGGCCAGTCTATCACAAAGCTCACACAAAGATAAAAAAAGTATTTTTTTGTTGAATTTCTCTTACTTTTTATATAGAATGAGGTGAAAATAAAACAATGCATTAAGAGCCAAGGGGTGAAAACTTTTGAACAGAATGGAGCCCTTTAAAAGGCTACAGAAGATACTTACATGTTTCCCAGAAGACAAAATAAGTCAAATTTTTCCTGATCTTCAAATTCTAAAAGTTTTCACCCCCCTGCTCTTAATGCATGATTTTTCCTTCTGGAGCATCAGTGAGCGTTTGAACCTTCTGTAATAGTTGCATATGAGTCCCTCAGTTGTCCTCAGTTGCCCAGTATGAAAAGATGAAACTAAAAAGCATACAGTCATTGTTGGAAAGGGTTCAAATACACAAAAAAGCTGAAAACCAAAGTATTTGTGGGACCTTAAGGATTTTTCTGAAGAACAGCAGGCAGTTTAACTGTTCAGAACAAACAAGAGACTCATGAAAGACTATCACTAAAAAAAAAAAAGCACTACTGTGGACCATTACAGCACAATATTAAGAAATAAGTGTAAACTTTTGAACAGTCATTTTTATATAAATTCAACTACAATTTCCTCTTGTGGACTATGTGAAATATCTTATTCAGGTTAGTACTAAATAAAAAAATAACATGCGTTTTGAATGATCCCTCTTATTTCAGTAAAATAATTAACATTTTGCAGATTCTGAAAGGAAGATCAAACTTTTGACCTCAAATGTATTTTAAAATGCAAATGTTTAGGTTATGTCAAAGATTATTTTTGAACAAAAAGTAATCCTCTAGTTTCAGATCTAAACAATATATACAAAGTCAGAGATTTCAGTATCAACTCAAATATTTCTCATTTTTTTTCAGACTAAATCAGAGCCATACTTCACATTCATTTTATAGCTCTCTATTTTTATGCATCAACAGTTTGCTTATTCCTGTCTATTTAATTTCTTCACATCAAGAAACATCTCTGACAATTTGAAACATAACTGAGAACTGTTTAGATTTACTAAGCTAAGAAAGATGTTTTTTGGTGCCATCACACTCACATAAACTACAAACAAACATCATAATCTTCCCTTTCTGCTGTCTGTGATGTAACACTTATGATATAAGAGTGTGTGAGCACCAACCACCTGTCAGAACGCATCGATCACACTGACATTAGTACTTCACTGCGCCTACACTTTGCATTTAAAGAGTGACACATGGGAATACAAACATCAAGAAAATGTCTCCCCTTTGTGTTTGGAAAATAATGCTAGCAGTTCTTATACTTTCTTTGAACTGTTAGTAACCCTCTATCTGTCTTTTCCTGAGTGTGTAGTTCACATGAAGCTCCACTGTGTCATTCACCATGGAGACCGCACAGCTCCTCAGGGCTCTGCAGAGCTCTGGAGGCCGGGTTAGGTGTCTCTTACTGGCCTCCTGTGATGGGAATGTTACATGCTGTCTCATAATGGGTGCAATGCCCCTCCTGGGACCCTGCTGCACAGCAGCAACCTCCCTCTAAACCACAGAGAGCGGTGAAGATAGAGGAAGAAATTTGAAGTGGTGTGAAAACAAAAGGGAAGAAAGGGAGTATGGGAAAAATACGAGGATCTGATCTATGCTGACTCAACATGTTGTATTTTAGAGTATGAATTTCCTGTTGTTTTACATATTTTTCATTTATTGATTTATCAGTGTTGAAAACAGTTGTGGTGCTTAATATTTAGTTGGAACCTGTGATACTTTTTTCAGGATTCTTTAATAATAAATAAAAAGTTAAGAAGAACAGGATTTATTTAAAATACAAATATTTCATAACAATATAAACTACTATTTAAAAGTTTGTAGTATTTTTATTCTTTCTTTTTTTGAAAGAAAGTAATACTTTTATTCACCAAGGATTAGTAAAATTGATTAAAAAAAGTTAGTAAAGACTTTGATATTTATATTGTTAGAAAATATCTGCTTTTAAACTTTTTATTCATTAAGGAATCCTGAAAAAAGAATCACAGGTTCCAAAAAAATATTAAACAGTACAACTGTTTCCAACATTGATAATTAAAGTAATAAATCAGCATATTAGAGTGATTTCTGGCTGATGAAAATTCAGCTTTATGTCACAGGAATAAATTAGATTTTAAAATATATTAAAATAAAAAAAAACATTATTTTAAACTGTAATAATATTTCACAGTATTACTGTTTTTTTCTGTATGTTGGATCAAGTAAATGCAGTCTTGATGTGCATAAGAGAATTCTTTAAAAAACATTAAAAATCATACTGATCCCAAACTTTTGAAATCAAATCCTCTGTGTGCACTTAATGGGATAGTTTGCTCCAAAAATAATATTGTGTCATTTACTGTGTCATGTTGTTTTAAACTTGTACGACTGACTTTTTTGTGTTCCAGAAAAGCAAGAAATTCCTACATGTTGGCAGAATTTGACAGATTGGTTACATTTTTGGGTGAACTATCCCTTTAAGATGAACTCATTCAGTTCTTGAAACTCAATAATTGCTTCAATCCATTCAGTAAGTCAATTAGACCGATTTAAATTGATTCACGAATTGTATTGACAATTGAAAGAATAGCTACAGTAATCCTTGGGTTAGAAAACCAATAGCACATTAATCTCATTCAGTTACGTCAAAGTCTAAAAATCAAACTATTGAGTTGTTAGGATCCAAGCTGTCCAACACAAACAAGGGTAACAAGCCAGTAACTGGAAAATTACTGAGATCACTTTTCTGATCAGTCACCAATGCGCACCAGAGCAAACCACTTAAAAGACAAGTAATTGAAGAAGCATGTACAATATAACAACACAATTAGTCCTCCTCTCATTACAGCAGCCTTTTGTTAGGGGCTCCAGATGCATTGTTCTTCTCCCATTGTGTCTCATATCACCCAGTACTCTAAATCCTATGTAATCAGTGCAAGTTTTCCTATTGATGCCTGATCATCCATCTGCTTAAAGCACTTAATGGTCTGTAACGATGAGTGCATGCAGCCCTGTGCTTTTTTAGCATCCATGCACCTGGCAGATATTAGCCAATCCCCTGGAGGGATCAGGCTTGTGTTTTTCCATGTCATTCGTATGTCTCCCATCTCCCGCCAGGGGAACGGCCGGTCACGTCATCGCCAATGAAGGGCTAATGCGAGACCGAGAGCAGGCCCCTAGGGCCAAAGCATTGGGTCTTAGCCACACCACCCGAATCCGGCGGACGCAATGCGATTGAAAAGATTGATTCCTGCGGCAATGCTCAATCCTGCTCCCGCTAATGCGGCTCGTAATGGAGGTGCTCCGTTCAGTGGCCCCCGGGCCAGCAGATACAAAAGTGCTCCATTACAGTCGCCTGCTCTTGAGCCAGTGTTTAATGCTAGCAGGAGAATGGCTAGTCTGGAGAAAGATGATAACCCTCTTAAGCCAATTATAACAAAGCAACGGTGGTCTGAGTCATCACTGAACCCGTGTTAGAGTTCGGTAACAACTATAAAAAAAGGCTAACATGGTATGACCGTATTGGTGAAAACATTGTACCATGGTGTGGAATACTATAGTATTGTGTTATGTGGGTGTTTCTTCAACTTTGGTGCTTTGGCGCTGTAGACTTCTTTAATAAAACTCTTGAAACACTTTTCACACTCACACTAGTTTGTTATTATTTGAAAACTAACAATGCCCAACAGTATATATATATATATATATATATAGACAATTTTCCTCATATGAAACCACAAATTTTTGTATTGTTGTAGTAGAATTTGGCAGACGGACATGATGGTGGGGGAAATTACGTAATATAACTTTATTGAAATAAAATAGCTGACTATTTTGTCTCACTAAGGATAATTTCCATTTAATAAATTAAATAATTCCAATCAAATAGTGTTTTTAACATAATTGCTCAAAATTACAGCTTGATTGTTATTATATAAATCATTTCCCATAATTGAAATAAAGTCAGATAGATAGACGGATGGATGGATGGATGGATGGATAGATAGATAGATGGATGGTTGGATAGTTAGATGTCCAAAATTCCACAAAATTACAGCTTGATTGAAAGCAGTGTTATTATAACTAAAACTAAAACTATCAAAAATCATTTCCGATAATTGAAATAAATCTAGGTAGACAGATGGATAAATGGATGAATGGATAGATACATAGATGGATGGATGGATGGATAGACGGATAGAAAGACCGATGGATGGATGGAAGGTTGGATAGATAAATGGATGGATAGACGGAGGGTTGGATGGATGAATAGAAAGATGGATAGATAGATTGATGGATGGATGGAAGGTTGGATAGATAGATGGAGGGTTGGATGGATGGACAGACAGATAGATAGATGGATGATAGAAAGATGGATGGATGGATAGATAGATGGATAGACTGATAGATTAACAGATGGATGGATGGATAGATAGATGGATAGATTAACGGATAGATAGATGAATGGGTGGATAGACGGATAGACTGATGGATGGATTGATAGATAGACGGATGGATAGAAAGATGGATTTGATAGATATACGGATGGATAGAAAGATGGATAGAAAGATGGATGGATAGATGGATAGATAGATGGATTGATGGACAGATGGATGGATAGATGGATGATGGATGGATGGATGGATGGATAGATAGATGGATAGACGGATAAATTAACAGATGGATGGATGGATAGATAGATAGATAGATAGATAGATAGATAGATAGATAGATAGATAGATAGATAGATAGATAGATAGATAGATAGATAGATAGATAGATGGGTAGGTGGATGAATAGAGATGGATAGATTAATGGATAGATAGATACAGATGGATATATTAATGAATAGATAGATAGATAGATAGATAGATAGATAGATAGATAGATAGATAGATAGATAGATAGATAGATAGATAGATAGATAGATAGATAGATAGATGGGTAGGTGGATGAATAGAGATGGATAGATTAATGGATAGATAGATACAGATGGATATATTAATGAATAGATAGATAGATAGATAGATAGATAGATAGATAGATAGATAGATAGATAGATAGATAGATAGATAGATAGATAGATAGATAGATAGATAGATAGATAGATGGGTAGGTGGATGAATAGAGATGGATAGATTAATGGATAGATAGATACAGATGGATATATTAATGAATAGATAGATAGATAGATTACAAAAATGACTAAAACTGAAATAAAATCAGTTAAGGATAATAGAAAAAAGAACATGAGAAAAGCATATAAAACTAAGCTAAAATGTCAATGAAAACTCAAAGCTTCTCTATTTTTAAAACTTTTTGACTCACACCAGTCGTAATTCTTTAAATAATTAAATAAATATTAAAATGGTTTATTTCACTGTTTGCTTGGATCAGTTTTAAATTTGTCTGAAGGAATTTCATAGTGTGCAAAACGATCAAAAGCACACACAAAATGCTTTTGATGCTGAAAGTAGCCAAAATAAATGATGAAGACTTAGTAAAAAGTTTCAAAAGAAGCTCATAAATGCATAAAATGCCTGAAGTTGAAAAAACACCCATATATCTAATACCATTACTGTATAGTACCACCACCGGATTTTTCTAAGGTCTCGTTTTCAGATTCAGACTGCTTATAAAGTCACATTAATTTGTTATTCTGTCAAGTGGTCTGAAAAAAATGGGGTGAATGTTCAGAATCAAGCAAGCTGTGCTCCACATGGCTCTTTATCTTTCTATTTTGCGAAGCCGTATTTTCCTTTGATCTGATATTCAAGCGGCATTCCCTTCGTCTCAGTCTTCCCTCTCTCTCCTGTCCCTCCCCGCTCTCACATGGTTAGTCTTCCTTTGCATATCTCACGCCTTCCTTTCCCTCCCTCATTTTCTCTGGTCTTCATGTTGCCAGGGTTCACAGCTGCAGAGTGCGTTCTGATAAAGACAGCCCGCTGAGCTGTAAAGAAGCGCCCATGGTCCCTGCTGCTCAGACTCAGCTTTAAAGCGAGTGCCGCTCTGCCGTCCCTTCTGTGCACACAGGCCCAAAATACCAGACAAAATGGTGTAAACATTTAAAAACAAAACGGGGAAAGGCGGGGGCAGTTTTTTCTTCGTCTCTCTCTCACCTTCCTGCATTTCCCTTCCTCTGTGTTTAAGTGTCATTTGTGTTTTATATAATGTCCTCCCACAGTTTATGGAATGCTGTTGGAGAGATGCAACTATTGGGTGATTTCTGCCTTGAGTCATGTGAATCTTGCCATGAGAACATTATGTGTAAAAACAGGGTGCTTCTTTGGTGCCTTTTGACTCAGCCTTAATGAACATTTAGGGAAACGGTTGAACAAAATGACGTAAATAATGACCAAATTTGCTTATGACCCTATTTACACCATTAAAGAAAATAGTTCACACATAAATGAAAATCCCATCATTTACTGTTACTGTCATCCCAAACCTGTAAGCCTTTCTTTCTTCTGCTGAACACAAAAGATATTTTGAAGAATGTTGGTTCAAGCTTGTTTTGGTGACCATTGACTTCCACTGTATGGACAAAAGTATGTGAGCATGAGTGAATGACAGTATTTTATTTTTTATTTTTTTTTTTTTTGGTGTGCTTGTATTCAAGCTATTTTTGCTGGAGAACAGTTTGGCTGCTGGTCTTGTCAGCCAAGGTGTTTGTATGTGTATTTGAATAACTTCTACTGTGTCTATTTTCGGGAGGAAAAAAATTGGAATGTGCTGTTGTGGAGGACAGGCACAAACATTTTTTGACGTTTAGATTTTTCTGTTTATGTACCAGGATCTACTTGGCACAGATTTGCTCAGAGCAATTTGACTGAAGTTTTTTTTGGGGGGTTAGGGAAAGCTGGTTTCATGCTTTGATGGAGTTGGATGCCTCCAAAAAATAATTTAGTCCTCATTTAAGTAGAAGAAGATGAAAAGGAAAAGCAGGGAAAGTAATGTGAAGCTGACAGGCTCTGTTTTTGGTGAAAACAGGTCAGGTTTGTTTTTTTGCAAAATGATATGCAATAATATTATTAAACTCACCAGAAGAGATCTTTTGTGTTTATATACACTAACGTTTAAAAGGTTGTATTTATTTCTTAAAAAAGGAGTAATATTGAAAAATATGTATTTACAGTCAAACCCAAATCTATTGAGACTGCTTCATAATTTTTCACATTATCACAGTTTATTCAGAAAACTCATAATTTGTTGACCAATTACCAAGCAATGCTTAATTTTGTTCAGTCTGTGGTTAAAAAGGTTGCAATAGCAATTAAAGAAAAAAAAAACACTTAAGCAAAACATGGTTAGGCCAAAGTGTCTGAATAATTTTTTAATAATTTTATCAATTTTACTGATAGTCCACTGTATGAAGAAATTTTAGGTATAATATGTCACAGTTTACTTTATTTTGCTATCCTCACTTACATAAATGAGCTATATTGTCCTGTACCCACTAGTAAAAAAAATTCAAAGATTATATCTGGTGCCTGAATAATGTTTGGTTTGACTGTATTTAAAATAACGTTTTTCTATTTTAATATGTTTTAAAATGTAATTGTGTCATGGCAAAGCATCATTACTCCAGTCTTTGTGTCACATGATCCTTCAGAAATCATTTTAATATGCTGATTTACTGCTCAAGACACATTTCTTATTATTATCAATGTTGAAACAGTTGTGCTGATTAATATTCTTGTGAAAACCATGATACTGTTTTTTTCCCACCAGTATTCTTTGACGAATAGAAATAGAAACCACATAATATTATGCATTTCTTTACTGCCCCTTTTAATCAGTTTAATGCATTGAATATTTTGACCCATTTTCCAAAGAACAAGACTCTACATTTTGTACATTTGTTTGCGCGTATGTGTTTGTATCAGGGATACAAGGATGATCTCTAAGGAAAAAAATTTAGTACAAAAAAAAAGGAAATATTACAAAATATACTATTAAAAAGTGTATAAATCACTTGTTTAAAAACAAACAAACAAACAAAAAAAACACTGTACAACAGTGACACCAGAAGGTAAAGCTACAGCGGAAGTCCGCATCTCTCTCACTTCCCCTCAGCCCATTGAGTTTTAAAGGGTTGGTTCACACAAAAATGGAAATTAGCCCATGATTTACTCACCCTTAAGGCATCCTAGGTGTATATGACTTTCTTCTTTCAGACAAATCCAATCGGAGTTACATTAAAAATTGTCCTGGCTCTTCCAAGCTTTATAATGGCAATGGGTGGGTGTTTCTGTTCAACAGACCAAAAGAAGTCCAATAAAGTGAATCCATCCATTCTCCGGAGGGTGAATAAAGGCCTCTTGTAGCAAATCGATACGTTTTTGTAAAGAAAAACATCTGTATTTAAAACTGCTTTAACTGTCATATGTCCAAGCTGTCCCAGGTGGATGATATAGGACGTATGTGTTGCAAATGCACCACTGATCTCGCAAAAACCAATGTTTGTTTACAGGAGCAAAGGAGCAAAGCAAAGTTTCCTTACTTTAGCAAAGGAAAACCAGTCTCCTCTTGGCTTATATCAAAATCCACAGACATTTTTCTTCACAAATCCTCGTTTTGTACTTCTAATTCATGACCGTTGTTTTGTTTTACTCTGTCCTCTGTGCTTCTGCGTTCATCACGTCTCAGCGGTGCATGCACTACACATACGAATGACAGTTGTGATTATTACGATTTAAATATGGATATTTTTCTTACAAAAGGACATCGATTAGCTACAGGAGGCCTTTATTCACCCCCCAGAGCAGGAGCATTTTTTATAATAGATGGATGCACTTTATTGGACTTCTTTTGGACTGTTGAACAGAAACACTCACCCACTGCCATTATAAAGCTTGGAAGAGCCAGGACAATTTTTAATATAACTCAGATTGGATTTGTCTGAAAGAGGAAAGTCATATACACCTAGGATGCCTTGAGGGTGAGTAAATTATGGGCTTTATTTTTTGTGTGAACTAACACTTGGTTATGATCAGCTGTGATTGGTTCATGCGATAAATCCCGCCTCTTGTGTTTGTGTTCGTGATCCACATTCCCGAATCAGTCTGAATAAACAATATAATGGTGTTAATAGGAATACTAATTTAAAAAAGTAAGTAAACAACTCACATGCTTGAATATACCAATATTGTTACATCAAAATAATAAAATGGCATGAAAACATGATCTGTGGGAGTTTTTAGTGAGTAATCTCTGCTAAAGCCTAATTTTGTCTACATTTATTAGTACAGTAGCGTGGACTAAGTGCTACAAAATTGATTTCAGATCAGTCTGAAACATGCAGTTCACTCATGCTGAATCTATATGAATGTGTGCTAGATTTTGTATCTCCAGGTGATTGCATAGGGTTTGTAGAAAACCCACAGAGAAGCATCTCCGGTCTTTTGACAGCTGACATCTCTGTTTCTCTTCGAAAGCCTCCCGCTGACATGACCTACGCATGACAGTCCTTTCTCAAGTGCTAGAGGTTTTGTCATCTTACAGGCTGTGAGATAACAGAGGCCGACGAATAGCACTAACACTATCTGATGGCTTTACCTGCCTGTCCTTCTACCTTTTCTAGATGCCCATGACAGCTTCAAAATGGCACTGTCTCATCCACAGCAAAATGGCTGTGTGACAAGGAAACACTGATTCTGATGGTGGCCTTGTCAAAAGTCTATGTTGATACACATGCCTTTTACTAAGTAATGAAGTTTTTCATGACAGCTAATATGATGATGGGGTAGCTGAAGTCTTCAGGAATCACTATGGTATTTTTCCAGTCCTCAGTAGCCGAGGGCGGGTAATGAGAGAGTGCCTCTTTCATCTCCGGTTCAAGACATGATGAAAGTCTAGTACAGCCAAAACACCATTATCTAGATACATAGTCATTCCCAACCTTATGCTGGTAACCAGCTGGGTCTGTTCTTAAAGGGATAGTTCACCCAAAAATGAAAATGCTCTTATTATTTACTCATGTTGTTCCAAACTTGTATGACTTTCTGTCTTCTCTGGATGTCTTCTTCTTCTCCTTTATGTTTCACAAAAAAAAAAAAAAAGTCATACAGATTTAAAATTTAGAACAATATGAGAAAATGATGATGGAATTTTCATTTTGAGTGAACTAACCCTTTAAGATTGACTCCCGTTTCTCCCACAGGATGTTGACCACAGCAATGTAACAAATGAAGGACAACAGAAGATTTTCCAAAGGCAGCACTGTTCATTTATTCTGTTGCTATGGTCACAAGGTGCTCCTCCTCCTCACATGACTGCTACACTAGAGTGCACATGTTAGCATGTCTGGAGGGCTTTGATGTATATGACAGTAAACACTGACCCCAGTGCAGCTCATTATCAGGTTATGTAAGTCCAAAGGTGAGAAGATGGAAGGGTAAGCAGCAGGTGGTCCCGGGATGCCTTAATGGTCAGTCGTGTATGACTCATATTGGATGCCAGCGCTTGGTCCGGAGGCTGAAAATCACTTCCTTTTGTTCTCCCAGAAGGCTGAACAGAGGGGATTAACGGGCTCAGGACAGGGCGATGCTGCTTTGAGGTCTAAAGCTGTTACTCCCTGTCATCCCCCTGAGAAATTCTTGGTTCAATCATTGTCATCTCTGAAAGCTAGCCTACAGTAGTGGGCACTCTGGGGCATAGCTGTGTATCCAATGAAAAATACTACAGTATCTCGTTTTGAGTTTACTTCAGTTTTTTGACTTTTCTTTTCTTTTTCTTTTTATCTACCATTTCTTTCTGTAAGAGAGGGTGAGGCCATTTGTAAATTTTATGGGTCTGGCTTCCGGTGTCATCCACATCCATTCTTTTCATTATTTGCCTATAGTTAATAATGAACCGGAAGTCTCATTCATAGACAAACATTGTTAGAGTAAGATATTAGATTATATAAAGAAGTGATATACCTAATGAATGTGATTAAAAAAAAATCAGATACCTGGCAAATACATATACTCTAAAAAATATAATAGGTCCTGTGTTACGAGCTGCTGGCACTTTTTCTGTTATTTTACAGATTTATTTTTTTAACAGTGTACACCGCCGTTCAAAAGTTTGGGGTCAGTAAGATTTATAATACTTTTTTATAGAATTCTCTTATGCTCATCAAGACTGCAGAAAAAAACAGTAATATTGTGAAATATTATTACAGTTTAAAATAATGGTTTTCTATTTTAATATATTTTAAAATATAATTTATTCCTGTGATGCAAAGCTGAATTTTTATCATCCATTACTTTTTCAGTGTCACATGATCTGATGATTCTAATATGCTGATTTATTACTTTTATTATTAATGTTGGAAACAGTTGTGCTGCCTAATATTTTTTTGGATCCTGTGATTCTTTTTTTGGGATTCCTTGATGAATAAAAAGTTTAAAAGAATAGCATTTCTAAAAATGTAAGTCTTTGCTATCACGTTTTATTAATTTAAGACATTCATGGTCAATAAAGGTATCCATTTCTTTCAAAAAAAAAAAAAAAAACTGACCACAAACTTTTAAATAGTAGTTTATGTTGTTACAAAAGATTCCTATTTTAAATAAATGCTGTTATTTGTAACTTTTTATTTATTAAAGAATTATGAAAAAAGCATCACAGGGTGCAACAAAATATTAAGCAGCACAACTGTTTTCAACATTGATAATAAATCAGCATATTAGAATGATTTCTGAAGGATTGTGGGACACTGAAAACTGGAGTAATGATGCTGAAAATTCAGCTTTGCATCACAGGAATAAATTATATTTTAAAATATATTCACATTGAAAACAGTTATTTTAAATTAAAATAATATTTCACAATATTACTGTTTATTCTGTATTTTTGATCAAATAAATGCAGCCTTGATTAACATAAGAGAATTATTTAAAAACTGTACTGTACATGCATAATATTTCACATAATTCTAATAATTCACAAAATTGGTTATATTACAGAATGATGTGGAAATGTGATTATTTGATTTGATTTATTTTACTGAGGTCAAGGCAAGGGTCATGTTTGTCACCATATTTAAAAAAAAAAAAACAATACCTCAAATGATGAAAAACATGGAAATGACAAAAAACACCTAATTAGTGTGACAAAGAGTTGACATAGGCTAATAGAGTTTAGCTCCCTCAAACAAAAGCAAAGCTAGGCCTCCCTAAACACTCCACAGCTAGTCATTACAATCAGCTCTCACCGGGGCTTAGTGATCTTGCTTTGTTAGCCCTAATAGTTGCCAGGAGACAATTAATCAACCGCTTAATCTTGCAGTGTTCTTAACCATATTTATGCCACAGTGACACGAGAAGCTAAATCTCACTGATTTTAAAAAATAGTCACAAAATGACTAAGTACAAATGCCAAGATTTTACCAGACATAACTTTGTACCTTAGTTTGTACTTGTAAGCTGGTATATGTGAGCATTTATAGTTTAATTTAGCATTTTCCATACACATTTTTACATTTAAAAGGATAGTTTATCCAAACATCTGTCATTAATTACTTTGTCTTCAAAACACAAATTAAGATACTTTTGATGAAGTCTGAGAGCTTTCTGACCTTCCATAGACAGCAAGGGTCCTTCCACGTTCAAGGTCCAAAAAGGTACCAAGAACATTGACAAAATAGTCCATGTAACATTAGTGGTTCAACCATAATTAAAAATCTTAATTTGTGTCCTGAAGACAAACAAAGGTCTTACGGGTTTGGAATGACATGAGGGTGAGTAATTTTCATTTTTGGGTGAACTAAGCCTTTACCATTTTATCACACTAGAAAGAAGTTTTCATAAAAGCATATTCTTATAATTATGTGATTAAAACAACAAGATGCATTGAGCTACAGGAAATGTGGCTTCTGCTGAAATGGTTGATTTCTGCTGTTTTTGCCCTGAGTAGCCTTGCCCACACTGAAATCTCATTGGTCCAGTATCCTGTAGTATGTTCCGACTGGCTGGATTTGTGTCACATCTTTCAACTTTTTGACTTTCAGTTATGACAGAAGAATAACTTCCTAATACCTTCCGTAGAATTCTTGTCAGATTGTGCTTAAGATGTGGTGTGACATTGCATTCAGTGTTTGGTCCTGATTTGGAGGAAAACAGTGGAAAAAATGAGTAGGGATCTATTGTTTGTGTACAGGAATGTTGTCTTTGTGCTTGCTCGTAATTGTCATTACAGGCATTGCGAGAATTCCTGAAACTTTCCATAGCTGTCTATGATAAATGGACACATGCCAGCGGAGAGTTAAAAATGTGCTTGTTTCACCTGCGAAGGCAGTAGCTAATGATGATGAAGCAGGAATGGAACAAGAGACTCCATCCCTCCATCAGCGCCTGTTCAACCTTACAATGAAACAAATGGCTCGGGACTCCTTCATCATGGCTTTCTGTCATTCCTCATTTCCTGTCTGGCACCTGCTCTCTCTTTGTACTTGTTTGAAGATGCGAGTTCATTCATTCTCTGCTCATTGCATTCTTTTCTCCCTCATTCAGGACTTTGCCTCAGTAATACGCGTATATTTACTGGACTGTATCACTTTGCATCTCCATTTATTCCAATCCCGTCTCCGGCCGGCTGTATCAGCCTTGTTTATTTCATGCACAGTAATCTGCTGCTCTTTTCCCTCTGCTAGTTTCTCTGCTCTCTTTCTCTCAATGACTCATATCTTTGTAGAGGAGGCAGAGCAATTTGGGAGCGTGCTCCTCCGCGCACAGCTCAAATGAAATGGCCCTTTATCAGCTGTGCACACTTATTCTCCCTCTGTATGATGAGGCGCCTGTGGTGGACCCTCGAACCCATCCCTCACCTAATGCTCTCTCAAAATTATCATCAGACAAATGGATTGAACTTTCTTTATCTTCTTGTACACAGCATACGTCTTTCTGATGAGAGCCGAAACATCTTCCTAGAGGAAAATATTATTGCTCAGAGGTTGCTCTGTCATGGCTCAGATGTTTACACCATGACCTGAGCAAGTTCAAGGTGATTAAGCAACAAATGTTAAAAGCTAACTTTTTAGCTGGTTAGAATGTAGTTGTGTTTTATGTAAGTATGTTTATCCTTAATGGGATAGATTACCAAAAAATGAATTCTGTCATTAATTACTCACCCTCGTGTCGTTCCAAACCTGTAAGGCCTTTGTTCATCTTCGGAACGCAAATTAAGATATTGTTGATGAAATCTGAGAGTTTTCTGACCCTGCATAGACAGCAACGCAACTGACGTGTTCAAGGCCTAGAAAGGTAGTAAGGACATTGTTAAAACCCAGATGCACTGCACCATGTTTTTAATCAAAGGAAATCTCGTAAGAGAAGAAATTGTTAAATAGTTAATTTATTTGTTTTCCTTGCTTAAAAAGTATTCTCATAGCTTCAATACATTACAGTTGAACCACTGATGTCGCATGGACTATTTTAATGATGTCTTAACTGCCTTTTAGGGCCTTGAATGTGTCAGTTGCATTGCTGTCTGTGCAGGGTTAGAAAGCTCATCAGATTCGCCAAAAATATGTAAACATTTGTGTTTTGAAGATGAATAAAAGTCTTACAGGTTTGAAATTACATACCTTAGGAGAAATATAAATGGATGGATACAATAAGACAATTTTAGAAAGTAAGAATGCATTGTTATAAAATTATTTTTTTCGGATTTACATAATTTGGAGTACACCAATATTAACATTTTGATAAGTAGTGATAAACCAAAACTTATTTTCATGTTACTGCTGATAATATCAAAAATATTTAACATTCTGCTGTATTTTGTAAAACAAAAATAAAAATAACTGCAAGTAAGTGATACATGAAATTTACTTCTTAATGTGAAAATAGGGGAAATGAGCATGCATACCTACAAATCTATCAGATATGTATACAATATTGATTGGTACCTTTTCTATTAAATACATTTTTGATATTAACTAATATATATTGTGCATCTCTAAAAACTGTGGAGAGCTTAAATAATTTGGCATTGGACAAATTTGATGAGAAACCCTTGTAATCTTTGAGTATTTTGACAAATCGAAGCACAGTGAGAGATCGTTAAAGGCACAATATGTATGATTTTTTGATTAAAATATCCAAAAAAACACGAGAACAGTGTTATATATTGTGTTGTTATGCATTTTATAAGACAGGTGACGAACACATAGAGTAGCAGAACTATCAACACACTGTATCTAGTACAATGTATCTAGTATAATAAAACAGCGCTGCTTTACCCCACATAAGCATGACCGGAAGGAGCAAAAGCAGTTGAATGTGACAAAAAAAACTCTGCTGCGTTCGAGCCTGGTGTCATGCTTGTCTCTCATTAGCAAACGTTACTGCAGCTCTGTTTTGCTTTTAAAACTTTCAGCTCCACCCTGCTTCATACTACAGTGATGATAATGAGTCCTGTCAGATTGCATCGGCTGTGGGGAAGAAGACAACAACTCCCATGATTCCCCACTTAAACTACGCCTTTGTTTCATTGTTTGTTTTGAATATGCGCCCTATAACAGTGAAAATCACATACTTTGGCCAGTCTTAAATAGCATGAGTATATTTGTAGCAATATCCAAAAATACATTGTATGGGTCAAATTTATTGTTTTTTCTTGTATGCCAAAAATCATTAGGCTATTAAGTAAAGATCATAAATATATCAAAAAGTACTTATTTTGTACCCTCAGATTTCAGTTTTTCAAATAGTTGTATCTCGGCCAATATCGTCCTATCCTAACAAACCATACACAAATGGAAAGCTTATTTATTCAGCATTCAGATGATGTATAAATCTCAAAAAATGTACCCTTATGACTGGATTTGTGGTCCAGGGTCACATATTTGAAAACACCCAGGGAGAAACGGAGATACTTAGGAGAAACATGAGAAACGGTGGAGCTACAAAAAAGTGCTCTCAATGTAATCTCAATGCTGTCTAGGAGAGATAAAGAGGATCTCTTTGCGCTGTTCATTCTGTTGTATCACTTAACCTTCCAATCACATTTTCTTGCCACTGTCTGCTCCGAATGTCCTTGTGTCCTCTGTTCCCTGTTCTCCTTAATCACCTGTGTCAGATGTTCTGTCACTGAACTCATTGCACTATTGATTTTCTGTACCTCAGCAGTTAGTACTACCACTGTACACTCTCTTCCTCATAAATATTCATCCTCAGGCTTTCAACACGAGGACGGGCCTCCGCATCCTCTTAGCCAATTAGCCGACAGCTATTGGCCGAATTGTGAGTGTCTCCAAGAAACATGTAGATTAAGAGGAATTTACAGTATGAAGAATGACAAATCGTGAGTTTGACTGCTCTAACAAGACATGATGCATTTGGGAACATGAAAAAAAAAAACTACAGCACAGGTCAAGGCTAATGATTGAATGGCAGGAACTGTGTGGTTGTTCATTTCTCAGTTGTGTTACATTCAATCAGGATGGTGCCGCGTTCCATGAATTATTCGTTGATTGGCACTTTCCTTTTGAGAATTCCGAGAGTGACGGCACACTGATTCCCGGGAGATTTGTACATTTTGTTATTTTCATCAGAATTGAGAACATTTGAGGATTAACCTAGCTTCATGCTTAGCTGCTAGCGCAAAACGTCTAACACACTCAAATCCCAGTGACGAAGAGGTTCTCTGTTGATCAAACACACCAGATGGTCACATGACGCTTTTAAATAAATAAACAAATCAAAGCAATGACATTAACAAGCTTCGTATTTACATTTTTCACTACATGGACCCGCTACGTAGTAATAATGTGTCACCCCAATACCCAAAATTCCCCTGTGGTGCTTTGTCAGTTGAAAGTACAGCATACTGACAACAAAATTTATTTTTTGTCAGAAATTTGTCTCAGTAGTGCCTGACTTCAGACTTTTTAAAATACTTAATTTTTTTTTTTTTTTTTTTAAATATTATGCACTACCAGTCAAAAAAATTAAGAATTTAAAATCTCTTCTGCTTACCAAGCCTGCATTTATTGGATCCAAAGTACAGCAAAAACAGTAAAATTTTGAAATGTTTTTACTATTTAAAATCACATGATCCTTCAGAAATCATTCTTTTATTCGGATTTGCTGCTCAAAAAACATTTTAATATTATTATGTTGGAAACAGCAGAGTGGAATTTTTTCAGGTTTCTTTGATGAATAGAAAGTTCAGAACAGCACTTTTCTGAAATAGAATTCTTCCATAACAGTATACATATCTTTATCATCACTTTTGATCAATTTAAAGCATCCTGGCTAAATAAAAGTATTAATTTCTATCACCCCCTACTCCCAAAAAAATACTAACTTCAAGCTTTTACATGGTATATAGTGTATAATGTTACAAAAGCTTTTTATTTCAGATAAATGCTGATCTTTGGATCTTTCTATTCATTGAAGGATCCTGAAAAAAAAAAACTCAATATTTTTTTAAATATTGATAATAATAATTTTAAAAAATTATAAAAAACAGTAATAGATTACATTTTAAAATGTATTCAGATAGAAAGCAGTTATTATAAATAGTAAAACTATTTTAAAATTGTACTATATTTGCTGTACTTTGGATCAAATAAATTGGGTTTAAAACATTAAAAATCTCACTGTTCGAAAACGTTTGATTGGTAGTGTATTTTATTTAATTTCATTTTATTTTCCTAATTTTGTTCCTTTCTCTACCAGCCACTTGACCAGATGTCTGTAAATGCAGACGGTACATGCCCTCTTAGCTGATTTCCTTGATGTCTCTTTCCCTCTCTTTGTGTGTCTTGCTTTCAGTCACTTCTCATCTTTTCTTATATCTCTGGCTTTGTGTAACTGAACTGCCCAACTACATGAATCGGCACTCTTAGACCACTCTTAGAGAGCTCTCAACCCCTCGTTCTTGCATACGCACACCATCTCATTCTGAACTACCTTTCTGAACCAAACCTATGTCTAAAAATAGCAATGAATGGAAAAAGATGTTTTACAGGAGGATGTCTGATGTTAATGTTACTAGAATAAAACGCAGGATATCAAGGTACATCCAAACCAGATGTCTAGACTGTTTTTAGAATATTTTTCGGCCTTTGTTTACTTCTGCTGCTTTTACTACGCAGCCTTCACCACCCACAAGGTGCCGCAGATAACATTGTATTTAGGCAGTAATCTCTATTAAACACAACTTAAGCTTTATGAACAGCATCTGTGTCGTGCTGCTGCAGTTACAGTAACACAGAAAATCATTTTCCCGTATTTTGTAAAAGCAAACCAGAAAAGCATGTGTGTATGTGGTTAAACTGGAAGTCTGTGGGGCAAAACTTCAGTTCCACAGAAAACAATAAGGTTCATCATAATGAAATTAAAGGGGTCATTGGATGCAAAATTCACTTTTACATGTTGTTTGAACATAAATGTGTGTTGGCAGTGTGTGTACACATCCACCCTATAATTCCCATAAATCATTTTCACTTTCTCAAATCAGGCTGTTCTGAGATTCTTGGCAGGATAACGTAGTTCTGCACTGGCCCCTCCCATGATTGTTGATTGACATGACCGTCTTACCTTATCTTGATTTGATGCCGGAGTAGACACGAATGTCTCCTAAGCAGTTGAGGTGTTTTGTTGTTGGATGTAATAATGAACATACAGTAGCAGTCATCATTTACTCCTGACATCTGAGTCAATGAAGACACAGAGGATTAACTTATAGAAGAAGTGAGTATAAGGGTTTTTTATGAATCTTTGCAAATCACCTTATAATGTGTCTTAGGGCCTGTCCACACGGAGACGCGTTTCGCTGTATACGTATAAATTTTTTATCGTATTGGCGTTTCATCCACACGGATCCGGCGTTTTAGGAGACTGAATCCGCTATTCTTTGAAACCGGGTCCCAAAGTGGATAAATCTGAAAACGACACACTCGCGGTTTCGTGTGTACAGCCAATACGTATATTTTGTGAAACGATGATGTCATCACATCACGTGTCGGCTGCGTCACACGTAACAGCAACAACAATAATGGCGGACTACATGATTGCGTTCGTGTTGCTACTAAGCCTACTAGCTTTATTACAGCAAAATCTAATGCTTCTATGCAACTGTTATGAGCAACAAGCGATAATGTTCGCATCTTCGTCGTCTTCTTCTTAGTTCGTATACAGCGCGCAAGGTTATGCGCATGCTCAAAGTCTTCTTCTCCGTGTATAGCGTATCTCTATGGCAGAATTACAGCACCCCACACTGGTCTGGCATATATACTACACCGTTTTCAGTGGTTTCGTGTTTACAGAATTTTTTTTTTAGAACGAGGAAAAAAATGATCGGATAGGGAACGCACCGGCTTCGTGTGGACGGAGCCTTAATAATGTACCAATTAGCAAGTTCCTTGGCTAAAGTTTACAGTATCTCGAACCGCTCGTCACCCCATGGAAGAGAGGGGCTGGATAAGCAGGGCTCATTAGCATTTAAAGGGACATGCACCGAAATGGATCGCTGTGAACAGTGCTGTTTTTGACAAGTTAAAAAGGATGTTGTTTTACACTATAGTTGAGTCTGAACTTCCAAAATGCATTTAAATGCAGCTTCAAAGGGCTCTAAATGATCCCAGCCAGGAAGAAGGGTCTTATCTAGCGAAAAGATCTGTTATTTTCTAAAAAACATTTACAATTTATATACTTTTTAATCTCTACACAGAGTACACACAGAGCTAGAGAAGAAGAGCATTTGAGGTTAAAAAGTAACTGAATGTTTTGCAAGATAAGACCATTTTGCAGACCTTTCCTCAGCTGTGATCCTTTAGAGCCATTTGAAGCTGCATTTTTGGAGGTTAAAACTTGGGGACACCTTCTTCCATTAAATGGAGAAAAATCCTGAAATGTTTTCCTCAAAAAACATAATTTCCTTACAACTGAAGAAAGAAAGAAATGAACATCTTGGATGACAAGGGGGTGAGTAGAAAATCGCTTATTAATGTTGTCTCTACAAAGTTAAATTATATTCAGTTGTCCAATTGTAAACCTACTAATTTAGGCATGATGTGCCTAAGGACACAGGAACTATTCATGAAGCACTTTGTAATGGAGCAAATCCCATCAGAATTACCTTTGTAATGCAAAACTAGAGCTTCCTCCACCTAGAAAATGAGTCATTTTTCTACTAAGAAGGCATTTACACAACTTCATTGTTGTACGACAAGATTTACATTTCTGCTTTTAAACCTTTTACCTTTTACGGTTTATTTTTGGTTCTAAATAATTCTAAATAATTTTCTGTGGTAATAACTTACTGTCATTACGCACCCAAAATGTCTCTTGAGCACCAAATCAGCATATTAGAATAATTTCTGAAGAATCATGTGAAACTGAAAACTGGAGTAATAAAAATTTAGCTTTGTATCACAAGAATAAATGTTATTTTTACTGTGACCTATTATGCGCCTTTTAACAAGATGTAGTGCAAGTCTCAGGCATCCCCAAAATGTGTCTGTGAAGTTTCAGCTCGAAATGCCCCACAGATTGTTTATTATATTATTTTGAAAATGCCTATTTTGAGTGGAAGCAGAACATGCTGTTTTTGTGCATGCCTCTTTAAGTGCAAATGAGCTGCTGCTCCCCGCCCCCTTTTCCAGAATAGACCTGTGCCTTTACAGCTCATACCTCAGATACTCTACTAAAAAACATCTGTTTGGTTTTGATTGCCATATCTACCACGCTGAAATCATGCGTTTTAAAGCCAAACAGTTTTAAAGGAGAACTCCGGTGTGATATTGACCTAAAGTGTATTGAATCATGATACCGCGTGTGAACGTACCTTGCATATTTCATCTCGGTTTGTGTCCAGCTGTCCGAAATCTAGGGTCAGTTAGCCAATGCTCACAACAGGCTGTCTATGAGAGTGAACAGGGCATCGGAAAAGCCATGTAAATAAATCACTGCTTTACGCCATTTACGAGGCACAAAGTAGCTCCACACTTCATCGGTAGACTTCCTAGGGCCCTGACATTTAAAACGAGACATTGAGAACTCAGAAAAAGCACCGGTAGTTTATTTACAAGAAGATTTATACAGACATCTTTCACCAGGAACAGAGCGGTGGCCGCCATCTTAAATGTAGTCACGATAAGTCGAGTGTCGAGCACGAAGGAAACTACAACCTGATACGTTGATAACCTGATGAATTCATTGGTGCTCGACACTCGATTTATCGTGACTAAGTTCAGGATGGCGGCGACCGGATTTTCTTTCCCAGGTACTGTCTGTATAAATCTTCTTGTAAATAAACTACCGGTGCTTTTTCTGAGTTCTCAATGTCTCGTTTTAAATGTCAGGGCCCTAGGAAGTCTACCGATGAAGTGTGGAGCTACTTTGTGCCTCGTAAATGGCGTAAAACAGTGATTTATTTACATGGCTTTTCCGATGCCCTGTTCACTCTCATAGACAGCCTGTTGTGAGCATCGGCTAACTGACCCCAGATTTCGGACAGCTGGACACAAACCGAGATGAAATATGCAAGGTACGTTCACACTCGGTATCATGATTCAATACACTTTAGGTCAATATCACACCGGAGTTCTCCTTTAACTTCTGATAATACGTTTTCTAAGCACACACATCCAAAGCACACACACAGAAAGTGGCTGTCACATGGCATGCGAGTAATAAACTAAGTTCTCTTTCATGTCTTATTGCGCTTAAACTGTCAAATACACACAAGTTTATGTTAAAAACACACATGGGTTACAAAAACAGTCCATTATATCTGTGAAGGTAAACAGCACGGAAATAAATCACATGTTTATATTAAATCTGTGTGGCAGCAGTATAATATACAGTAAATAAATCAATAAATCCACTGCTTTCGTGTCTCCTGTAAGGCTGGGACTCTAAATAGTGTTCTTTGTGCTCGTCAGTATAGCATAGCATGCTTTGCTTAAACATTTGCTTAAACTGGTACACTGTTGTCGCTTGGGGGAAAAAATGGTGGCGCCGCAGATCGAAATGTGCAGATTAAGGGACGATAATATTATAATAACATCCTTTCCTATGTCTCATGTTTTTTCATGCTTGCAGAGAAAGGCTTACCAAAACAAATATATAAATATGTACTGGGTTGTCCTTTTTCACATTTTCTGGGTTGGTAAATGCACTAGGGACCCGATTATAGCACACAGAAAAAGTCAGATTTTCATGATATGTCAACTTTATATTACAGACGCCTCTTAAACTTTTCAATGGTATGTTGATGGATGTAGTGGTGCTGGTCCATGATGAGCATATTTATCTTAGAGGACATGAGATCTGCCACTTGTCAAAGCATATATAATTGACTCGTGATTGTCCCTGTATCCATGCCATGGCAGCTCGCAGTGCGGCCTCTCCACTAAATCATTTTAAAGGAACCATATGTAGGATTGTGGCCAAAACTGGTACTGCAATCACTTTTAAAATACTGTAGAATGGTGTATCCCCTCCCTCTCCCCCCTGACTCGAGGTTGCCAGCTAAGCTGCAGGATCCAGCAGGAACCTAGGCTGCTACAAGGAGCTTCCAGTGGCAAGTGACGAGTCCTACACAGTATTTTTTTCTTCTGTTGCTTCACGAGAGATGTTTTGCGAAGTAATTATGTATCGCAAAAATTTACTAATGGCGATTAGCCAAATATTTCGTAAAGATGTACTGTAACATCGTGTCTACACCGGACGCGAGCGGCGCGACGCGACAAAATGCAATAGAACCTATTATGCTGTCTACACTGGATGTGGCGCGACACGGCAAATCCCCGACAGTAATCTGCTGCCGCGTTCTATTTATGACGTGCTCACACAAAGTTTAAATGATTTGCAACGGTCGCTTTGTCGTGTTCAGTGTAGACAGACTTTAGCTGTTGCGGCGCGACAACTGACGCGTCCGGTGTAGACACGGTGTAATACCACATTTCAGTCGAACATAGATTGTTTTCTGTATAAGTTATTATTATTACTATTATTATTCTTATTATTATTATTATGTATTTTTTTTTCTGCTGTCACATTATTTGCTTGAAATAAATAAAAAAAAAAAAAAAAAAAAAAAATAAGTTTTCATACCCTGCTAGTTGTGCGATATAAAGCTTTTTATGAACGCATTTAGCACGGCTGACCGTGGAAAATCCACTGTGTACAGAAGCAAAGTTAGCCAAACATAGATGAATCTTACCTGTCCAGGAGAAAATTAGCAGCGTTGGCGTCTGTCTTCAAATTCTTCTCCGTTTTCAGCTGTCTCCATCTTTCAAAGGCATCTCCTATACAGTACGAATCCTTGTTTTATTTCCGACTTTGTCACAACGTATTTCGGATTCATAACGAGGTCTTTTAGGTTTCGTAACGTTATACATGTTTTATCCGACACGTTCATAGCTGCAGCTGTAACAGAGCTGGCAACCCGGATGACAAAACTCTACTGACTTTGTGATTGGTAGATAGCTGGAGGGTGGAGCCTCAGACCAAAACACAAAATGACAACAATAACATCAGTCGTGGGCTGCAACTGTCACTTTTAAATGACAATGTCCTGGCCGGACCACTGTTGTCAGTGATATAAGTATTTGAAATGAACATGATTTCTTAATGTCTAGTGACATGTCAGGGCCATTTTATGATTAACTAAAATAAATTTCTTACATACAGTTCCTTCAGAACCTTTACAAAATCAAATGCCTGGGAAGGAAAGGACTCAGGTTGACAGGTCTTTCTCTTTCTCACACATTTCATGAATGATAAGTGCAAGTGCTCAAGAGCTCTACCAGTGTGACCCTCTCATTATGTCAGGAGAGCTGATTTCCTCTGACGAATACATGAAAGGTCCCAGTGCATGTCTGTGTCTCTTCACGCCATTCTGCATTCGTTATTCGTCCCCCCAAGGTAAAAGCCAATGTCTCATCCCACAATGACAAGCGTTACCTGGTGATTAATTCAATAGGCTGACACATCAAGGTTAGATATTTGTGACCCTGGACCACAAAACCAGTCTTAAGTCGCTGGGGTATATTTGTAGCAATAGCCAAAAATATATTGTATGGGTCAAAATTATTGATTTTTCTTTTATGCCAAAAATCATTAGGAAATTCAGTAAAGATCATGTTTCATGAAGATTTTTTGTAAAATTCCTACTGTAAACATATCAAAATGTAATTTTTGATTAGTAATATGCATTGTTAAGAACTTAATTTGGACAACTTTAAAGGTGATTTTCTCAGTATTTTGATTTTTTTGCAACCTCAGATTCCAGATATTCAAATAGATGTATCTCGGCCAAATATTGTCCTATCCTAACAAACCATACATCAATAGAAAGCTTATTTATTGAGCTTTCATATGATGTATACATCTCAGTTTTGCCAAATTTAACCTTATGACTGGTTTTGTGGTCCAATTTGCATGTTCAGACATGCCTTTTAGAATTCAATACCCTGACAATAATATAAAAGAACTGGATTTGTGTAGATCTACTTTATCATATTAAACAGCAATATCATAAAAATGACATTTCCTTGCTTTTTTTTAAATAGTTCTATGTACTATAAAAATATAACTAAAACTTCTTTCTCAATCCAAATATATTTATTAAAATATTAATTTCTGATTAATTATGCAGACTCAGGCTAACTTCAACTATATAGAACCTGACAGCACCCGCAACCCAAATGTCAGTACAGAAAAGTCTTGTTTCATATATGACAAGGGAATTTGCATAAAAGTCTCACAGCCATTGCAGCAGAAACTAGAGTATTTTATTGTACTGGTTAGAAAAATGGTCATACTGAAATTATGACTGTTTAGTACAAAAACCTTGACTAATGTTGTTAAAAAGATATTTTATTGTTTGAGGAGATACAATAAAAATGTCTTTCTCTAGTAAATTGTAAGAAATTCATATTCTTTTTCTCGTATTAAATTTCAAGTTGCTGAAGGAAGGTAATATCTAAACACTGTACTGAATGTACTTTGTCTGTTTACAAGATTGTATGCTCAGTACATTCAGATATTCAAAGTGCTATCCAAATGTGTTTGTGTCTGACATTTTCATTTTTATAAATAAACAGAAACTCAAGTACAAATATTGGGGTCTTCACACAGTCAATAATGAACTGAAAATTTCACTTAAATGCCAGGGACGTGTGCAAGAATGGCTAGGACTTTCTTTGTTGTTGCTCTGAGTAAAAAAAAAAAACAGCTTGAGAAAGTAACTTATGCTATGAAATAAAAATACTGATTCTTGATTCTTTAGCTTACCCAAAAATTAAATATTTTTAAAAATACTACTACTAGAAATACATTTATTCACCCCCATGCTGTTACCAAATCTGTATGAGTTTCTTTTCTTTCTTGTGGGAAACATTTATTTTATTTTATTTTTTTTTGTTTGTTTGTTATGTTTCCATACAGTAAAAGTCACTGATTCAGTGTTGTTTTGGAGACCATTGACTTTCATTGTATGGACAAAATTGTTGAACCATTATTCAAAATATCTTATTTTGTGTTCTGCAGAAAAAAGTCAAACAGGTTTAAAATGAAATGAGGGCGAATAAATGCTCACAAAAAACTATTTATTTTCTTATACTCTTTTTAGTATTTTATTTGATTTGCTTTTTGCTCTAAGTAAAAAAGTTGTTCAATTCTGATTTTTTTTATCTTTAAAGGCATAGCATACCCAGAAATTTAAATATTTTAAATTATTTAATAATTTATTCACCCTCATTTATTTTATTGTATTATTTGTTATTGCTCTAAATAAAAAAGCTTAAGAGAATAACTTATGCTATTAAATAAAAATATTGAATTGATTCATTTCTTAATAATTTTTTATTGATTTTTAATTTCTGAATTGATTTAAATTTTTTAATAATAATTAAAAAAACTTCTGCTGTTACCAAACCTGTATGACTTTCTTTTCTTTCTTGTAGGAAACATTTATTGTATTTTATTTATTTTCTCCTTACAGTAAAAGTCACTGATTCAGTGTTGTTTTGGAGACCATTGACTTTTACTGTGTGAACAAAAATGTTGAACCATTCTTTAAAAAGAAGAAAGTCAAACAGGTTTAAAATGATATGATGGTTAGTAAATTATTATATTATATATTTTATTATATATTTTATATATTTTTTATTTTATTGTATTTTATTTTATTTGTTTTTTATTTATTTATTTTATTTTTATTAGTTTTTGGTAAACAATCCAATGGAAGCCTGTTTTCGCCACTGAATACAATTTTTTAAAAAAGGTTATTGTGACTTATCTCACAATTCTGACTTTTTTGTTCACAGAATTGCATGATATAAACTCGCAATTCTGAGAAATTAAGTCAAAATTGTGTGATATAAAATCTTTTTGCAATTGTGAGTTTATATCCTGCAATTCTGACTTTATATCTAGCAATTCTGACTTTATTACTCACAATTGTGTGTTTACATTTACAGTTCTGAGAAAAGAAGTGAGAATTGATGTAAGAGATGTAAACTCTAAATTGTGAGAGAAAAAGTTGCAATTACCTTTTTTATTTTTTATTCAGTGCAGAAAACAGGCTTCCATACTATCCCTTAATGCACATATCCAAAAATAATATGGTTGTCTAAAGTCAGTTTGGTTCAAACTTGTTTCAAGTACTTGCAAAGTTATTTGACTTCATATAAAATGACTTTAGTGGTGATTCCACCAGTAGGCGGCTCACTAATGGGATCCCTCTCTGATTGGCTCTTTATGGCAGTTACATTTCTCGTCCAATTTCAAGGGTTGTTCATTTTGGTGTGATTTTCATTATCCATGTCTCTTTAGCACCTCTTACGCTCTCTCGCTCTCTGCCTCTAGCCACTAAAGCTCAATAATGTTCACCCTCGCGCTCTTAATTAATTTACGCAGTATAAAAACAATATGCCTCTGATATCCTTTGCTCTGATCTCAATCACATCAGGGATTAAGTACGTCCATTTTTATGCCTGAATGAAAACAAATCTAAACCACTGAGTCAGTGTTAATCAAACTGTGCCTTTGAGAGTGTCTTTTAATACACGGATAGGTTAAATGTTATATTAGCAGATGTCTCACGGTGGCGAAATGCAGAGATTTAATCCATCTATTAGATTGTATATCTAATATATATTAAAGGAATAACTTTATTAAAGATAAATTAAAGATTTATGGATGCTGGAGGACAGCTGAAATTGACAGTGTCATGATGACATTGACCGCTCTGATCAAAGTGGCTACTGCACAAAAAAAAGAAGGCACTTTGGTGACCCAAGTATGTGAGCGCAGTCTTATCTGACTGGAATAACATACGGACTCAAGCCGGCATTGTTACCGTGGCTACCTCTTTCTGTACTATCACAAGTTAATGATCAATGTGGTTTTAGTGCTTGTGGATGTTCTAATGACCAATTAATGCTGTATTAGAGGGTTTAGAGGGTGTGTTTACTGGATGTCTGTGTGTGCATGTGTGTGTGTGTAATTGTATGTGAAGGAAGGCTATTAAAATCAAACATATAACACACACCTTTCAGTCAGTTCAGCAGGTACAAGTTTTGCTTCTAATCTTTGCAGAATTTCTCTTCCTTCATAAGATTATTGCGTAATAGGGAAACAGCAATCCGGTGAAATCAGCTTGAATCCAGTTACTAAAAATAAGGGTTTTTAGTAAGTGGGAACCTGCTCAAAAGACCAGCATGCATTCCATGGTGGTCCAGGTTTTTTGCACTTGTAGCAATACGTGGCCGTCTAGTAGTGACTACGCCACCCCGAATTACCGGGGAAATAATCTAATAAATAGGACACAAGTCCGTTTACTCAGGAGAGGCAAGAGACGTGAGTTCACATTGAAACAGGCAATTTTTATTACAGAAAACAATTAAACAAATAACAATCAATTGTGTCATTCCGTGATCAAAAAGCAACCACAACAAAAAGAATATGATCACTGCAGGGGCTGAGACCACAGAGAAGCAGGCTAGCTATAGCTGCATATGGCAATCAAACACACTTTGAAAAAATTCACTCCACTACAAAATAGTGATTAAAAATCACACCACACTTATAACCCCTACTTAGGGTGAAGGCCTGCAGCTAAACCCACCAGCCTGCCTCCAGGAAAACCCAGCTCCTGCAGAATACAAAAAAAAGAAATATAGAAATAATTAAAGACAAACCAAATCACGATGAGACAAATAATGAAAACAAGAATCAAGTTATAAGATAAATGGTCATCTATAATAAAGACAAAGAAAATAAAGATAAACCACCCAAACGGTCACAACACAAATCACACAATCAGTCCAACCTACACAGATGATGAGACTGGTTTAGTAGGCTAATTATCACTCCATGTAATAAATCACAATTATAACAGTGATGATCATGTGGCTAAAGACTGGTAACAAAACCAGCCACATTCATAGGACATAAACAAAAAAAAACATGAAATTATGAAACCAAATAAAGTAACCCCTTCTGGCCCACTTGAGCCCAAAAGAACAAATAAATTGCCTGAGCAATAGATAAAGTGGAGTCCAGCAGTAATATTCGGTTTCCACAAAGCAGCAAACGTGGCTCAATGAAGCATGGATTGCTGACAGCAAGTTGTAAAAGTAGCTGCTCAGCCTAGCTTTAACACGGGCAAAAGAGAACTCCCTGATTCAAATTCGGCGCGCGCACACACACACACACAATCACAGGCACACGGAAATCATACGACCGTCATCTGATGTTAGCGAGTCAATAAACAGCTGATACTCCGACACAGCTATGAGGAAACGTCACACCAATGGGAGACCGAAGGCACGCCACACACGATGTGGATGTTACCACGAGAACGCGCACAGCCTCGATGGCCGAGTGTCACACTCCGCGGTCTCTTGGAATGAATGACAAAGGGGCGGGCTTTCAATGACGTATCCCAGGGAGCATCCAAAATCTGTGTCCAAATTCAGGGTCTGCATCCTCCTTAGGATCCTTCCTACCCGGTTGAAGGAGGAGGGGTCCTCCGAAGACCGCAAAACCTGGAAGTAGGTGTCTGTGAATTTGGACAGCCTACCCTTCTTTCAGTTCCCTCCCTTACCCGTTGTTTATATCCCGTCGCCTAGCAACCGTGACAGCGCTAAGCAAGAAGGTTATCTGTACTGCACAAAACAAAATAACTGCTCTTTCGTCCCTAAAAGCGTTAAAAACAGCTTCAATCACTAACAAGAAATTAGCTGTGTGTAAGGGGATATTCACACAGGCAGTAAGAAAGAAGCTAGTTTACGAAAGTGATGTTTTTAACATATATACATACAAATGTAAAAAAATAAGCTTAACGCTAAAACCAAACGCCTAACTAGACAACCGCTGTAAAAAAAATATTTTTTGAAACGCCAGTTTTTTTTAAAACTTCCATCATTACTACCGCTTGCTTCGTCCGCCATTATTTGAAAATTCTGGAAGCGCTCTGCCGAAAGGAATTGTGGGATAGGTAGGACGGGAAAGGATCCACCAGACCCATCCTTCAAATTCGGGGAAAAGGAGGATGTATTTGTGGGCCGCATTTGAAGGATCCTATGGATTTGGACAGCCTTCGTCGCGGCGCTGTGACGTAACATCCTTCAAATGAGTCCTTCGAAGGATGTAGACCCTGAATTTGGACACAGCCAAAGAGTCTATATATACACCAAGGGGCAGAACCCTATTGGCCATATATGTAATGAGGGTGACGTGGCAACGAGTCACTCACTTCACCACACACTGATTAATCCAGGTTTCATGCTGCGTGATCAACATATCACGGTTTACCTGCATTGTTCTGCCTGTATATGTGTTCCAAATGTCTTTCAAATAACATTTCCCATAATCAGAATTATTATCCATGTTCAGACACCATTTTCCATTTCCTTTATTCTGACAAAAATGTTTTCGATAATCCAAGGAGTACAACTACTGAAATACGCTGCGTTATATTAGTAGTTTAATCAAACCTTTCATTTATATTCATGTCCTTAGACAAGAAGGTGAAGGATGAATTGCAAAGGTCACCTTTGTGAATTTCAGACTGCTTTTGCTCGTCTGTATATTGATTTATGCTCCTCCTCCTCACTGCAATAACGTGTCCTTGACGTCTTGCAGCACAGCTGTACATGTAACAACTTGTTCAGCATGTAAACAATTATTACAAATATAATGGTAAGATATAATAAATAAATACAACAGATATTCAAAATAAGGAGTTTACGTGATACATAATTAGAATATTAACAAATTTTAAATTCATACTGTATCTGATGTAAATGTGTTCACTTATTCATTCATTTATACTGACATGAGCACTGGTGCATGAGCAAAATTGTGCATACAGTATAAGAACATTTTCATTTCGGTTTCTGCCTTTATGAATTCTGATTTTTTTTTTTCAGATTTAACACAAGATCTGGGATTTAGGATCAAATCTATTTTAGTACATTGCAAACAATTTCATTATTTGTGTATTTATAGTAAAATATCTACACATCCCCAAACACAATAAATTTAAGTAAAGTAAATTGCACAAATACTAAGACATATTTTCGTAATGTAATATACATTGCATTAAATTGCATAAGATATTGCATAAGATATTATAATATTTATAAACGTACATATAAAAGTTTTTCTTTCCCCCATGGAAAATACATATATTTTTCTTGTTTTAAGTACACTTTTAAGCATACTTCACTTTACTTTGTGATATTTATGTTTAAAAAACATAGTCAGTGGGGTAAGAAAAAAAGCATAAATTCAAAAAGTAGATATTTAAGAACATTTAAAATTGCGATAAATCTTTACCATAGAAATAAACATTTTAACATATGCATTCAACTTGGTATAAGCCAAGGAATGAGAAGAAATGGGAATTTCGCTTTTAGACCTTACGGTGCAAAAGTTATTAGCAGAAACATGAGTGCAAATTTGGCCTGTTGGAGGCACTATAAAGTTTGAATTGGAGACTTCAAATTTGCTGTGGTTAATGATGTAACTGTCCTCTATCCATGTGCCAAATTTCATAAGTTTTATGCAAGCAATTCTATTAGATTCATAACAATACATTAAAGTGTTTGAAAAATACAGAATTTTATTACAAAATTTAAAATGTCCATGCTCAAAATGGCTGACATAGAAAAATGTGGTATTGTTTGATTCGATATTTTACTCAGAATCTAACGAGAGAGTCTTATTTGATTTGGTCAAACTGTTCAGAAAATATAAACAAAAATTTAATTTTTTTTCATATTGTTTGACCAGTAGGTGGTGCTGTGCCGAAAATACTCATGTGCCCTCAGGAAATGCTTGGTATAACACATACCAAGTTTGTCTGAATCCGCTAAAGTGTTGTGAAGATATAGCCTCATGTCAATTTTTGTGCCAATTTCAGCAAATTCATTAACGTGATTTACAAAAACAGTAACAGTTTGGCTTTTTTGCATGGCTTTTTTTTCCAAAGTTTTTGCCAGCATTGTCTGAAGATCTTAGCCAAATTCTGGTGATAATCGGACTTTCGATTTTTAGCATAATTCAAAATTGTGAAAAAAATCTTGACCCTAAAACTCACGGGTTCAAAAGTTATTAGCAGAAACATGAGTGCAAATTTAGCCATCTAAGACTATCAACTACAAAATTCGAAATGGCTGACATAGGACAATTTGGTATTGTTTGATTTGGTATTTTACTCCCAATCTAATGGTCAATCTTATGATTTTTGGTCTGTTCAGAAAATATATTAAAAAAAAAAAGCCAAAGCAGTGTTAAAACGTAGTGAAAACATGTCAATTTTTTTGCACAAATTTAATCAAATTCATTAACGTGCTTTACGAAAACAGTTTGGTATATTGAAAAGTTTTTTTGCCAGACTTTTTTCCAAACTTTTTGCCAGCATTGTCTAAATCTGTCAATTTAGGTAATGATCACACAAACCATCAATGACGAGTTTGAAAAAGTAGATTTTTCGCATAATTCAAAATTGCGAAAAAAAATCATTGGTCTATTGGTGGACTTAGAGACTCCAAATTTGCTATGGTTAATGATGAGACTGTCCTTTATCCGTGTGCCAAATTTCATAACTTTCTCAAAAGCAGTTCTATAAAATTTATAACAATACGTTAAAGTGTTTGAAAAATACAGAATTTTATTACAAAATTTGAAATGGTCCATGCTCAAAATGGCTGACATAGGAAAATTTGGTATTTTTTGGTGTTTTACTCCAAACCTAACAATGTCAATCTTATGATTAGTGGTCAAACTGTTCAAAAAATATAAACAAGTTCCGGTTTCGAAATGAGAGAGTAGCACGCACCTCACGACGGCTCCGTAAAAAATCTAATATAACTTCGTCAGAGCATCTTTTCAGTAATTGTGAGTACTAATAAAATTATAGTCTCACATTGTAGAAACTATTAGCCGACTTCGGGATTTAATTTGTCCAGTTTTCTAAACATGCCGGCCAAATCTCGGAAAACCCCGGACCAGGCCTTGATAGCCTCCGGCTCTAATGTGGAAGAAACGCCTGAAGACGATGTTCCAGAGGCGGGTAATGCAGTCATCCTAAACGCGATCTCTTCCCTCCGCGCGGAACTTATTTCAATCAAATCAGACATTGGGGAAATCATAGACTCAAAGATCGAACAGCTTGCTGTTACTATCAGAGGAGAAGTGTCAGCATTTAAAAACGAAGCAAGCGCGGCAATTTCGGAGATCAAAGTGACGATGGAGGATCACGCTGAGAAACTAACAAGCCTGGAAAGTTACGCTTCAACTTCTTCTGATACAATGGTTAAGATGGAACAAGATCTGGGAAAGCTAAAGCAAACCGTGGAGCAACTTACTGAAAAATGCACAGATCTCGAAAGCCGCAGCAGAAGACAAAATATCCGCATACTGAACATTAAAGAGGGCGCTGAATACGGAGTGAAACCTAGAGATTTCGTTGCCCAACTCCTCACTGAGGCCTTGTCGTTAGAGAAACCTCCGCATGTGGATCGTGCCCACCGAGCTCTACGCGCCCGTCCTGGAAATGATGAACCACCTCGTGCCTTCATTTTGCGCTTGCATTATGTCCACGAGATGGAAGAAATAATGCAAAAGGCGGCCAGGATGCAGCAGATTGTCTTCAGGGGGCAAAGAATTAATTCAATTCAATTCAATTCAATTCAAGTTTATTTGTATAGCGCTTTTCACAATACGAATCGTTGCAAAGCGCTGTACAAAAGTTTAGGCTACTACAATATATTTAGTAATTTTAGTATTTAGTGGTGAATACTGTATGTCAAGTCGATGTACATATGATATAAATGTTAAAATCAGTAACTGTGTAATCAAACAGATGATGAACACTAATTGCAATGATTATGTGCTGTGATCAAACTTGTAAGAAAATTATGTAGTGCTGAATGTTGTTTCAAGGCTGGCATCATCTGCGGTCCTCTGAGGGGTCGGCATCATCTCTTCTTCTGAATCCAGACTGAATCTTGTGTAAATCCTAGTTACCACGGGATGGAAATCCCGTGGCAGAAACAGAGAAACAAATAGAGAAATAATTAGCGTAGCTGCTGTTCCAACTTCCAACCAAACAAAAATGATGTGTTTAGCCCAAGCTGAAGAATATTAATGTGCATTTGATCAGATGTAACTGAAGTACAACGTTATGAGATACATTATGTGAATGCTTGGCTAAAGAGATGAGTCTTTAATCTAGATTTAAACATAGAGAGTGTGTCTGAACCCCGAACGTTATCAGGAAGGCTATTCCAGAGTTTGGGAGCCAAATGAGAAAAGGCTCTCCCTCCTTTAGTGGACTTTGCTATCCTAGGTACTACTAAAAGTCCAGAGTTTTGCGACCTTAGGGAGCGTGAGGGATTGTAGCGTAGTAGGAGACTAGTTAGGTATGCAGGAGCTAAACCATTAAGGGCCTTATAGGTAAGAAGTATTATTTTGTAAGTGATACGGAACCTAATAGGTAGCCAGTGTAGAGACTGTAAAACTGGGGTAATATGATCATATTTTCTTGATCTGGTAAGGACTCTAGCAGCTGCGTTTTGGACTACCTGTAGCTTATTTATTGAAGAAGCAGGACAACCACCTAGTAGTGCATTACAATAGTCCAGTCTAGACGTCATAAATGCATGAACTAACTTTTCTGCATCAGAAACAGGTAACATGTTCCGTAGCTTAGCAATGTTTCTAAGATGGAAGAATGCTGTTTTAGTAACATAGGAAATATGATTTTCAAAAGACAGGTTGCTGTCTAATATAACACCCAGATTTTTGACTGTAGAGGAAATAACAGTACATCCGTCTAGTTGCAAGTTGTAGTTTAAGAGATTCTGTGTACTCTTTTTTGGTCCAATAAGTAATATCTCAGTCTTATCTGAATTTAACAGTAGAAAATTATTGGTCATCCAGTCTTTCACATTTTTAACACACTCTGTTAACTTTGCTAAGTTAGAAGTTTCATCTGGTCTTGTTGAAATATATAGTTGAGTGTCATCAGCATAACAATGGAAACTAATCCCATATTTCCTAATAATATTACCAAGGGGTAACATGTAAATTGAAAATAGTAGAGGACCTAGGACAGATCCTTGTGGCACTCCATACTTTACTGGTGTTAGCTGCGATGACTCCCCATTTAAATACACAAAGTGATAGCGATCGGACAGGTATGATCTGAACCATCTTAATGCCTGCCCTTGAATACCTGTATAGTTTTGTAATCGATCTATGAGTATTTCATGATCTATAGTGTCGAACGCAGCACTAAGATCAAGTAAAACTAGCAATGAGACGCAGCCTTGATCTGCCGCAAGTAGCAAGTCGTTTGTGATTTTTACAAGTGCAGTTTCTGTGCTATGATGGGGCCTGAAACCTGACTGAAATTCTTCAAAGATATTATTATCTTCAAAGATATTAACATCTTTCCGGACTATCCGCCCGCTGTGGTAAAGAGACGCGCACTTTTCAAACGCGCGAGGGAGTTGCTGAAGGATAAACCAGGAGTCAAATAAGGACTGCAATACCCTGCTAAACTGAGGGTCTCGCACAACGGCAAAGAATTCTACTTTACCGATCCAGACAAAGCGGTCAGGTTTGCTGAAATCAACTTTGAAAGTTCAGGACCAGTGTAAAGGATGTCGGACTGAGTCAAGTAAGATAAGAATAATGTGACTGGTGAATTTCAATCATAAGCATTGACTCTTTACATGACTATTGTTTCGTTATGTTATATTGAGATGCTCTTCTGAAACTCCTTATTACGGAGCTGTGTTGATACGAGTTTTTGGAAGTTTAAGGTTTGATACTTTGTGAAAGTATCTGTTAGGTTTTATTTGACTATCATTTGTAATTTATTATATTTTACATTTTGTGTAATTCCGTGTCGTGACGCGAGTTCCAATTTGTCGGTTAGATGACGGGATTAATGTTTAAGTTTTGTGGAATGTGGGATGGGGGCCTGTTTAAAATACCTCAAAGTAGTAAAGAAACAGTGAAGATGATTGGCCTGTTTTTTAGATCAAGAAAAAATAACAACTCAAAGTAACAGAAAGGGTCTCAAATTTATCTCGTGGAATGTTAAAGGATTAAATCATCCGGTTAAGAGAAGCAAGACATTAGCACATTTGAAATCCCTCTCCTCAGATATAATCTTTCTGCAGGAAACACATCTCAAAGTGGATTCCAAAGATAAATTAAAAGGTAGTTGGATAGGGCTGATCTATCAATCAAATTTTTCAGTTAAATCTAGGGGGGTTCGGAAAGGGGTTCCATTTAAACAACAAACTCTGGAAACAGATAGGAAAGGTCGTTACATCATTTTATCTGGTGAGATCTATGGTCTCCCGGTTACGTTAATAAATGTGTACGGTCCAAATTATGACGAGCCAGAATTTTTTAGAAAGGTCTTTTCTCTCATCCCTAAACTGTACCAAACAAATCTTGTTATAGGTGGGGACTTTAATTGTGTTCTTGACGCGTATCTTGATAGATCGTCACCCAAAATTGCTCCGCAGTCTAATTCAAGAAAATTTTTGAATGCTTTTATTGATAATTCTAATTTGGCAGACATATGGAGACTTATACACCCAACTGAAAGAGATTATACATTTCACTCACATGTACATAATGTATACACCTGTATTGATTTTTTTTTAGTGGATAGCAATCTTATTTCTAACGTCCTAAATTGTCAAATTCACGATATACTAATTTCAGACCATGCCCCAGTTTCATTTGAAGTTGTTCTCGACCAAACATCTTTTATCCGCCCTTTATGGAGGATGGACCCTCAATTAATAGATGATCCCAAATTCATTGATTTTATGAGCTCACAATTGGAATTTTTTTTCGATAGCCACGATACGCCAGAGATATCTTCAGGACTGCTTTGGGAGACGTTAAAAGCATTTATAAGAGGTTGTGTTTTGTCATATCAAGGTTACAGGAACAAATTATACAAAACAAAATTAACTGATTTAGGGAAACAAATTCATCAGCTAGACATTGAAAATGCACTAAACCTCTCATTAGATATTTATAAGAAAATTTTACAGTTAAGGTACGAATACAATAATATAATTAATAGAAGTTTTCATTTTGTTAAACAGAAATACTTTGAATTTGGAGAGAAGCCCCATAAATTATTAGCCAGACAATTGCGTAAAATAGATAGTGAAAGGACAATTCATAAAATAAAAACCAAAGGGGGGACTCAATGTATTGCAACTAAGGAGATAAACCAGTGTTTTAAGGAATTTTATTCAAAGTTATACTCTTCACACATGGAGTTGGACCCACAAGTAATGGACACATTTTTACATAATTGTAATCTCCCCAAGCTATGTCCAGAAGATCGGGCATCACTTAATAAAGACATTACTTTAGAGGAACTACAGAACACTATAAATACTTTGAAAAGCGGGAAAACCCCCGGTCCTGACGGACTGCCAGTTGAACTATATAAAAAATTCAGCAGCATCCTTGCTCCATATTTGCTTAAAACTTTTCAGCAAGCGTTAAAAACTGGACTACCACCAACTTTTGTCTGAGGCTATTATTACGGTAATTCCTAAAAAAGGTAAAAATCCCAAAGAAGTTGAGGCGTACAGGCCTATCTCCCTTCTTAATGTTGATCAAAAAGTGTTATCCAAGACACTTGCAAATAGACTCTGTAAATTAATTAATAAATTGGTTAACACAGATCAGAATGGATTTATTCCAGGAAGAAGCACTATCCATAATATTAGACGACTATTCAACATAATATATCACCCTAAGGCAACCCGAGACAATTTGATTGTAATCTCATTAGATGCCGAAAAGGCGTTCGACCGAGTGGAGTGGCGTTATTTGTTTGCTGTTCTTGAGAAATTTTATATGGGAGATGAGTTTATAACTTGGATTAAAATTTTATATAGTAGTCCATCAGCACGGGTTTTAACAAATAAAACAATTTCAGACTATTTTTATCTTAAAAGAGGGACCAGACAGGGCTGTCCCCTCTCACCCCTTTTGTTTGCGTTAACGGTAGAGCCCCTTGCAGAAACCATTCAAACTAACTCTTGCATACATGGCTTCAATACTTCAAATACCAACAATAAAATTTCACTGTATGCGGATGATATTTTGCTTTATATTACCCAACCTCAGGTGATTCTTCCTGCTGTACTCAAGACTATTACAACCTTTGGGAAGTTTTCTGGCTTTAAAGTTAATTTTGAAAAAAGTGAACTCATGCCCATTGGTTTGAAGGACTTGTCCATAATACATTCCTCTCCATTTAAGGTTTCCACAGAAAAAAATGTATACTTGGGAATTGTGGTTACTTGTAAATACTCTCTGCTCTTCAAATTCCAATTGCAAATAACCCATCATTTCCTCCTTCAAGGTTGGATACAACCTTCAATCAATGGAAGGAATTGGGTATATGCACAGTCAAGGACCTTTATCTGGATGGGGTTTTAGCTTCCTTTACGCAATTACAACAGAAATATAACCTCCCAAAAAAACATTTTTTTTTAGATTTTTACAAATAAGGAATTACTTGCGTACACATAATGTTTCCTAGACGATGTCCCTCCCTCAGTCGTTGATGATTGTCTCACACAGTTCAGGGGAAACAAATGTCAGTTATCTTTAATTTATGAAAGGTTGCAAGCAGCTATTTCCCCCTCTACAAAGTTGATCAGAGAGGAATGGGAGCGAGAGATTGGAATTGGAATCTCGGAAGAGATCTGGCAGAGTGGCTTGGAGGATATTGATAAACAATCAATCAACACAAGATTATGCCTCATTCAGTTCAAGGTCCTACATAGATTACACTTCTCTAAAAAGAAATTGCATAGGATTTCCCCCAGTGTCTCTCCTATTTGTGATAAGTGCAAATCAGAGGATACTGATCTAGCTCATAGTTTTATTTTCTGTCACAAAATACAGGGATTCTGGTGTGAGGTTTTTAAACTGATTTCAGATGTTCTTGATATAAACCTGGATCCAGACCCAGTGCTCATTATATTAGGATATTCCAATTATACATATTCATTGAACAGTGCTCAAAAGAAATTCCTTACATATTGTTTGATAACAGCCAAGAAGCTGTTATTGCTGTTCTGGAAAAAACTATGGCTTGAGGAACTGACATCTACTCTGCACTTGGAACGAACCAGATATCTTTTAAAAGGCAACATTGGACAATTTCACAAGATTTGGGGCCCTTTCTTTTGTCACCTTAAGAGGAATTCTATTCCTTAAAGCAATGTATTGTAACTATAAAGTTGTTTTGATTATCACTGTATTGTATACTTAAAGGCTGGGGAAGGGGTGTTACATTTTATGTGTGTTATATATATATTTTTTGTTGTTGTTGTTTGTTTTGTTTCTGTAAGTTTTTTGTGCATATCAGAAAATTAATCCTGGAACTTGTAATTATTGCAAGGTTATTTGATGACTAAATAAAAAAACTTATTTGACAAAAAATATAAACAAAAATGTCAAATTATTATATAGTTAGACCAGTATGTGCCCTCATGTAATGCTTGCGCAAATGTCATAAATTATTAATGCGCTTTACGAAAATGGTTTGATATATCAAAAAGCTTTTTTGACAGATTTTTGAAGAAGATCTCAGCCAATTTTAGTGATAGTCGGACAAACCATCTAAGACGAGTTCAAAAAAGTATAATTCAATTTGTAATTTTATTCAAAATTGTGAAAAATCTTGACCCTAGACCCCATGGTTCAAAAGTTATTAGCAGAAATATAAGTGCAAATTTGGCCTATTGGTGATGTTAGAGAGTTTGAGTTAGAGACTCTAAATTAGCTATGGTTCATTTTGAAACTGTCCTTTATCTGTGTGCCTAATTTCACAACTTGCATAATTAGAAATTTGATTTAAACCAGACAAAAATTGGCAAAAGGATGTATTAATTTATTCATTCATTAATTCGTTTAGCTCTCCTATAACTAACAACATACCACAAAGATCCCTATAGCATTTTTGAAAAGAGAACCGCGTGAGAGACCATTCTTTGGAGACTAACAAGAACTGACTTGTCATCACGATTGCACGCTTCACTCAGAACACCTCAGAATGGTATGAATGGAAAATTACTCATGTGCTAGTCCAATTTTAAGTACTGCAGACATGCATTGGAGCTAGTATTACTGGTGCAAAAATGGTGAGCTCTTTCATAGAGGTGAAGGCACAAAGGCACAAGCTAAACTAAAAAGCAATGAGGGGCAAATGGGATGTGTGAAAAGGGAACAAAGACAGGTGTTGAAGCACTATTGAGATGACTGTTCACAATAGACTAGGATAAGAGCAGAGAGCACGTATGAGTGGTTTTATGGTTTTATAACGTTTTTAGGTTGAGCTATAGTTTGCTAAATATCAAACTAGGCTTATTGGGATGACATACTTTCAAAACTCAAAAACATACCTATACTATACTATCCTATGCTATAATTCTCATTTAGATTATTTTTTTTAAAGCAGATTAAGGCAGATTTTGAATTAATAAAGACCTATTTTGTGTGTTTTTTCTTGCACAATACTACTAAACACTTTTCTTTTATATGGCTTTTCTAACATAGTAAACTTGCTTGGTAGCTCACCTGGTACAGCACTGAAGCAAGCTAAAAATGGCATGGTTGCTTCAGTAAATGCATTTTAACTGATGTTTTAGGTTAGGTTAGGTTTAGGCTAGGGTTTTTTCACCCCAATGTGATTCAAGATGTTCATGTCTTTCTTTCTTCAGCTGAAAAGAAATTAAGGTTTTTGAGGAAAACATTCCAGAAATTTTCTCCATATACCGGACTTCAGTGAGGATCAACAGGGTTGAAAGTTTAAATTGCAGTTTCAGTGCAGCTTAAAAAACTTCTTTTCAACTTAAGAAAGAAAGACATGAACATGTCGAATGACATGGGGATGAGTAAATTATCAGGTAATTTAAATTCAGGAGTGAACTAATCCTTTAAGGCCAAGATACCAGCACACCCGACCTGACCTCTTCTCAAAAGCACATCTGATTTGTCACATATCAACAGGTTTAGCTGTAGTGGTCAGTGTAGCAGTCATCACCTTGATATAGTGGCCATGAATCATTTTTAAGACACTTGCCAGGTTATGTAATTAACACTTTCACGTATTTTACCCTCTCTCTCAGCTCCCATTATCTCAGTTCTCCAGGAAATACCAGCTTGAGGCCATTGCCCCTCATCTCCCGCTG